>NC_136489.1:108712212-108882212 GCF_053919585.1 Euprymna scolopes | reverse complement strand
TGTCCACAGAGTCTACCCGGACTGGTTTCTTTTCTTTTATCGAGCTTAGCTTTGGTGTGGTTGGTTCATATCGAGTTATCTTGTGCTACGATCATTAGGGACTGCCGTACCCGACCATGCGTTGCTCTAGCTCAGTTTGGGTAAATGGATCCCCAGGCGAAAAACTGTAGAAAGAATTATGTTTTTTTTTTCATTATAGAAAAATATTTGTACGCTACATAATAAAGAAAATGGTTCATGTATTTATTTATGTACGGGTTCTTATCGTCATTCTCCATCCTTCCCCTCTCTCTTTCACACGCTCTCTCTTTTTTTTCTTTATTTTTCTTTCTTTTCTTTTACATTTAGTTATTTTTTCTTTTTTCTTCCTCCTTTTGTTTTCTCTTTTTAAATTCTTTGTCTCCATTTCCTTGTCAGCTTCGTTTGGTTTTTACTGTTTTTTTAATCTTTTTATTTATTATTTTTATTCTTCATTTCTTCATCATTCCTGTATTGTCTCTTTCTTTTTTTCATACTAAGTTTTTCTGTTCCTCTACTTTTTCAGCTTTGCTTTTTCTTATATTTAGTATCCTTATTTCACTATCTTAAAGTTGTATCCCTTTCTCTTCATAACCTTCTTCTTCTTCTTCTTCTTCTTCTTCTTTTTTGTCTTCATATTGTCATCTCCATTTATTTCCCTTCTTCTTCTTTTTCGTCTTTTGTCTTTGTATTGTCATCTCCATTTATTTCCCTTCTTCTTCTTCTTTTGTCTTGATATTATTTCTTCTTCCCCCATTTCTTCTGCTTAGTCTCCTTCACCTTCCTTTAATTTTTCTCCTTTCCGCTTTATTTTCTGTTGTTCCTTACTTGTCAATTCTTTTTCTCTTTTTTTCATTTCGCTTATTCCTCTTTTTTTTATCCCCACGTCAATCTTCTTCATAAAAACAGATAAACCGAACAAAGAGAGAGGAAAAAAAAAGGAGTAGAGGAGAATTCGAAATTTCTTTTTATTATATTCGGTTTACCTGTTTTTATGGAAGAATCAACTTCTGGAGATAATGTTTACGCTGTGGAATGTTTGTTTTTTATTTCGACAGAAGAAGAAGTCTAAAAGCGAGCGAGCGAAAGAGACATAAAGAGAAATAGGGAAAGGGAGTTCAGAAGGATATATACTGAGAGAGAAAGAGAGCTAGAGAAAGAGAGAGAAAGGAAGAGATAGAGAGAGTGAGAGAAGTAGAGAAGGATAGAAATAGAGAGAAAGAAAGAGAGAGAGAAGGAGGGAGAAATAAAATCTGTTTTAGATAATGTTGACGCCGTGAAATGTTTGTTGTGTTTTCTTCTGTATAGAAAGAACATTACATGGCGAACAATATCTACACCAGATTTCATTTCCTTTTTCTCTCTCTCCCTCTCTCTTTCTCTCACTCTTTCTGTCTCTCTCTATATATGTGTTTCCTGACTCTCTCTCTCTCTCTTTGGTTTATCTCGTTTGTTGGCTCGCTATATATCTCTCATAGTCGAAAACCTACGCGGACAAAATAAGTAACATGAATGAAATCTAGCTAATTGTAGGAAATGTTTGCAATTTAAGTTGCGCACTTTAAAACTAAATATAAAAAATATGAAACAGTTAAAATAAACGCCGCGTTATAAAACAAAGTAAAAGAAAACAAAAGAAAATAACATCGTGTAAAGTTCGCGAAGCCGCTCTGTAATCGGAAAATAAACAATGGTTCCCGTACATGTATTGTTTAAGGTTTGTTTTCTTTTGGGGGGATTGTGGTATTTTTTTTATGTGTCCACAGGTAAATATGAGGTTATTAGTAGTTAATTTTCTGATAATAAGCAGTTATTATGTTTTTATTTGGTTTATTTTATTCACAGAATTGTTTTTGTAGAGATTGCCGCCATATTTAGAAAGTTCTGGGGCGTTCGTTTATGTATTAAGAGGTAGATTATGGAATAATTTAATATTTAACTCTCATCCAATGGGAATAGGCAGAATTTAAGAAGAGAGAATTTATTATTTTTGAGTCAGTTAACGGAAAGATTATTTTATATCAATTAATTTATGAACTAGTTACGAGGGGTGCAAGCACAATATCTGTAGAATGTATATATTTCCTCCCGGTCTTGAATGGGGGTAGTAGGAGGGATAAATATTTAGGGGAAATAGGAATTACTTCTTCTAAAGACGCATCGATTATGATGGCGATGCTCCTAGGATCAATGCTGATATTTTATTATAACGACTCAATTTGTCTAAAAATGTCGTTCTAAAGTTTCAAAAGATAATGGCTAATAGTCTAGACAAAATATATATATGTTGTTGCAAACCTTCTGTACTTTGTTCAGTGCGGAATCAAAATATTATATATGGAGATATATTACTACGGTTATTATATATATTTTATTACATATTATATTATATATATATATATATATTATATCGTAATCCCATCGATTTCGATGTACGTAATTCACACAATCATCACTTTTCTGAAAGCCACACAAATTAATTTAATGTTAGTGGTATAGGCTTGTTTGAAGCAACTGCTAATCTATAAAAGTACGACCACATTGACACCGATCCTCATAAGGCACCAACGTTAAACAACGGTAACACTAGTCAGTACCAGATACGTAACCTTTTGGAAATGATGGGCGCTGTATATATTAAGTCGAGATTCAGGAATTTCTAGGTTTGCAGCTGGATGAGCGTAAAAACCACTGGAACAACTGCACTCCCAGAATTCGGTAAGACTTGTATATAAGAGACAAAAACATGCTACAACTGAGGTCTACTGTTTGCTCTGCCGTTTCCATTCAATTGCACCGATTATATATATATATATATATATATATATATATATATATATATATGCAAGTAAAATAGTATGTCTGTCTGTGTTTGTCGTTGTGTGTACATTTCCCTTCCATCTTACTATGCCATGTTCAGTCTACAGATTCGGAATTTTACATAAAGTATATTGATATTAAGGAAATTCTTTTCACTCGGTTTTAGCCCAGGAATTTTGCTGTCAAGTCGTCAAATTCACCATTGAAAACTCTACCGAATCCCTCTGCTAATGTTAGTAATGTTAGTCTTAACATTTGAAATTTTGGATGTAGGTTATGTGGACATTAATCAACATTTTTAATTTGATTTAAGCCCATCAAAAATTGGTAAAGTTTTAAATTTGGATCAAAGTTTAAAAAATGTTCACCTCTTCGGTCTCTCCCAAATTACTCAGCCAATATTTGGTCATTTCACATAAAGTGTATTCAGAGGCAGGGCAGGCATTTCTTTACGTCTGAAGAGAGGCTGTTCTTGTTGATGTTTCCAAATGATATAAGGTTTGAAATTGTCGGAATGGTCACGACACAATTGTGACGAACAACGAAAATACACTACTTGCTATCAATCCAATATTTGTTGTCTTGATTTGGTTAAAACAATATATATATATATATATATATATATATATATATATATATATATAGATAGATAGATAGATAGATAGATAGATAGATAGATAGATAGATAGATATAGATATATTGATATCTCAATATTCCTAGCTTAATCGAAAATTTAAATGTACATATCTTTAATTTCATGGAAGAAAACTACATGAAAATTTGGAGGCTTTCTGAATATTGTCATTCTATTCTATGGTGTAAGTTTTATGACAATTGTTAGAATAGAACCTATGTTTAAGCCATTAACATATTCCTAAATTTGCCACCATCAGTATATATAGGATCTTAGCAGGCCACCTTTAGTTTTGTTGCTGTAGGATGAATGTTGCTTAGGTTTTTGACTTGCTTGTCTCAAATGTAACTTTGCTAGGCTACTAATATATATATATATATATATATATATATATATATATATATATATATACATATATATATGTATATATTATACATATATATTATATATGGGTGTTTGTGTTTGCGTGTGTGCGTGTGTATATGTTTGTATGCGTATTATATAAATATTATATCATTATTAATATATTGCACCTATGATATTGTAATGTTTCTGACTGATATATTTTAATTAACTATAATTATTTAGCGCATTACCGTAGACTGAGCTAATTTTCTTTCGTTTTATTTAATGAAGTTGTTGTTAAATGAATAAATGTTACTCTACCAATAAATCGCAATGTTAGAAACTATGTAAATTGACGTATAAGATGTGTTCTAATACCTATAATTGAAAGTGTAGAAAAATATTGACAAGGACATATTAAAGATCTCAGGAAACAATAAATACAAATGCCCAAAAGCACGTCAATTGATGTTTTAAAACGTTTTCATGTGCTGACCCCCCTCTTGACTAAATCAAATTAATGTATAAGAACGTGTATGATAGCATATTTTAATCAATCCTAAAACAATCTTCTTGTGGTTGTTAAAATATTGGATAAAAATCCTAATATACTTAGGCTTAGTTTGATTTTGCTTTTTTGTAGTCTTTGATAATAAACTGGAATGGAAACCGTTTAGCGAAGAAAAAAAAAACTATGTTAAAATAACATTTGAGTCATCGTTTGACATAAATATGCATAACGGAAAAATATATTTACGTTATTATTATTTGTAAAATTATGTTATTAATTAAGGTTGTTTTCTTTGGATAATGCCAAATACAAAAAGTAATAGCTAAAAATATATCCGAATGCATATTAGAATTAACGCTTAAACCATTGGTTCTGGTGTCTGTCAATAAAAAATTAATCGTTTTTGACTGAATTACTATTTTTATTTCAGTAATTGGTCGATACGTTTATACATGAAGATGTATTATTAAAAAAGAAAACAAAAATTAAAAACACAGCAATTCTAAAACCATTGCTTTAAATGTTTTAAGTTAAGGATAAATTCTTCTAGCCTGGAGTATATTCGTTTTGTTTTTATAAAACTTTCGATGTTAGAAAATGAATCACGCTTGATCAACTTAAATGTAAAAGAGCACTAATTAATCTTTAAAATATAGTTCCATAAATAGAGGTAATTTTCTTTTTTTTATTACCTGGTCAATACGTCCAGAAATTAAGGTCCGCTTATACAAAGGAAATGTTGGAAAGCACCATAACGATTTATAAAATAGTACCATAATAAACGAATAAACTACATAATTAACAGTAAGAAACAATAATAAATATTGGACAAATTGTTACTATAATATTTAAAATAATAAACACTGAGATTACTAATAATAAACAAATGATCCCATTAATAACGATGCTACGAATATTATCACTACTACTATTACAAATAAAACTAATAATAAACTCTAAATCTATATATTAATAGAAATATAAAAGTATGAATAATTTAGAAAATCAGAATGGTATTATTGCAAAAAGTATTAGCAAAATAACAGATTAAGAATCAGGAAAGAATTCCAACAACAACAGAAATAATAATAATAATAATAATAATAATAATAATAATAATAATAATAATAAGTGTTGTGTCTGTATCAATAACAACACGAACGCAGAAAGTAAAGGTAAAAAAATATATATATTAATACGAAAATATAATACATATTTACAAAGGTGCAGTGGTACTGCAGTTCGAAGATTGTCCGGCAGAGGGTGTGTTAAAGTCTTTCATGGAGCAACCGGCACACGCGTCTTGCCTATCCGGCGTTCGAACACAGCTCTTCGGTCTTGCTGACTTGATACCTTTATCTATATCTTGTCACCCACGTATGCTAATTAGTGGGCGTCTCTACAACAATAAGCATGATATGTAACAGAAAATTACTTTTTGTAAAAATAGCTTAATAAATCATTTTCCTTTAACTATTCCTGACAAACTAAGAATATTCTTAAATTAGAACGCCACATTTAAGATGCCTGAGCTAGTGGTATGTGTATACTATTTAGAAGTAGCAGTTAAAATAAATAAACAAACTGGGAAAGTAAGAACTCCTCCGAAATTTTATTTTAGAAAAAAATTAGTTTTCACTTCAAAGTAACTTTCAGTTAAAAATTAAGGATCAGGTAAAAATAGTCTTGACGGCATTTATTTTAAAAAAAATGTAGCGAAGGTAAAATCGCTCAAAATATAGTTAAGCTAAACGTTTAAATTGATTTTGAAGACTTAAATCTTCCATAGTGAAGTTATAACCTTACCTGTATATTCTTTATTTGAACATGTCATTTTTATCGTAGGCGGATTATCGATATTGATAAAACAATGCCATCATTTAATGACATTTCATTATTAATGTGTGCAAGTAGAAGACTTGTATCTTTAAATATTCTGTGTGTTCATCCAAGACTCTAGTGAAAGAAAAAATACAAGAAAAATTTAGTTTAACATGGAAAATTCTA
Source organism: Euprymna scolopes (assembly GCF_053919585.1). Lineage (NCBI taxonomy): Eukaryota > Metazoa > Mollusca > Cephalopoda > Sepiida > Sepiolidae > Euprymna > Euprymna scolopes. The sequence goes on along the minus strand of NC_136489.1, from coordinate 108,875,876 downwards.
AAATCTCACTAATTGTTTTCACTACGTCCAAGTAGGATAGGTCTGAATCTGTGAAAAATAAAATAAAATCAATAACTATAATTAGCTGATTCGGTCGCGCGTCAGTATGTTTTGTACGAATGACAAGAAATAGACACAAAATAACTTTCTAACGTGTTACAAATGTAAACAACGTGAGATAAAAGAGAAATCTATTTGTTTGTTCACAGATAGATATTGATGAAATGTAACGGCATAAAGCGTGGCAGAAGTAGATGTAAATACAGTGAATATTTTGGTGTTTTTTTTTGTCTGTTTGAGGATGAATAAACGGATTGATCGTTTAAGCGATGGTTGCATAAGCTAAACAAGTAAAAAAGAAGTAAGAACAGTACGAGATGTAAGTACGTTTGTGCTTGTTTTGTTTTCGTCTTTCTCTCTCCCTCTCTCCGTCTCTTTTTCTCTCTTTATCTCTTTATCTTTAATCCTGTACATTAATGTTATTTATAAAGCGAAATCTTATGAACGAATAATTTTACAATTTTTACTTATTTGCGATTAATTTGTTATTTGTCTTAGATTAAGCTTTGAAGATACAAGCTTGCTTATTAAAAAATACGAGCTCAATGGGATTTGATTTTTGATAACGTCATCCAGTTTAGTTTGTAGCGGTTACAAACAACTGAATCCCACATGAACTTAATATGATAAAGATATTTGAATAGCAATGAAATTGCTCGGGAAATTTGAAGAAATTGTATTGTAAGCTTTTAAGCATAAAACGAATATTAAATGTATTCCAATGAAAATTAAATACGAAGGGTTCTGGTGTAAACAATATGCGTTAAATATGTAATAAGTTGCCTGTCGCGTTGTGTATAAGAAAAGGAGAAAATAATAAAAATAGTATATACTGTGCTACTATCTGCCCGGATGACAATTTTGAAAATCGACTCTTTTAAGAATTATGGTATATTTTAAGTGCAAAATAAAATCAACTTGTATTAGGGGCGAGCCCGACATCAGATATTATAGAAATGTGTTACACTATTGGATTTTCTGTGACAACTGTGATTATATAGCTAAAATCTTCTTTTTTTCTGATTTGGGAACTGACTTTATATGATAAATTATAGATATACGTGTATTAAATTACATATAAATATATATATATATATATATATATATATATATATATATATGTGGGGGATGTATATCATATATACATAAATATATATATATATATATATATATATATATATATATTATCCATACTATATACATATATCATGTTCTTACATATATGTATATATATGTTTATGCATATATATGTATATATATATATAAATATAATGATATAATATATATATATATGTATATATACATATATATATATATATATATATATATATATATATTAAGGCAATCATGAAGGGAAGACGTATTATATTAAAAAAAGACCGAGGAGAAAAGGAAAATGGATAGCGACTAAAAAATAAAAGTAGGGAAATAGGAAAAAAAAATAGTTCAACTGTTGAAGGATGTTATTTTGCTTCAATTGTTCGTGTTGTGTATAATACAAAACCATTAATGGCTTCCAATAAAAAAGATGTTCTACCCACTCATCATATTAGTAATGCCATTCATTCATTTATGCGGTTGCGGTACCCACTACGTAGGTCGATCATCTTTAAAATTGGAAAGTCGCATACAACAACATGTACAGAGCAAAATCAGGAATGGAACATTCCTACCTACCGACGCTGTAAACAACACATATGGATTTGCTATAAAGGAACACTTTATTAAATACCGGGATTGTGCAACGACTTTCAGCATCGACTCTTTCTTCGTATTGAGTCGAGCTCACTCCGTATATCATCTAAAAGTCTTGGAGACTGTTCACGTTCGCCTTAGGAAGGCTTCCCTTTGTAAGTAAAAGCCTACTTGTTAGGTTTGAACGTGATCAGCCTCTAAAATTCATCCCTATGCGATTGCTCTTGCGCCGGTCTCTTTTTTTAGATTTTATCATTAAGAAAATCAAATTACTAAAAAATAAACCCCTCGATTCCAATTTTGATGGGTGAGGGCGAAACATGTAAATTGACTCGTTTTGATTTGTCACCCTATTTCCCTATTTTTATTTTTTTAGTTGCTATCCGTTTTCCTTTACTCCTCGGTCTTTTTTTTTTAATATAAAATGAATTCCGAATGAATACGTCTTCTCTTCATGATTGCTTTAATAAAGTTTTGTACCCCCAAGAAAATCATTATATATATATATATATATATATATATATATATATATATATATATATATATATATATATATATATATATGCCCCCAGAAAAACACTACGATGATTTACTTCCTTTCCACGGCAGTGAGATGTGGCACAGACTGGAATATCTGAGAAGAAATTAACGCTTCTAAAACAGCTTTTGGACCTCTCTAGGCACTTCTTAGTAGGAACGAGCCATATAATTGACTATGAACGAAGAAATTTCACATTATGCAAGGCATATATCGGAATGTGTCTGAAAGTCGAACTGATTGTCCAGAAAGTGTGTGGCTCGTGTTCTGCAGTACAATTCTTCTTAAATACGCTCTATGGAATGATGTCTGACTATGAACGAGGGAAGCCTTGTGTGTTCAGTGGTTTATGGAATCTGCCATGACAACTTTAACATAAAATATTGCCAGGCGAATACGCTAGGATCAAGTGTTACCACGCTTGCCAGTTGGTTAACTTATTTTTGTATCGAAATCAAAGCAATCATTATCTGTTCGTAGGTTGCATTTCATGGTTCGTTTATTTTTACAAATTGAGGCTGGGTTCAGGAAATAACCTTATAATGGAAAGGACAAAAATGATTATAGGAACTCGCTACAAAATAAAGTAGTATTCTCTTCAGTGACAAAATAAGCAAATGTAAATAAATAAATAAAAAAAGCAATGTAAGCGATTCGAATAAAAGTTATAATAAAATTAGGTTTATGCCTGCTTTATTTTCCGGTATATCAGCTCATTTGTGTGTAATTTATTGTCTTTTTCGTTACATTGATAAGAGGTTTTATGCTTCAAGTTTGTTTATAATTTCTAATATTTAATAGATTTCTTTTTCTATACAAACTAATATACAATTATTTAGTGTGTCATATCATCCCGATTTATAGCTATATAAAAATAGCATTATATTCCTTTTTTTATTTAGTTAGCATGCCGCCCAGCGTTCCCTGATCGTAAAATAGGCACAATAATATTATTTTAATTCATAATAATTTCTTATTTATTATAATAGAACCAATTCTGTTTCGATTATTATCGACTATATAATAATGATTTAAAAACTTATGTAAAACATCAGGTTGGTACCATCCGCTAGAATCGAAACCAGAAGTTTTAGTGCGACAGCTTTAGTTGTTATTAATCTCTACAGCATTATCATCGTCACAGCAAGCAACAGATAGATAAGAAATTCTAAACATTAACCGATCTTATACTATGAAGGTTTAATTCTGTGCATACATGAAACTACGAAAAGACGTAATGTTTATTCAATTTACTCTGCTAACGCAAATTTTGTTGTTTTCACGTTTTACTCCTTAGCATAAATATTTGAAGGTTACAATCCAAACCGAGTGTGTGCTACACGTCCTATTTGGTGCAACAACAATGTCGTTTTTTTTTTTTTGACGTTCAAGATCATAACTCATTTTATAATAAACTTTATTAATCGAAATAAGAACCATGAGAATCAACACATTTTTGCCAACGAGAAACAAGTCTATTTGTTACATTATAAGGGATGTCCCCTTTTCATGTAAATATAAAAATAGATAGATTTAGTTAAAATGAAAATGAAATAGAATAGACGAAATTCGAACCTCGTAAATTAGGTTTAGAAATAGATTACAAGAGAGAATTAGAAAATGGAATGTAAAACAAACCATTGTTTAGCTTAGAGATAAAATTATTTTCAAGAAAAGAATGTGCGTTGACAAGTCTGTTATGAAAAATTCAATTGAGGAATGCAACTATACAAGATAATTTAATAAACATGTTTTTAACATATTGGAAAAATAGGTTATTGGGAATATAGGTTAAAATTCCTTTTGTAAACAAAGGAAAAAGTTTTGGACACGCATGTCCAGAACACGTGAAAGAAGACACATGTTTTAACATGTGTATGACGTCATGGAAAAATGGGGAGTTCTAGATATAGTTAGCAACTTAGGAGAACTGGGGAAAGAAAGGGAGAGAGAGTTTGAGGACGACAGACGATAGTCTGGAGTTTGGGATTCGAACGTCTAGAAGCGAGACTGTCACTTTTGAAACTTAGAATGAAGCTTTGAATACTTCATGAGAAAACCACGGCCGGTCGTGAGAAGAAATAAACCCATCATGTGTTTTTATAAACGTCGTCTTTGTGTTGTAATTCTACCAAAAATTAAAGTGAAAATTTTTATTATAAGTCTTGTATAAAATGTGGTTAAAAATGTCTTGACATACACATCTCATGCCTACAATGTGAACTCTACATCTCATATCTACACTTCTAAGTATGAACTTTTTATAAATATGAATCTCTTCATAGCAGAAACAATGACATTCTTTATAACACGAACAATATCTCTTACAACATCTCTCTCTAAGATACTACAATATCTCTCTACAACAACAAACTCTCACTAAGACTCTCTAAAACTCTAAGACTCTAAATATGCACTTTTACAAAACGAACAATAAATAACAACAAGAATGAAAAACCTATATATAACAAACACGATTTGGTGCCGGTTGACCAATTTGCATCAACGATGCAAAACCGAACCTGGGGTATATACAGTAAGTTCAATTTGGAGCCGTAGCGACCAGACCACCCAGCAAGGGTGAGTTAAAAAGAAAAAAAAAAGAATTAACTTCGGAACCACGGAAAAAACAGAAAAACAACGTTTTAAAAGGGTCGAAGATAATTAATAAATAAATAAATAATACCACGGAAAAAAAAATGACACGATCACAGAAATGTGAACAAAAAGAAAAAAAAATTGGAACACACACGCACAAAGAAAACTAAAGTTTACAAGAAAATATTAAAAAAGAAAAAAAAGGCTGATATGCCGTAATGAATGATAAAAGAGATACGGTCAGTTAAAAAAAAACTACCCACGAATATTTCATTCATAAATAAAATAAAAACAAATAGAAAATAGGGCAGTGCCATTCATAAAAATGTGTGTTAATGTATGAATTGTTTAGAGAAACTGTCAATCATAATAAATAACAATTTAGTGTCAAAAGTCGAAAGTACATTTAACATTCTCGAGTATTAAAAGAAAGAATGAATAAATAAATAAATAAAATAAACTACACTATAGAAAAAAAAGAAAGATGCAGAAATGAAAATAAAATTTATGCATTGTGTATAATTTTCGGCTTTTTAGTTTGAGGACGACAGACGATAGTCTGGAGTTTGGAATTCGAACGTCTAGAAGCGAAACGCTCACTTTTGAAACTTCGAATGAAGCTTTGAATTCTTGATGAGAGAACCACGGTCGTTCGTGAGAAGAAATAACCCCATCATGTGTTTTTATAAACGTCGTCTTTGTATTGTAATTCTACCAAAAGGTAAAGTGAAAATTGTTATTATATATCTATATATCTGTGTTATAATTTGTCTTTACATACACGTCTCGACATCTCATATCTACACTAAGACTGTCTGAACACTATCTCCTCACTCAAAGAGCTTCTATCAACACCTAAGTTATGAACGTTTTATAAATATGAATTGCTTCATAAAACGAACAATCTCTTCATAACAGAAACAACGACTTTCTTCATACAACGAACAATATCTCTCTTACAACATCTCTTTCTTACAACACATCTCTCTCTAAGACTCACTCTTTTAATAAGATTCTCTCTACGACACTAAGACTTTCACTAATAACAACAAACAATAACAATACTAATGACACTCTATATAACATATTTATTCCCCTAGCATAGAAATTCGGAGTTCTGGAAGCGATGAAGTCATTTAAGACCGATTCATCTCGGCTGTTGAAGCATTTTTCGTGCAGGAAGTCTTCGAGATGCTTGAAAAAGTGATAATCTGTGGGCGAGACGTCCGGTTAATCTAGTGTATGAGGCAGCGTCTCATAACCCAATTTGTTCAACTTCTGAAGAGTCAGTTGAACAGCTTGGGGTCGAGCGTTGTCATGGAGGAAAATGTATCCTTCATATTGACCAATCTCTGGGCATACGTTGGAGCTTCTGGTACATTTCGTCAATTTGTCATAAGTACTTCATTGCCGTAATTGTTTCACCCGGATTAAATAAGTAGTGATGAATGAGGCCGTTCACAAAAACCAAATAGTCGCCATGACATTTTTTTTCTGGTGCCATTTCGACTTCAGGGAGTGTTGTGGAGCTTTTCCAGCATCCAACTACGTAAATAACATGGATATATATATATATATATATATATATATATATATATATATATATATATATATATATATATATATGTACATATATATAAATGAATTAATTCAGAAATCATATATCAACTTAAAATATGTGAGCAAACGCTGTTGTTTTTGCACCGTCTAATATCATATATATCGAATTTCAACTCTGTAAACAAAAGAGTGGTAGAAACCTTTCGCATACACACCGAAAGTCATATATATATATAATTATATATATATATATATATATATATATATATATATATATATATATATATGTGTGTGTGTGTGTGTGTGTGTGTGTGTGTGCAAAAGCTTTCCATCTTATTTGTTTCACAATTACGTAGAATGTAGAAACTATACATAAATAGAATTCAGGGTAACAGTGAAATGAAACAAACCTTTAAAAAGAAACCATAAAAATGAATAAGCAATTAATAAACGGTTGTTTTTCAAAGGAATATGCAAATTAGTTAACCTTCATGAAGTCGCTCCCATATCCAAGACTGAGTATATTAAAAGCTCGTTCGAGTAATTTATAAATAGAAAAAGTAGATCCGAGCTTCGGGCCAAGATCGAACAGTAGTATCTGTTTTGATGCAACACTTCAGTTAATTTGTCGTTAGTCAATGTCGGGGAAACCATTATATAATAAAGCAATTTATATTTTTGCCTACTTCCAGATTGTCCCTTTTTGTGGACCAGATTTCTCGCCACATTAAAAACGACCTTGTGTCAGCTTTTGCTTTCGTGTGAAAGCAAATAAATACCAATAGACAGAGTAGATTTTGCGTCCTGGCCAACATCACAGTGTAGTATTCATCTATATGATTATAAGACTCAAATTACCTTGTAACGATGTGTGTACCCCACTTTCCGGTTTACGACATCCGGCTGCGCATGCGTGCATAACCTGAGCACTGAAATATTAACGCTATTATTTCGAAATTATTATTTAACATGGGAAGAGTAAGGTTTAAAATAACTTAAACGATTTAAAATAAAAAGCAGGCAGTATTAACAATTGTTTATTTGGATAATTTAAATGCGAACAAAAATACAAACAAAAGAACAATTGGGACGCTGAAATATTAACGTTATTATTTCGAAATTATAATATAACATGGAAAGAGTGGGGTTTAAAATAACTTAAACGTAATACAGAAATTTACGATGTAAAAAAAAGCAGATATATCAAAATTTGAATTGTACTATAATAAGTATTATGGTATCTGTTCAGTGCACATTTACCTATAAGTATGTCCAACTACTTATAATTCAATAACTGTAATTTTTTTTTCAAAAATAATCAATTATAATAAACAGAACGACTCATAGAAACCTATCTCTATAATTTTTCCATTTTAATATACTTTCATAGAAATGTTTCAGTTATGTAAAAAAAAACAACTATTTTTATGTCACAAGTGTCACGCTCATATATGAACTCCATAGCTAATAGAACATACTGACCAAACGGGGCACGGGTAGTCTAGTTTATTATAATTTTTATTTATTAATTCGCCCTTAGTAAATGTGGGAATCCTTCTATACTGAGGCTATGCTTATTTTTGCCTACTTCTAGAGAGCCTCTTCCGGTTTGCCCCCACATTAAAATGACATTTTGCGTTTGTGGTGAAGCAAATAATTACTAATACACGAAGTAAGCTCTTCATATCAATGTCAGAGCGAGAAATAAATAGATTTTTTTAAGTATAGAGATTTATAACATAAAAATTATAGAAAGGAAATGGTGCAAATGGTAATATAATACCGATCGCTTGAAACAAGTGTACAGGGGGGTGTAAGTCAAGGTGGTTATTGTTCTCTTAAAGTCTCCTTTATTTATCTCCTCCTCTGACCAATTGATCATTATTAGATCTTGGTGCTTAATCAAAAAGTGTAGATTAAACTATAAAAATAAGAAGAAAAATTAATCATGTTTATGCTTGGTACAAATTGCCAATCGGTTTCTTATTGCATGACGCGAATTGCCAGACCTTCCTGTTACTTCCACAATATATCGAACTGATTAATATACAAATAGGCGGGATTTTGATATGTACCACGAAAATGAATATGTTTGTTTGAAGTAGTATCGTCATCTGAAGTAGTATCGTCTGGAGTCACAGGGTTGAGCCTCCCCAGAAAGCCATCTGTCTGTTAAAGTTAGAATGAAATAAATATTTAGTAAACCAACAATATTAAGTAATAGATCGATAATCATTCATTAAAACAGGAAGAAAAGAATGAAAAAAATTTATAACTTTTACAAAAGGGAATACTTTGACAAATTTATGTTTTTGTACAAGTCTAGAATTGAACTTATGGCGAAAAATAAAAATGAATAAAATACAAAAAATGCCTATAATATGTATATATCAGTCGCGAAACGAAGATGAAATATTTTTTAAAAAATCATCTAATTCAGTTATGTAATTTTTTTATTCAAGAAAATTCAATTTTACGGCTAAGCGAGCCGTGATTTTATCGACCGCCATAATGAAAGTGCATCAAATGAATAAGGAGGAGGTAACTCAATTAGAATTGTAATAAGCCCTATGTACAATTCTTTTGTAGTAAAATCGCTAGAAATCTAGTGGAAAAACCTACTTGATGAATTTCCAATTTTTTGGGGTATGACAATTTCCTACCATGATGAGTAATTGCATAATATATATTTTTCTGTGACTCTGTTTTCATTAATAACTGCAATTATTGACATGCATCATTTTATACAAATAAATATGTTTATTATAGCACAAAATGGCACACCGAAGAATTATCGCGAAGTATAGATGAACAAAATTATATAGAATCAGTCAGTTACAACTTTTCAGAAAGTTTTATAAAAATCCAAAGCATCAATTTTTTTTAATAAGCACAAAAGTGTCCATTTTTGACATTTAAACTCGAAAGGAGAGAGCAACCGAGGATTTCCTGGAAAAAACGTTCTGTGACTTTTTACTCCTAGCATGTTTAATGTTTGTGCAAAAGTTCAAAAAAATTACCAGGCTAAGTATTGAGAAAAGGGCGGACAGACAGACAGACGGATGGACGAACGGACGAACAGACGAGGGAGAATTTACAGGCCCATTCTCCTTTTGTCGAGGGATCAAAAAATATATCTATCAATATGACTTGGGTGCATCAGCTCGAATCGAAACCGAAACCTTGAAGAATATTATATATATATATATATATATATATATATATATATATATATATAAGTAAAATTGTATGTATGTATGTATGTATGTGTGCATCCTCTACCAAATTACTCTGTCAATTTTCAGTTTAGAGCCTTGAGATTTGATATAAAGGGATATTGAGATTTGTGAAAATCTTTAAATTTGTTTTCGGCTACAAATTTAGTTGTCAAAGATTAACGCGTATACCTTTGAAATCTGTACCAAACAACTCCGCCAATTTTTGATCTAAGCACGTTTAATTTTAGATGTATTTTGTCTTGAACATGGATCAAACATTTTAATTTGATTTAAGCCCTTAACAATAAATATTAAGGCTGTAAAATCAAAGTCATTTTTTTTTCAAAATTGACCTCTACGGTCTCTACCAAATTACAACCCAATTTCTGGTCTAAACATTTAAAATTTTACATTGTATACAGACATAGGGAAAACTTTTTAATCGCTTTTTAGCCAAGCTTTGGCTGACAAAGGGTCAAAGTTCAACAGATTTTACCTTTGCGGTCTCTAGTAAACTATTCAACCAATTTTGCGTCTAAACATTTGAATTTTTACATAAAGGATATTCAGACATACAACAAGCTTTTTAATTAGATTTTGGGAGAAAATTTGTGCTACCAAGAGGTAAAAGTTGAAAATTTTAACCTTTGCAGGCTCTACCAAACTCCCCCGCCAAATTTTGATCTAAACACTTGAGATTTTCGATGTATGTAACCTGGACATGAGTCAAGCTATTTAATGTATATATACATATGCGCATAAATTTATGAACAGTACATAGGGCCCGAGCAAAGCCGGGCTGAACTACTAGTGCATATATAAATTGACTTCTTTCGCCTATAATCAAAATCGAAACGAAAATTTCGAAGAATTCATAGTACAATTATTTATAAAAAATAGATGACTTGAAGCCATCAGCTATAATCAAAATTGAAACAAAAACTTCTTAAGAATTCTTGGTAAAATTATTTATTATAAATTTAGGGTCATAACAATGAAACTACAATCACTCGGACGAAAAAAAGATGTAAGCATGACATAACAAATAACACACCCGATATCGTATTAATATGTATGTATATATATATATATATATATATATATATATATATATATATATATATATATATATATATATATATATTTGTCTTTACATTAGCAGTAGTTTGTTGCTACACAGTCATGAGCATGTTTCGGTCTACCAGTATTTACCAACTAGAGACCTCATCAGGCAACAACCTTGAATTCCGTTTTCGGAAATAAAGGTTGTTCCTGATGAGGTCTCTAGTTGGTAAATACTGGTAGACCGAAACATGCTCATGACTGTGTAGCAACAAACTACTGCTTATGTAAAGACAAATGTAACTTGCTCTACTTCTTTATTGAGCACTCTCGTATGAACCTCGTTACATTTCACTGGTTAACCTACCTTTGAAAAATAGCAACCTCAAATTATATATACATATATATATATATATATATATATATATATATATATATATATTGAAGCCCCCCCCATCTTTGGGTAGAGCATTGTCGTAAATAATCTCACCCGCTACTTAATTGACTGAAAAATGCGAAGCTCGTTGTTTGTTTACAAACAGGCGATTTGAGCACTATAAAACGCGGTGGCGGTTGTCCATTTAAATAGACATCCCGACGAGTTATTTACGGACGTCGCCTTCATGGTCGAGTGGAAGAACTGCCGACTGTCAACACGACGGTTCTAGGTTCAATCCTTGGCTAAGGGGCGATGCTAGTCTAGCGGCACTGATGAGTTGTCGATGACTACAAACATATATATATATATATATATATTATGAGCATTAGTCCATTAATTTTTAATACGCCCTATTACGTTTGTATAGTAAATTAAAATACACAAAATGAACATATTTATTTAAAAAACGAATTATATGCGATGCATTCTTAAAATAAGTAAATATATTTATATAAAAAAAAGTTACGACAACTCAGGATTCATTTATTACTGCGATAATGTGCATGTAAATAAATGCATTTAAAAATATCTAAATAAAAATATTTATATGGAAAAATACATTCCATACATACATAATAGTAAATCAATATATTTAATTGAATAAACAGCTTATTATTTAATTCTTCCGGAAGTGTCATCGAGTTCCTTTTTTGTACTGTTGAAGTTCACAGTTTTTGCTGTTAATGTTATAACTTACAAGAAATGCAAACTGTTTGTAATGAGGAAGAAAGCCGCATCTTTCATTTATTACATTATCTCGAACGTTTTGTTTAATAAAAAGTCTTCAGCATTTATCGTAGACCTTTCCTATTTTATTTATTTATTTATGTTTGTTTTGTAATTTAACGTAAAGTTTACCATCAGGGCAAACAAGAATATGCAATATAATTCACTATGTTGTTGTTATGACTTTTTTAAACTTTGAACTCTTAGCGCCCAAAATTTTCGTATCTGAACATGATTGACTCTTTTCAAAAAGGTTAAATTGAGTATCCCCAACCACTAAAAAAATGTTAAAATAATACATTATCTCGATTTTGTTTACGTGAAAATTTAATGTTTTATCAACAAGGATGTGATGAAAGAAAAAACAAACAAATAAGCAAAAACCGGACGGAAAATTAAAAAAAAAAAAAATTATTGTAGTTGAAGTCTACTAAGAGAGATGACTTAAGAAAGGATAAGGGAACAAAGCGTGAAAACATGTCTCGTTCGTATGAAATCGTCTGCTCTTTAGAAAAATTGCCTTCGAAAATACGTTGTTAATATTGTAATATTTTATATTAAGTGCATTAAAACACGCACTATGCAGTAAAATGCTATAGCAACTTTTCAAAGCAATCGTAAAACTTGTTTATTAAGAGTATCGGTAAGTATCAAATCAACAAGCATATGCATATATATATATATATATATATATATATATATATATGCACCTGTATATATATATATATATATATATATATATATATATATATATATATATATATATATATATATATATATACCTGTCCGCTTTCCCTCTCCATATATATATATATATATATATATATATATATATATATATATATATATATATATATATATATAACTACTTAATTTACTCACATAAAATTAATATACGAAAGTATAGATCTATGCGTAAACTTTGAGTATTTACTTCAAAAGTGCTAAATACGTAGGTAGAGCTAGTTAGTAAGTTATAAAATGTATATGACGATTAAGCTACACTGAATATTCCGCGTTTCATCCACTCTAGGATTCTTTATTTACGTGAAAATTGAATAAGCCTGAAGAATCCTAAAGTGGATGAAACGCGGAATATTCAGTGTAGCTTAATCGCCATATACATTTTATAACTTACTATATATATATATATATATATATATATATATATATATATATATATATATATATATATATATATATATATTTATAAGTGAAAGTGTATGTGTCTGTCTGTCTGTGTACATTTCCCTACACAATAACTCTGTCAATTTTCATCTACAGACTCGGAATTTGATATACAGGGTATTGAGATTAAGGAAAATCTTTGTAATCCGTTTTTGGTCAGAAATTTGGCTGTTAAGGGGTCAAAGCTCAACAATTTGACCTTTGAGGACTCTACGAAACTCCTCCGACAATTTTGCGTCTAAACACTTGAAATTTTAGATATAGATCCATTGGACATGGACCTAACTTCATAACTCGATTTGAGCCCAAAACAATAAACGTTGAGGGGCCATTATAGGGGCCAAAATTAAAAAAAAATTGACTGCTTCGGTCTCTACCAAATGACTCAGACAATTTCTGGTTTAAAGATTTGAAATTTTACATAAAGGATATTCAGAGATAGGGAAAGTTTTTTAATTGGTTTGGGTCGAACATTTCAGTTAGCAATATATAAATATATGTATGTATGTTTGCATATCTGCCTAAAACTTTCGACAGAGACGACGGATATTTACAGGACTAGTATTGTTTTGAAAATCGACCTTTCAAACAACAAATATCGAAAAAATATCTAAAACCTTAATATCTTCACCTTCAACTAGGCAATTTATTTACAAGGGAGGTCGCTTTTTTCGCCAATATTTTCGAAAGTCATCCTCTCTATCTGATTGTCTAGCCTTAATTTGAACCTATAACACTTCCAGTTTGACGGTGGTCATAACAGCAAAGACGTCAGGCGTTTATCACGTTATTTTCCTCCTTTGCGGTACGGGTTCAGGCCTGCCTTCCTACTACCACTTTTTTTTCTTTTTGCCCGACCTACACCTCCAAACACCCGGGATGTATATATATATATATATATATATATATATATATATATACAAGCGCTTTTTTTCGCATATCTAGGAAAATTAATCAGTATATAGATATGAATACTACCTTAATATTTAAGCAAGGAAAATGGATCCACTCAATTTTTTTTTTCTTACGGACTAATTATTTTCGGAGAAAGAGGAAAAGTCACATACGTCTGGCAATAAATAGTTGACTAGAAACTATGAATATAGTACTTATCTAGGGTTCATATATTATAGAAATAATATGATTAAAACACGCAGCAAGATAAGTTTATATGTGAGATTGTTTTGTAAATAGCAACGTTCTTGATTATATATATTTATACCATAGAACTTACTTGCGTAGTCGCACATTATTTATTTTTTGTATTATTATTTTTTTTTTATAAGCGCGTTTTTCTTATCGGGTTGTGTGTTGATAAGAGAAATTTTTCGTCGTTGGCGAAAAATGAATTCCCATTTAAAGAAAACATCCGATGATTTCAATGTTTATTAGATTTAACCATTTCATCTATCTTTTTCGATATTAGTTTCATCTTTACCGAATAAAAAAAACATCAATTTATTATCATCCATGTTTATTATCAGTTATCAAATTTTTAACTGTATTAGTTCATTCGTAAACTTCTGTTTTAGCTTTTCTTTCTTTTAATGTTTCCGCTGTTTTTATCGCTTATTCTATCTCATTAATATCATTTACCAGAGCTAATTTGACTTTGAAGTAAATAATTATTTTAAAAAAATTATTAAAATAGAAATACATTTACATTGATACCCGGGAGATTTGGGTTGTTTTGAAGCATTGCTGGTAAACTAAGAAGCCTATACCATACATTATACCGGAATGGTGTCGATTTGTTAATATCTTTTTACTTTTACATTTCATCAATATCCGTTCTGCATTTGTCGGAGGGAGTTGATCTTGTACTGTTTCTTATTTTATTTTTCTAAGACACACACATAGACATATTAACATTTATAAATTCGTTCAGGCGGGAATTACAGCGTTCACTCACACACAATCTGTTGGGTCAAACGGTAAAACGGTTGAGAAATGGCTGTCGTAGTTGAAAGCACTTTTTTTTTCGTAAAATAATATGAATTATTAACCAATCAAGGCTCGATATAAAATACTTATTTTTTGCAAGCACCTGGAAGCCTCTAAAGAAATATAAAAAGGCAAGCAAAACTTCTCTCGTCAGATAGGGACATCAGACACTAGCAGAAAGACAAGTCGCAAGTCGAACGCGCGCCGAGCGAATTCAGTATCTGAAATGACAGCTTTTCTCGCACGTCAAAGACTCTTTTTTTTCACTTCGCCATAACACATAGTCAGAGTCTTTCCCTCACGCTCTTAAGTCTTCACCTTCTTCCCCCTTCCTTCTTGCATACAGACTGCTCCCTTTGCGCACACGAAAATCTGATTTCTTTTATTTTAATGAAAATAAACAAAAGTTTATTTTACATTATTTGGTAGTGTGTTTCATTTTATTTATTTGTTTCCTGGGAACTTGTGCAAGTCCCCAGCAAGTCCCCAGCAATCTCCTCGTTGCTTCGTTTGTGATGACAAATTCATTAGTATAACAAATCGGGGATACATTTATTGTCTCCCCACTTTCGAAAAATGCCAATGAGGCTGCCCAGGCTTTTTTCTCGCCTAAGGTTTAGAGCGATTACTTGAATTTCCCTATCCCCCGATCTTGTGTCACATCTGCATGCGGTGGGAATCACTAATTGTCATTGCTATTACGTCATGTTATGGTGTCGTACCATAGAAATATTCAAAACAAATTTTAAGAATGTAAGAATACATTCTATGTTCTTAAAGAGAATGAAAGGATAAAAAAAGGATGAATCACGACACTTGCGAGTAAACAGTGATCAAACCTTCTCTTTTTTTAATTAAGTGTACGTTTTATCGAAAGTTATGGGTTAAGCCAAGATAAAAATCTGTAATAATTGTTTTATTCCTTACAATTTCAACTATTATAGGGTCATAAATTAGATGGAAATGTCGTATGATTAAAAGCGCATCACATATAGGAATATAAGTGTATATATAAAAGAAAAGGCCTAGGAAGCAAGAAGCCTGTCACGTGTTATTTTACAGGACACCACGTGTATTGTTATAGAAATATATGAGTTTAATATTGTGGTGTACTTCGATCGATGGCAAATGGTCTGCATATATTATTTGTTCACCTCATACTGACATTTTGTTCATACTGTGACTTTTTTGTTTCGCTAGCTATACGTTAAGCATGTGTATTTCCACTTAGTATCTTTATAATCAAATCACTAATTCTTACGATAAATGTAACGCGTTTAGTAATGCAATCTAATATTGATCAACACATCCGATGTAATATAATTGCAAAACCTGTCCATAAAAGGTCACAGATCGGACGATATGGTATAAATAGAAAGATTACACTTGTTGTATAACTAAATAAAGGCTTTCACCTTGACAATGCCGAATACTGGGTTGCGATGACATACACACGTCCTGATTCACCTTTGGTTGCGCATGTGCATTTGTTAAGTGCAGTGAATTGCTGTGTGAATAGTGAACTGCAGTTATTTAAACAAAAGATGGAGACAAAAAAATGAAAGAACTAAAACATCAATTAGTAGTCGAAGTTGACAGATAATGTGAATCCAGCGTCCGCTCAAATGAGAGCAGAGTTGTTTTGTGAAGAATATAATGGACACTCAGAAAGTAGCTTTCGTATCAAAATGCTTGTGCGCCATAGTGCGTCAATGAACGCAGTCTAACATGCATGGCCCTGAATGCATATCCATAGTCTCCGTATTGTTAAAATGACATAATAGTTCATTTATTCCCTAGCGTTTGCGATTTGCAGGGGATGCAGCCCCGCTTTTTACTTCAAAGAATAATTTCTGTAAGATTAATCAACAAAGAGCGTGCTCCTTCCTAGCTGGGCATACGGTAGGATTTCAGGGTTACACCATGAAAATAGATGTAAATAAATATAGCAAGACTGAAAGAAACAAACAAAAAAATCGTTGATATCAAAAAAGGAAAGAAAAAAAACTAATCTTAACGTTGTTCATGAAAAGCCGCCATGACTAATGCCTGGCAGTGTCAACTATGAAATGACTGATAGCATAATCTCAAATTATCATATAAATGATCGTTTTTAGCGGTAAATGAACTTCAGATATGGACCAGCATTATTAGATAGAAGACAATGCATCACGGTAATCATTGTAATTAATTTATCATTATTGTAGAAAAATGAAGATATGGAAGCATACAACAATCTAAAACACCACCACCACCACCACCACCACCACTACAACAACAACAACAACAGCAACAATAATAATAATAATAATAATAATAATAATAATAATAATAATAATAATAATAACTGTTACCCGGGTAGAATGAAGTAGTATCGGCAGAATTAGTGGAACATTGTTTTTTTATCAACTACATGCAATTGAAACAGGGGCAGACGTTATACCTGATGTTGATCACTCGCATGTATTGTGAAAAGACATTAGGTGAAAAGAAATCAAATATCAAGATGTGGAATGGATAAAAAATACTGAATAAAGGTGTACTCTATAATAGATCGAAACCTGAATATAGGTAACTGTTGAGATGCTTTTAAATCAGAAAAAGGCTCACCCTTACGGAAGAGACCAATGATGCTGGTTCAAAAAACACATTCAAATCACAACCAAAGTAATACAGTAATAAAGTGTAGATCAATTATTTGCCTCTCGCTTGGGTGGAACTTTTCATTGGCATATTGTCTGAAAATATATATGATTATTTGGACCAACAATATTTGGTGCCTGACGAACATTTCAGATGAGGAAAATATCATAAGGCAACAAAGATCAGAATCTGATCGATAAGATTTTCAGAGAAGACTAAAAATGAATATCTACTGACCTTGTCATGAGCCGCAGAAGATTTGAAGAAACATTTGGCATGGTGCAACATTCACACGTAGTCAAATATTTGGGAATTTTCACAATTGTCTCAAAAATCTGAGCATATATAAACTATAGCATGCAGAATTGGGAAAGATAATATTGCATTAGACAAAGTGAAAAGAAGGAGATTTTCTAGGGCTATAATTTTCCCATTTACTTTCATTCATGAATTGATCTCATTGACACTTGTTTCACACAATTTAAAACCAGGATATAAACGTGGAAAATAACTTCCTTCAATTAAAAATCTACAAATAATGGATTACCTTAAAATTCTGGGAACGAATGAGAAACAGTTGTATAACCTACTGAATATGATTAGATTATTTATTAATGACATACAGATAAAATTTGGCATCATGAAATGTACTATTCTTTCAATAAAAAGAAGCAAGCTCGTCTACCCTGATTGTCTTGAAGTTACTACAACAGATTTGATAAAGAATATTGAGAGCGGAAGAGGTTACAGCTATTTGGAAATAATAGAAGTTAAGACTAAGTACATCGAAACGAAAGAGAAGGTAACAGCCGGGTACAACAGAAGATTAAGTGTTATACTTTAATAGCAACTACACAGTCGGAATACAATAAATAGTATGACTGACAGAGCAGTAGCTATAATTCCATATATCGATGGTATATTAGACAAGTATCTTGATGATTTAAAATGTTCAGACTCAAAAACACACAAAAGACCTACAATTTATGTTACTTTTGCGGAGAAAGGAGATGTACGCCAATTGTATCTACTTTAAAAAGAAGTACGTAGGAGATAGGGGAACCATAGTAAAAGGGTGTCTAACTAAATATATTTCTAAAATCAAGAAAACTCTTTTTCCAGAAGTAAAAATGGAGACGATAATAAAACCTGGAATAAATATGGGCGGAAATATCGAGAAATAAATGTATATATTTGAAAACGAAACTACAGACTGTATTTTAAGATTACCAGAGTTAAAAATCATGACAACTGGGATTGGTTTGTAATGGGGGGGGGGATCACCTTAAAAGCTATACTGAAAGTACTTTATTGTCAGACACTTGTTCTAGATTTATTAACCAATACATCAAGAAACCTGCATAATTGAATATTGTATAATAAAAAATGGAAAAGCATTAGCGCATATTATATCACGATGTCTTATGCGAGCTCTGCATAAAAAATGGAAGCAGGGGTAAGTCGTTCAGGTCCTGCATTGATATATATGCTAACTTAATTAATTTCATCACACTGAGGTACGAGCATAAACTACTTGGTTGGTGCAAAAATAGTGTTGGTTTTTTTTTTACTTGAAGTTGGACTTCAACAACGACATTATTTTGCACCAACGTAATAGAAGTAGTAAGGCGAAAACGACAAGTTCAAGTTTCTTTGGACTTGCACATAAAAAACACAGTTATCACGGCCTTGAGTATTGAAAACCTGAGAGTTTTTTTTTTAAAACAAAAACAAAATATCTTGTGCAATCACTGACATAGCCAGCCCTTTCGATACCTCAATGAAAAAAAAAAAAAAGAATATGAAAAAAATGTCAAGATTTGGAATAGGAAGATTTTAACTATTAAATGTAAAAAATTGAGATCATCCTCATTGTTATTGGAACGTTTGAAACCATAACAAAACGCAACCATCAATGGCTTTCTCAAATTGATGAGGCAATTTATTTTTCAATTGTGCAAAAAAAGCTTCCCTGTTTGAAAACGGCGAAAGTGTTATGGTACAACTTGAATGTCTAAAGTCAAAGAAAGTGACCTGATGTCCAAAAATATCCGAATGCAAACATCCAAAACTGCTATGAAATAATAATAATAATAATAATAATAATAATAATAATAATAATAATAATAATAATAATAATAATAATAATAATAATAATAAAATATGCAGAACAGAAAATAATAATTATCGCGACAAGACATACTGGAAAATAAAGAAGACAGAAAAATAGAGACGAAACATAATCTGGAAGAATAATAGGAAAAGAAGTAGCTACACGGGCGATTTTTTAAGGACAACGAAAGATGAGGTTAAGGAAGGCAGGTGTGGCTACTAAAAGGGAATTTACACAGATAAATTATATCAGTATTAAAAGACGCACATTATAAGACAATAATCAATCAAATGATATCATTAATTCAGAAATAAGCGAATGCAGCAAACCTGCTCGGATAAAAACATATAATAGACAAAATCGAGCAGCGACGGATGGCCAGCATGTGACGAGATTAGCAAAAGCAGTAGTCACAAAACTTTATGTGAAATTTAGGAAGTGTGCGCGAGAAGACTGACAAAAAACGGAGAAAATACAACACGTGTTCGGGCAGGAAAAAAGGCGACGTCAAAAGAAAATGGACGTGTAATGTGAAGCAACTAATGGTTGGCTACGACCGGTGTGGGATCGGAGAGAAAAAGGGCACACCAGACGATTGCGAAAGAATGTTGAATGGTGCATAAACAACTATAACGGTAATACAAAATTAAAAAAAAAAACTTTTGTTGTGAAAGATAAAATGCTGACTCTAATATTTTATTAGTTTGTCTATTTGCGACTACACCATCTTACATTACATAAGTAACTAGTACAATTCCAAGGGGCCTGTAGTTGTAGATATCTGATGAACGGTTACCTGCTTTCACCTTAACAACACATAGGGTATGACCCCCCCTACCAGTATACACTTACAAGTATAATCTAAAACTACACAAAAAATGTAGAGTGGAGCAGATGAAGAGCATGGAGAATATACGTTTATTACTTTTCAAATTTCAGACGAGAGAAATGAAAAAAATGCTGTTGCAATAACACAAAATTATTACGTGAGAATCTCGAGTAACTTGTTCTACCTCATATTGTGGAAATGACTGCAGTTTATTGCAAATGAGAAATAATAGGTAACGCCTTGCGTATAAACTTCGGGTAAATATGTTTAATAAAAGTCATCGAAATCCGTGAAATCGCATTACTCTACTTGTAAATGGTATCTTTTTAACTTGATCATACAAACAGTAAAAAAGAAAAACAATTCTCTCGTTTACTTAGGAATTGCTTCACGTAATCGTTTGTTCTTAATTAATAATCTTACGTTGGAATAGAAATGGTACCTAAGAAAGTTTTAGATTTTTATGGAAATCGCTCCAGACAAGGTGTGAAGCAAATTAATGTGATAAGCTTAACATATTACTTAAAATTATTAAAACATACTAAAATAACTCTTAGATGGATAGATTTTGATAAACGAAAAACAAGTATATTCCCTTTGTCAGGAATATCGCACATGGAATTTAGACCTTAAAGGACAAAATAATAAATCTACTTTGGATTATATTGTATTAGAAATCATATATATATATATATATATATATATATATATATATATATATATATATATATATATAAGGCAAATGCACGCGCGCAGTTTTTGAATGTCTTGCAAAGGCTTTTTTTCGCCGACGCTCTCGGGGAGGGTTACTATCGCTTAGAACTGTTTATATAGCCCCTAGATAATAATATCTAGGATCTGGGAACGCGGCTTTCCTCTAGATGTATTTACGTCGACTTTTATGAGATTCGCGCTATTTCGCTATGTCCCCTGTTTGTCCTGCTTTTTAGTATAAATACAGTGAGACTAAATTCAAACGGGCCGTGTTTTCGGCTTTTGCCGAAACGTCCAGAAAGCCTCCCAAACATCTTGGGAACGGGGAGCTGGTTTCCAATCAGCTAAAGTTGGGTAAACCAACCAAAAAGTTGTCTCGCAGCAAAAGTTGTCCGCTACTTCTATTTGACCTCGTTAATGAGGTCAAATAGAAGCAGCAGTGTTAACTTTTATTGCGGTCACGTGTCAGTTCTGTTTTTAATAATTATATTAATAAACTCAAACGCGGTAGCTCAATGGTTGACGTCGCATGTTTTTTTTTTTCAAACTTTAATTTCCAACTCAAGGATTCGGGTTCGATCCTCATACTTACCTACCATTTTTTTTATTTGACCCCCGCTCCTGAATTTTGATTTACCCAAACCACACACACCTCCAAACACCCGACCAAAGTCGGGTATCCCCCGCTAGTAAAATATATTTCCTTACTTGTTACGTAAAAATGTATACAATTATTTTGTCTATGATGTAAAGATGTAATAGTATATTCGACGTATTATATTTATTAATAAGTTGAAAATTTTCGAGATGATTAGACGTATGTTTATCAATTATTAAAAGAGATAAGTATTTTGGAAATAGTCCCTCTATTTAAACAGCCATGTGATCATGAAAATATCCTGGGCTTCACTACTGTCCTGGTAAATGTAATTTCGAACTATTTAGATAACAAAAAAAATATATTAATTTAAATTATGTTCCAAATAGTTTACTATCAATTACGTGGAGTGATAGCTCACCCGCAATGCCAATTAGTATACATGCATAGGTTGTTCCAAAAATAACACTTTCTATC
The DNA here is from genome assembly GCF_053919585.1 of Euprymna scolopes. Lineage (NCBI taxonomy): Eukaryota > Metazoa > Mollusca > Cephalopoda > Sepiida > Sepiolidae > Euprymna > Euprymna scolopes. The sequence continues at coordinate 108,853,474 of NC_136489.1, read as the reverse complement.
TTCTCATTCAGAAAGTTTAAAAGCTAAATAAAACTGTAGTGATAGCATTAAAACAAGCGACCTTTTTGTGCTCTAGAATTATTTTTCTAAATCAGCAGTACTATTTTCAATGCAATTTTGCTAGCGATGAACAATATCTATTTATGGGCGTCCGGTGCACGCTTTGGCATACGAGGGCTAGTTCATAAAGAAAACCATCCTATTTTTTAACACAAAATATGCAATAGTAAGGAAGACGGAATAGCATCATTAAAACAACCTATATTTTGTCGCTCAGAATTTATTTTCTACATAGTTAATGCCATTCCCAAGGCTCTTTTTCCAACAATGAACGGCAGCTATGCCTATGCATCTGGAGCGTGCTTTGCAATACGAGGATCATTCCACGAAGAAAGCCTTTTTTTACTCCAACAATTTAAGATTTAAGAAAAGGAAAGTGATGCCATTAAAGCAAGCGACCTTCTGTGCTCCAGAATTTATATTTCTATATAGCAAACGCCATTCATGTACATTTATCTAGGAATTCAATGACACGCCTGTACTTCGGATATACGGAGTTAGCAAGAATTGTTTATCTCAAGTGTCTCATCGTCAATATCTGCAACAAAAGATGTAATTTTCAGTTCATGAATGCATAAGTTTAATCATCATCTATAACATTAATCTCAGCTGCCCACTTAAATATATGTGTGCATGTGTGTACGTATGTATGAATTTATGTATGTATGTTTGTATGTCTGCCTAAAACATTCGACAGAGACGACGAATGTTTACGAGATCAGTATCGTCTTTGAGATCAACCCTTCGGAGGACAAATATCGAAAAATTGGCTAAAATATTAATTTCTTTACCCTCAACTGGAAGCAATAATAACCATCTTTTTATAAGATCCATATATCTTTAATACTTTACATAAAGGAAAATTTGCGCATGCAAAGATAAACCGGTGGATAAGGCTAATAAATTCACTGAGGTCCGCTATAAAAACGGATAGCGATCAAATTCTCAATAGCAGGAGGACCGTCACATGCTGAGTGGGCCGAGCAACTGGAAGATATTTATTGCACCAGATAATCAGTATGAACTTTAAAATGTTTAAAATATTCGTGACATGTTTTAGTTTTTAATGACAGTTAATAAAAGTTTTATTTTCTTCCTCATGTAAAATCTGAAAAATAGTTAAGTCTGAAATACGAAACCCGTTCGTTTTATTATACGTTGGAAATGTTTTCTTGTGGTATAACTAGGAAATACATAATATCATACGACTGTATTTGTTTCTATTCATAATAACATCTGCCCAGAACGCGCCATTATCGAGAAACACATCTGTATTTAAGCTAATCAGATGTGTTTCCCGGAAGAAAAAAAACTTCATTTTTTATATATTACAAAACATATGAAATATGCTTAAGAAAAGCATAAAATATATTAAAAAAAGAAGTATTACTTTCGGAATAATTTTTCCAGAAATTAGAAAGGAAATTACGATTATTACAACTGCATATACACGACTCTTATTAATAGTGACTGTTTTATTTCCATTTCGTTCGGCGTACTTAAACTTCAATGATAAAATGTGCAAAAGCATGCGCACACACTTCTATAAGATTTAACGCCCGCTGTGCCACATAAATGGATACTTATTCTAACAGTTGAGAGTAATTTTTGAATTTTACTAAAATGTTACTGCTTGTATTTGTTTTATCAAGTTATGTTTTTTTTTTACTATATTTTAATTCATATAAGACCATTTATAGCATTTTATATATATATATATATATATATATATATATATATATATATATATAAACGTGAAAGTGTCAGTCTGAATGTCTGTCTGTGTGTCTGTGTGTCTATGTGTCTGTCTGTGTGTCTGCCTGTGTACATTTCCCTACGCAATGACTCTGTCAATTATCAGATAACAGACTCGAAATTTGATATACAAGGAAGTGAGATTTGGGGAAATCTTTGTAATCCGTTTTCGGCTAGAAATTTGGCTGTCCAGGGGTCTAAGTTCAACGATTTGAAATTTTGAAACTCTACCAACCTTCTCCGGGTATAAACAACATTCTTTTCGGTATAAACATTTGAAATTTTAGATATAGGTTCCTTGGACATGGACCTAAGTAAATAACTGGATTTGAGCCCAAAACAGTAAATGTTAAGGGGTCATAATAGGGGTCGAAGTTTTAAAAAAGTTTGACCTCTGCGGTTTGTACCAAATTACTCAGAAAATTTCTGGTCTAAACATTTGAAATTTTACATAAAGGGTATTCAAAGATAAGGCAAGCTTATTAATCTGTTTGGGTCGAAAATATGGGCTACAAATATATAAATGTATGTATGTATGTTTGCATGTCTGCCTAAAACTTTCGACAAAGGCGACGGATTTTCACAAGATCAGTATCGTTTTGAAACCTGACCCTTATGACGACAAATGCCAAACAATTGGCTAAAAACATTAATTTCTTCATCATCAACTGAGCACTTTTCAACAGGGAGGGGTCTTTTTTTCGCCAACATTTTCGAAAGTAATCCCATTTTCGAATGGCTAGCCTTAATTAAAACCTACGTCACTTCCGGTTTGGCGGTGGTCATAACAGCAAAGACGTCACGTTTTTCCCTTTCTTTTCCTCCTTCGCGATGCATGTTCGAGCCTGCCTTCCTACTACCACTATTTTTGTTTGTTGTTCAACACACACCTCCAAACACCCGGGTAACGTCGGGCACCCATGCTTATAAATATATATAAAAGTGAACGTGTCTGTGTATCTGTCTGTCTGTGTGTGTACATTTCCCTACGCAATAACTCTGTCAATTTAAAGTCTACAGACTCGAAAATTGATATACAGAGTACTGAGATTTGGGAAAATCTATGTGAAAGGTTTTCGGAGAGAATTATGCTGTGAAAGGGTCAAAGTTCAACGATTTGACTTTTGAGAATTAAACCAAACTCCTTCGACAATTTTGGCTCTAAACACTTGAAATTTTAGATATAGGTTCCTTGGACATGGATCTAACTTAAGAACTTGATTTCAGCCCAAAACAATAAATGTTACGGGATCATAATAATGGGTCAAAGTTTTAAAAAATTGACTGGTTTTTGTTTTTTTGCTCAACATATACCGTCAAACACCCGGACAAAGCCGGGCTGAAATGCTGGTATATATATATATATAAAAGTGAAAATATGTGTTTGTCTGTGTCTGTGTACATTTCCCTTCCAAATAACTTTGTCAATTTTCGGTTTTGAGACTCGAGATTTGACAGAAGGATTAGTGAGTTTTGAAAAAATCTTTATAATCTGTTTCCGGTCAGAAATTTGGCTGTCAACTGGTTAAATTTCAACTATTTGATCTTTGAAGACTCTACCAAACTCCTCCATAAATTTTGGGTGTAAACACTTGTAATTTTAAATGTCGGTTACTTGGACATGGATGAAACTTCATAATTTTATTAGAGCCCCTTAATATAAACCTTAAGGGGTCAAAATGAGTGTAAATTTTACCAAAATTTGTCCTCTGAGGCCTCTACTAAATTACTCAGCCAATTTCTGGTCTAAACATTTAGAATTGTACATAAAGAGTATTCATGGGTGGGACAAGCTTTTTAATCGGTTTGGGTCGGAAATTTGAACTGCCAAGGGGTCAAAGATCAAAATATTTGATCATTGTGGTGTGTTGCAAACTACTCAGCCAATTTTGATTCTAAATATTAGAAATTGATACATGACGATTGTTCAGACATGCGGCAAGCAGTTTTAAAAATTTTCGGCGAAAATTTTGCTTACAAAATATCAAAGTTGAAAGAGTTGAGCTTTGCAGATTCTACCAACCCCGCCCCTCTCGATTTTGGGTCTAAAGACTTGAAATTTATATTTGGGTAACTTGGACATTAGCAAAACATTGTATTTTGATTTGAGACCTAAATAATAACTGTTAAGGGGTCAAAGGTAAAAAAAAATGACATCTGCGGTCTCTACGAAATTACTCATACAAATTTTGGTCTAAATATTTGAAATCTTACATAAAGTGTATTCACATGTGAGGCAAGTTATGAACAGTACATAGGGTCCGAGCAAAGCCGGGCTGAACTGCTAGTTCTTATATGAATAAGGTTTTGTGTGTATTCATATTCGTATTATAACCCTTTTTTTTCTATTTATTTAAAAAGAAAATGCAACTGTTATATATGGATCGTGAAATTGCATTCACTTGCAAAAGATTTAGCTAATTTGCATATTCTTTAAAACATTCATTTTAATTAATTCCCTAGTAGTTTTTTTTTTCGGCTTCCTTATGTGATGATCATCTTTATTACGCGTAATCTACATGATATATACTTGAGTAATATTTGCGTCAAAAGCTTATAGTAAATACAAAACTTTGTCTATATATATATATATATATATATATATATATATATATATATATATTTATATATGCGTATATATATTCGTTTAAAAAATTGCTATCAAACTCCTTTGTCAGGTTTGGGTGTAAAGACATGAAACTTTACATATAGGATATTGGAACCATGCGAAACATTATGTTTTGGTTTTAGCCGAGGAAAATCGTTGCTAAATAGGAAACATTAAACAATTGGAATTCATCAGATGAAGGTCAAACGCCGGCATTAGGAATATGCATGTGTAACGTAATAGCAATTAATTCATGTTTTAATTTTAAGCCTTGCAGAAAATACGTCTGTATAGCTAAGGCGTTAACACCAAAGGAAAAAGTAAATGGCAAACTAAACGTTTTGGTTTCGATCCTTGATTGTGGCGCACAGGTCATTTTACTTTTTTCCTTTTTAAGTCATTACTATATATTGGGTCCAATATAATATTCACACACACACAAACACACACACACACACACACACACATATATATATATATTATAAGAGCAAATAGTTAATAAAACATGTTAAGAAAAAACTTTGAAAAAGAGTTAAAAACATATTTAATCTGAAAAGGAAACACTTAAGTGGATAGTCCTTAATCCGCGGAGTTTCGAAGAAATACTTTCCTTCTCATCAGAGGGTAGGAATTAGCAAAATACGGGATCGGATTTTGCATACAAAAGTATTTGATTAAACTGCAAGTACTTACAAAGATCTTACTTGATAACAAAAAGTGAAGCAGAGGGAATATGGTGAAGAAAAATGTGATTTCACGTGAATGGATAGTCTGGTGAAAGGTAAAGTATAGGAAGTTCATTCATATATATATATATATATATATATATATATATATATATATATATATGTGTGTGTGTGTGTGTGTGTGTGTGTGTGTGTGTGTGTGTGTAAGGTAAATGAATGTTAATTATTAACACATTTTCAAACAATACCTGGTGGTCTAGGGAATTATGATTAACAATTCTGACGGGGGGATTTTCCATCTGTTTCTAGCTATCGACAATATAACTACAGTTTAATAAGCGTTTTTTAAAAATACTACTTTAAACAGTTGATAGCCAGCCTTCTGTGTATAAGATCTTTTGGATACATTTTTATGAATTGGTATGTGCGTGCGTGTGTGTTTAGTTGTAGCCACATTTTCTAGCATAATCACTTTAACACTCCGGTATGCGTAAGAAATTATGAGATGATGAAGCTGTCAATAGCTGATAGCTGACAATTTCGAAAATCAGGTGTTTTATGAATGAGGTCTTCGGCACCTCCCCACTATATATTGTCAAAAGCTAATCTTAAAAATGCCCCATCTTGGGAGATATATGGGCCGTATTTAGATTTGTTATTCTCTAGAAACTCCCCTTAACTGAAAGCCGGCCAAGGACACCGGTTCCAAATACGGCCTCATTGGGTTTTTCGTTTTTATTAAATAGTGTATTGCAAAGTACGCCGTAAATCTGTTATAGAGCATGGTGATTCAGAATTTTTCATCCAATCATGTAAGGTAATACGTGACAAAAATTGACAGGATGTATTAAACTATACCATATAGAATGTAACTAATGTTTAAAACAACATGCTTAAATACATTTTTGAAAATAACATATTGCTAATCTTGTGTTATAGTTCTTACTAAGTCAATCGTCTTTGTTTACGTATTTCAAGTTGGAAAAATATAAGTTGTTAATTATTTATTCCGAAACCTATTTCACTCTTAACTTGACTAAAAAAAAATGAGCTTCAAATATGAGATGTATCTTTATGCTAAGGATGGAATACTGCTGCCTTACCTGGGCAGGAGCTGCTAAAAACAGCATATCCTGCCTTGACAGAGTACCAAAATAGACTTCGTAGCTTAGTGGGGGATGCCCTTTTCTCTACCCTGCAACCTCTCCCCCACAGAAGAGACGTTGCGAGCCTATCCTTGTTTTATCGTTATTTCCATGGCAGGTGCTCGTCTGAACTCTAATCTCTGGTCCCCGCTCGCCAATCTTTCACGAAAAACACCCGTCTAGCCGAATCCACTGTAAAAAATTTCCCCCACTCTATATTTGTGCCTAAATCAAAACGTGGATTCCATGAACAAAGCTTCTTTCTTAGAACTGCACGCCTGTGGAACTCTGTTCCGTCTGCCTGCTTCCCACCTGACTACAACTTGGATGTGTTAAAGTCCAACGTTAACAAATTTCTAATGAACTGCCCCCTTAAACAAACACTTCATCAAATCTCCACACTAACGTAATGTACTTGCAATAACCCTTATCCCTGAGTGGCTTCCGGCCTTGATAAGTGGTGACCACTGTGTAAAAAAAAAGTCAACGTTTTTCTTGTATTGTTTTATATTTTGCGGGTCTAATATTAGTTTCAGCAATTTCTTTGTATGATAAAAATATCAGCAATTCCTTTGTATGATTAAACTAGTGATGCCAACAAAAAAATCACATTAAAACTCGCAATCACCTTTGTTTACATAAACGTGTTTGAAGTTGAAAAATATAAGTTGTTAATTATTTATTCCGAAACCTATTTCACTCTTAACTTGACTGAAAAAAAATGAACTTCAAATATGAGATGTATCTTTACGCTATTAAAATAATTAGAAAAGTAAAAACAAACTCTCCTTGGTCTATGGCGTAAATTGAGAACGTAGACGTGTTTTTTTTTTATATAAATATTTATTTATAAGGAAGATGGAAAAATGATGAAAACAAAACTGAAGGCGTTTTAAAAACTAAGGATTTAAATAAGAATTCTTACTAGTATTGGAAGATTGCATTATGGTGAGAAAACAAATACTATATTGAAAGATGCTTTTATGACGAACTCGTTCTACCGGAAAATTCATCAACTAAAAAAATTAGGGTAATTTCTAGGACAAGGTTGTTATAAACACAGAATCGATACTACAATACTTATTCAATATAAAATAAAAGATAACAAAATATGAAAAAAGTTTAGACCACAAATAACTTTTAACTCAAATTCATAAAACTAGTGGAAATAAGTCCTGGGAGGATATTGTAATAACAACGTAATCGATACTTTTTTAATTAAAATATATTCTGATTACATCAAGTCTTTCATTCGGTTCACATGTATGCGTTAAAATATGGAAAATATCTTCATTTATAAATACTTGTTTCTATGTCAGATTATATTAAATAAAATTAACGTTTATTGTCTATTAATTCTATTTTCGATCCTTGCCAACTTCCGAATAACAGTCTTCAGGAACTGACTGATGTAATCGCCATATTTATCATAAGTCCAAATACATCCAATCCTTCATGATTCATCGCTAGTGTAAAATAATCTAACTGGTTTTGAAGACTTCATAAAGTTTTTATTTTCTCTTCATTGGTTAATTATTTATCCTATTTTTCATTGGTTAAAATTGGTTAATTATTCATTATTTTTAGCTCGTAAATGTCACTTACTTCATGGTTATAAAACCATTCACAAAAAAAAAAAAACGAAATGAAATTCTATACCAAAATATTCTGTAATTTGGGAAAGATAGAGAAATTACAATGAAACCTGAACTCCGTGATTTACTAAAAGCTTAAGCTATGAAAAGTAGATATAATCATAAACCAGGCACCTCCATACTAACGAAACATTTAAACCAAGCTGCAAAATAATTGAGAAACTCTCCTCAATTTATTGTTTAAAAAAAAGCAGACAAAATTAACATGTTCGTTATCCTTAACAAATCTGGAGATATCTCTAAAACATGATATTTTAAACAACGAAGACAAGTTTTAAAAAATAATTCGTAACCCATACGTCAATTTAAATCTAAATTAATAAACTTATATCTGCAAAAAGTGCAGATAACCATAATGAAATTTGCCCAAAATTGTAAGTTATAACAAACTCCAAAGCCTTTTTTTTTTTTACTTTACGTCATATTATTTCCAAAATAGCAACCCCTACTTATCAACTCTCTAAAATTATAAATCAAAGGATATCTCCCTATATTCTAAACAAATACAGTATAAAATCTACGGAAGAACTCTTACAGTCTCTTAAGAACAGGACACCTGAGAATGTTCCCTTAGATATCGAAAATCTGCTCACTAATGTTCCAATAAAAGAAACAATATATATATATATATATATATATATATATATATATATATATATATATATATATATATATATATATATCAATCCTAATCAATGCCCTCTTAATACTATCTCTAAAACGTTACGAAAACTAACGTTTGCCTACATAACATAAGTCCCGTGATCATCATGGCAACATCTTCGTACAACAAGATGGTGCTGCCATGATCTCTGTTTTGGGTCCAACATTTAATAACATCTATATGGGTAATTAAGAAAACAAAATCTTTAGTCTCATAGCACCAATCTACTTCGACGATATTTTAACACTTACTAAAGATAGAAACGATATTAACAGCCTACAATCAGCTTTCCGAAATAATTATGCGCTTTATTTTACTCATGCATTACACAAGAACGACATAATTTCCTATCTAGATGTTTTAATAGATTGCAACAACAATGAATTCTCTGCTTCGATTTACAAAAAAGAAAAAAAAAAGAACGATAAAAATCCATCTACTTTGAATTATTTAAGGGAGTGCCCTTATAGGCACAAAACTGCTTTAATTAATAACTTACTAACCCGAGCTAACTTAATGTTCTTTCACCCCATTATTTTAAAACAAGAATTCGACTATATTAACCAAACCTTAGTAAATAATGGATACCCAACCATGTTATTGATGAACAAATTGAATAATTCAAAAATATTAACAATAATAATACAGTATTCAAACCTACATAAACGACACATATAAAACTTTATTTAAAAAAATCAAATGCACTATAATTATAAAATAGACGAAAAAGTATTAAGAAATGGTATTAATAAAAATGTGCAACCAATTGATCCTAATGAAAAATAAAAATAATAATTTATTATAATAAATTTAAAAACTCTGACCTGATTATAAGTAATAACTTCTCCCCTTCAACTGAACTGCTTGATAGGACTAACTTAGTATATATATATATATATATATATATATATATATATATATATATATATATATATATATATATATATATATATATGTTCAAATGTCCTTTGGCATACTGTGTCTCTGACAATAAAAGTGAAAGCATATATATAGGTTCGACTAGCACCACTTTGTCGAGAAAAGTAACCATGCATCGCTCCGTAAACAGCGCTATATTTAACCACTTGACTAAACAACATTCCTACCCTCTGTCTAAATTTAGAAAAAAATTTAGTTGACAACACATCTATACTTGAACGAACCAATAATAAACGGAAACTTAAAATACTAGCAGCATTAATAATGAAATCTAAAAAAAAACAAAATAACTATCTAGCAATAGTAATACGATCCTGAAGTGTCTGTAGAGTTATTTACGTTAATAGCTTTGTAAACATTTCAGGGTGCTATTAATTTAAACCAATAGAAAAAAAAGGATACATAATCAATCAATGTTAACCCATGGAAATAAAAGATAAATAATTAATCAATAAAGAGAATGAAAAAGTTTATAAATTGCTCAAAAGCAGTAAGATTAATTTATCATTAACGATGAATCGTGAAGGATTGGGAAGTACTCGAACTTATAAATACAAGCGGGGGTACCCGGCGTTGCCCGCGTGTGCTAAGGTGTGTGTGCGGTGGGGTACATCAAAAGAAAATGAAAACTTAATAATAAAGAGAACGTAATAATTCTGTTTGAATATTATTTAAAAATAAAAGTGACAACGAAAACAGCAAAATAAAGAATAAGCGAACGATGTTAGAACTTCTTTAAAAAATCGAAAAAAAAACAACAAAAAACAACAAAAAACAGCGAACATGATGGAAAAAAGAACGAATAAATAAGCGTGTTTCAATATTAAAAATTTAAAAATATAGGAAAAAAACCCTGGCACCTCGGCTAGAACATACAATCTAAGATAACGGGGCTGCCACTTAACCGACTAGGCGATGACAGTGTGGGCCAAAAAAAAAAGAGGTGTTTTTTGTTATATTTAAACTAATTCAAGAAAGAACGTTTTTACGAATGCGTGTATGGCTAAACTGTCATGAAGGAATGAATTTTGCTACCACTCTCTGAAGAGAAGTGCCCAGTTAAGGATGAAGAAATTCATGTGTTTCGTTAATCTTTCGATATTTGTTGTCCGAAAGGTCGAGCTTAAAAATGATTCCAATCACGTAAAAATCCGTCGCCACTCTCGAAATATTTGCGAGATATACATACATACATACATATATTTTAAACAATGTTTGCACTTTATATTGTAGAAGGCGATGATTACATCACCCAGTTCCTGCCAGAAGTGAAGACTGTTATTCAGAAGTTGAAAGGATCGAAAATAGAATTAATAGACAAATAAACATCTATTTTATTGGATGAAATATGGTATAGAGAAAAAATGCTGCCTAAATATACATACATTTAATATTTGTCTATAGATGCATTTTAATCTCTGTCCATGCATTAATATATTCATTTACATGGCGCTCTTTATACACAGACGCATATGTACATATGTCTATATATACCCGCATATGCATATATATGGTTATATATTCACCGACACATGTATACACACACGCAGAGATAAAAAAAAAACAACGACAAACACACAACCATATGTGTGTGTCGTTGGTTTTTTTTATAGCTATAGTAGCAACTTCGAAACACGGTTATTCATAATTATTTTTTCTGCTACCTTAGCGGTATCGAAAGAGCTATAAACTTCCCTTTGTTATTCATATATATATATATATATATATATATATATATATATATATATATATATATATATATATATATAAGCCAAATAGTTAATATAACATGTTACAAAAAACACTTTGAAAAAGAGTTAAAGACAAAATAAGTAAGGAAGCACAAAATAAGTGGATAGTCCTTTATCCGCGGAGATTCGAAAAAAATACTTTTCTCCTCATCAGAGGGTAGGATTTAGCAAAATGCGGGATCGGATTTTGCTTGCAAAAGTATTTGATGACACAACAAGAAAGTCATATATATATATATATATATATATATATATATATATATATATATATATATATATATATATATATATATATATATATATGGTAGCCGAATTGATACAGTCTTCGCTAATCGAGCCAGAGATGTCTCGTGTTGCGGGGTTCGAATCGTTCGACTGGTATTCATCGTGACACCCTGCACTGAAGATTCGCAAAAGGATGAAATACTAGTGTCTGTAGGTATTTAATTATTATAGTAAAAAAATAATTATGACAGCTTTCTTAAGAAATTCGTTTCTTATCGTTGAGCACTTTCAGTTGAATTAAAGTCGCTCAACTTAGCTCTTATGCATACATCATCGTATAACGATTAGATCACTGTCTGACTGACGTAAATGAACATTTAAAATTAAAATGTTTAAATTCAACATTATTTCACGCGGTTAATTGATTAGGTCGTCGCTAATCGAACCAGAGATGTCTCGTGTTGCAGGGTTCGAATTGGTCGACTGGTATTAATCGTTACACCCTGCACTGAAGATTCCCGAAAACACTAGGGTTTGTAGGTATTTAATTATTATAGTAAAAAAATAAGTATATATATATATATATATTAATTAATGAGGTTGGTTTTCGAAATAAAAAGTACCATTTTAAATCGCCGCAAATTATTGCGTCATGTCCATATTTAAACTAGACATTAATCAGACGTGAGTTTCTAATAGCAATTAAAGTGGTACTTAAAACGAAAACACAGACGGAATTTGATAGACGATATAAACATTTTTTATTATTATTATTTATTTTGTGAATAATTCAACCGTGCAAATCATTCCTCGCAATATGTGTGATCGAACAACGCCGGGCAACCACCTATATATATATATATGTGTGATCGAACAACGCCGGGCAACCACCTATATATATATATATATATATATATATATATATATATATATATATATATATATATATATATATATATATATATATATATATAGGTGGTTGCCCGGCGTTGTTCGATCACACATATTGCGAGGAATGATTTGCACGGTTGAATTATTCACAAAATAAATAATAATAATAAAAAATGTTTATATCGTCTATCAAATTCCGTCTGTGTTTTCGTTTTAAGTACCACTTTAATTGCTATTAGAAACTCACGTCTGATTAATGTCTAGTTTAAATATGGACATGACGCAATAATTTGCGGCGATTTAAAATGGTACTTTTTATTTCGAAAACCAACCTCATTAATGAGAGAAATTGAAATTAAAAAAAAAATCATGACACCTTTATCCACAGTAAGGTACGATGACTCGTTATCTGAATACACGTTTTTTTTAATCGCATTTTAGATCTAAAATGTATTGTTGTTGTATTTAACGGTATTAACAACTTCGAAACTCCGTTATTTATTTATTTTACTTGATTCCTCTACGTTTTTCACAGATAAGATTAAGTTTTTACTTTCTCGGAAATTATCTGCCGATTTCGCTAAAGTAATTTTGAAAAGAGTTTAAAATATATTTTTTAATTCACAAATTATACACACACGTGTGTATATGTATGTAAATATATATATATATATATATATATATATATATATATATATATATATGCACTACGTTTTTGTGCAATTGTATAGTTTCCAGGTCTCAGTGACTATTAATCAGAATTTTAAAAATGAAGGCGTGTTGGAAAGATAATGACCTGAATTGTGTACTGGGCTATTTGACATGTGTCCTTTACTGTCGCACATTAAGGGGATTGTATATCACCCAGAGCTTATTTTTGGCAATTTTTTTAGCCATAAAATATATTAGGCATCGTGATTTGTTTTCCCAATTTTGCATACGAATTACAAATTATCTGATATTTTCCCAAAAACTCTTGCCTTGATGGGGGAGAGAATAAAATTGGCAACTATGGTTTCAGAGGATCTTAAATAACAGCAAAAAAGACTTGATTCCAAATATTTCTCATATGTTATATCCCTTTTCTTTGGTTTACATCGATATATATATATATATATATATATATATATATAATTCTATTTCAAATTCAATATAACATAGTGTCTTTGTTTTTTGTTTTCCTATTTGTAGACATATATTCGGACAAATAAACCAGCTTATGTTAAATGCATGATAAAAATTGATATTCTTGTAAGAATTGGAAATTGAAAATTATTTAAAATGTTTATTATTCACATTTTATTAAATTTGTTTTACTAATATAAAAAAGCGATTCTCCCGGGAAATGCACAAATAGTGATCATATGCAAACAGACAGAATATCGTGCAAATATATTGTTTACAAATATGGAAAACATACTCCTTTTATGCACATAATGCTATTGGACTCTCTCCTGGTCATTTTCTTCCATAAACATCTGTTTTTGTATGAATTTAGATAGGATTAGAACGATGGGTAATGAAAGTGTCCGTTTATCGAGACGATCATTTGCATTCCATCAATGTACATTAGGCAATGCATTATTGGACGGATTACCGGAAACCTTTACCATATCAATATATTTGATAGTTCAAGTGTCACCTTGTATATTATTTTAAAGCCTTTTTTGTTTCATTATTTTGACTTGAGAATATGATTTCGTTTTGCACTATTTTAATTCTAATAGTTATTTAAAAAAACAAACAAACAAAGTCTTCGGCATTAGTTGAAACTGCGTATTAAATGTAACCACATAATATTATTAGACACTTTCAGCGCTATCACAGCTAAACGTTTAGATTTAATGGCCCCTCTTTTGTTTTTCGACAATGCACGTATCTCTCTAAGAGATCTTGTCTGCCGTTCATTTTGAAGTTTAAAATTGCATTGTATCCTCTTTTACATTAAGTAATAGCATTTTCTGTCTGACTTCGTTGGCTAGACGGAGCCCAACATCGACTCCAAACCCCATGGCTGATGACGGTTTCCATTGCTTATAGCCCTCGGTCTAAGATAAGTGATATCGATTGTCTTTTTATTCCCTTGTCGGTTACTCCATCCAAGGTTCTCAACCGCGCTGTAATTTCTGATTTTCCCTTGTGCAACATTCATAGCAAGTACTACTTTTGCTACAGCGAAGAAACGGCTTCGTCCACTTGCCCAGGGACTTTACCATGACCTGAGCTACTTCGTAATTGATATTGAATGTGTTCTCGTTCAACTGTTTTACAGATTACAACAAATCCAATTTCAACAATGTTGTTCCGTAGCAACTTCACAAGTAATAGACGTTAGTTAACGTGTGCGGTTTTCGCTGATACTTTCATGGTGTATTTCTTCTGTCATTAAGCAATCGCTTCATCTCATTAACAGTATCCTCGAGGAAATGTCGATCTTGATAAATAGTTCCCTATTAATATAAAAATACCAGGTTTAATGCGTCAAAACATCCCTGTATTAAGCTATGTCCGTCTGTCGTTGGGTTATATATTAAATTAATATAACAATTTCAGCTAAACATGACCAAATTACGCAAACTCATTTAAATAACATCCGTTCATGTCTTCCCGCCTTATGCTCGATATGAATTAATTTAAATTCCTTTTTTAAGTTATTAGCATAATCAGATACAGACGGATTGGATTGATAATGCTGAATTTTACGCCGACACTGCAAACATTTACATTGCTATTCGGCCGAGACACATTGTTTTTTTTTTATTGTTTTACTTAATGTTTTATTCGAAAAAGTAGTCAAAAAGCCAAAAAATCTATTTGAAAGACAACATATAATAACGTTCTGTTTTAAAGAAACAAACCATGTTTAACAAAGAAACAAACCATAATGAAATCTGCGATCATGTCAGCCGAGTATTTACATATAAGAGCATAAAAAATACATAGATATAAATAATAGATCGAGTAGGGTAATTTATATAATGCATTCGGTATGTTGTAAAGGTCAACATTAGTTATAGACTCCTACGTTATCAACAGACCTCTCCATTAATTATTCACGTTTATACTTTTCCACACACACACACACACACACACACACACACACACACACACACACACACACATATATATATATATATATATATATATATATATATATATATATATATATATATATATATATTGGGCCCAATATATAGTAATCATTTAACAAGTTAAAAAAAAAAAATTTCTGTGATACCACCAAGAATCGAAACGAAAATGTTCAGCTTACGATTTATTTTAACCTCCGCCGTTAGTGATGTTTTTTTTTTTACATGGGATCACCACTTATAAAGGCCCGTAAGCCACTCGGGGATAAGGTTTATTTTGTGTACAATCATCGATGGGATAATATCGTAGTAATAGTTGGTATTGGATATTTGGTAAAGCGTCTTACTTAAGGGGCGATTAATCAGGAATTTGTTTATGTTGGACTTGAAGACGTCCAAGTTGTTGTCAGGTGGGAAACAGGCAAACGGAAGAGAATTCTACAGGCGTGCATTTCTCAGAAAAAAAAAGCTATGTTCATGGCATCTACGTTTAAATTTAGGCACAGATAAAGCGTGAGGGAAATTACTGACAGTGGTTTTAGCTAGACGAGTGTTTATCATGAAGGATTGGCGAGGGGGGACCAGAGATTGGAGCTCGGACGAGCACTTGCCATGGAAATAACGATAAAACAAAGACAGGCTCGCAACGTCTCTTCTGTGAGAGAGAGGTTGCAGGGAAGAGAAGAGAGCATCCCCCACTAAGCCACGAAGTCTATTTTTTACTTTATCAAGGCATTATAGGCTGGGTTTTTTTAAGCTCCAGCCCAGATATGGCAGCAGTACTCTATCTTTGGACGTACTTGGCTTTTATAGAGATAGAGAATTGTATCAGTAGCGAGATATCTTCTGGGGCGGTAGAAGGATCCTACCATTTTCCCAGCGGCCTGGACAACAGACTTTATATATGCGTTCCATTTCTGATCATGAGTAAAGGTCAAACCCAGGAGCTTTGATTTATAAAGACATGTTTGGTGCAAGGGTAAAAATTATAACATGAAATAATAGCTATTTAGTTATGCATGCATATTTGTAACCTCAGCGTTCGACGTTCACATTTCAATTTTTATTGTTTTTTTTTAATTCTCACACTTTTATACCGATTTACCCGGGCTAAAACCCAAATATAAAGTTTCGCATCAGTTCAAATGTCTTATATATGAAGTTGTATGTCAGTAGACGAAAACTCTATGATTAATTTGGTGGCTATATTTTTTAAACAAAAATATATGCGTATACATGAATATATGTGGAAAGAGTTTTCTGTTTGCTATAAACTTTTTTCACAAATACTACGCAGGTATAAATCATGTACAATATCTGCATGAATATAATTAGACTTAATAATAAACCAAAGATGATCATCCTATAAGAAAACCGAAAAAAAATAGTATGGAATTAATTAAAATGGGTGTTTGCAAGAATATGCAAATCAACTAGATCTTTCGCTAGTGAATGCAATTCCACGAGTCATATATACGAAACTTGTATTTCTTTTTAAATAAATACAAAAAGAGTATACCTTTTTTCTAAAAAAAAAACTATATACGCACCTATGTAGATAATTTTTACAAAAATGCTTGAGAAGTCTATTTATGTAGTGGGTTTATTTCCACGGAGTGAGTACGGTATTGTGGTAAATGGTGCCATTCAAAAGTAATTTCACAAGTTGTATAGACAATAGAAAGACACTCCACCCATCCCCCTCACCCAATTCCTTCTAAAATTTCGTGACTAATTTTCATCTTTGTGATTTTTTTTCTTTTTATTGTTTTCAACCATAAATTGTTAATTTTCACCGGCAATAAACTATATATAAAAGATCAAAGTGTAGTATCTCTTCTGATGCTACACTTAAGACAATTTGTCCTTGGTCAGTAGAAGGGGAAACTTAGACAATTATTATTTCTTTGGTTCCTACCAGAGTGCCCCTTTTGCCCTTCTTTAGGGAGCTGGTTTTTTCCCACATTAAAAACGACCTTGTGTTACATTTTTCTTTAGATGGACAGCAAATTAATTATAATAAAGAGAAAAAAGGGTCCTAATATGAATATCAATACACACAAAAACAAATTTATAGGTGCGTGTGCATATATATATATATATATATATATATATATATATATATATATATGTATATATATATATATAGAGAGAGAGAGACAGACATACAGACATACAGACAAACAGATAGACAGACCGATAGAGAGAGAGAGAGACAGACAGACAGAGACAAAGACAAAGAACGCGTGAGAGAGTAACTATTATGTAATTATAATTATCAAACCCCTTTAAGAGTGTTTAAGGATAGGCAATGTCTGGAAAGTATAAACTAAGAGACAGTCAACTAGTGTATATGCAACATTCACGAGTTGCGTCGTTTTAACACCTTGGATAGACTAATATCTGCGCTCAAACCGAGGATTTAATAGCTTTTAATTACCTTTATTCTCGTGGCGATTGTTTGGTGGTTCGGGGTTAAAGATTTAGCAAAGTGAGTCAGATGTAGCGGAGTTCGAATCTCCCTACCTGCAAGAATGGTCATGCAATACTAGTGTATGCAAGTATAACAGAACAATTATAATTTATATGCACACACTCACGGACATACACACACACACACACACATATATATATATATATGTGTGTGGAGAGAGAGAGAGAGAGAGAGAGAGAGAGAGAGAGAGAGAGAAAGCAACGTCTAAATTTAACAATCACCAAGTTACAAATTAATTGAATATATTAAATAGTTCGGTATATAATACAAACCTAAACAATAAATCAATTTCTGTCATGATTATAAATATTCTTTTTGTAAACATTAACACTAGGTTTAATTTAATGGTGAAACTGCATTTAGTACACTGAACAAAAAATAACAGTATTAATATGCATGAAATGAAGAGCGGCTATTAAAGGGAGATAATTAAGATAAACTTTGTACTTGCTGGTTAACTTTATACTTGCTGCTGATGTTTAGATTTTAAATATGAAAACATTTAATGAAGAGAGACTCCTGATTTTATAGAAACTGTTCAAATTAATGTGGCTGCAACAACGTCCTTATATTTCTTTTATTTTTCTAGTTTTGATTTTCTTTTGTCATCAGGTAGTGCGAAAATTAGGAAAGCATATATTTAAATTAATGTTACAATACATGGTTTTACGTAAATACATGGCCACATATTTTTTTAAATTATTTCTGTTATTTAAGGAAATTTTTACAATATACATAGAAAATCTTTATAATACCGTATAAAAATTTGAAAACTAAAAAGAAAAAATGTGTATAAACCTTATAGTCTGCGTGATATCATATTTAATAATTATGTAAATATAATTAACAATTAAAATAAAAAGATATGGCGATGTAACACATTAATCAATTAGTAAGTAATAACTTAATATATAATAATTCATGTTTTAGTAAATACCTATGGTAAGCACTTTCTTAATCATTTACTGATTTACAAAGATCCTTCTCCAAAACATATATTATCAAATATAGCTAGAAGGATTCGTTAACCGGCATTGCTTGATGAAAGCATACACCCCTAGTAAATAATTAAACTACGGTTGTTGTTGCTAGCGAATCCCAGACGTCCTAATGTTAAGAACGGCTCTCGGAATAGACCCCACCCCCGAATCTCTTCATGTTAAGGACGTCGTATGGAATAGACACATTCAATCGCGCTATAGTATGTGCGGCTTTCGGAATAGATACGCCATTTTATTATATAGTAGACAAATATTTTTTCATACATATATCCTTACTTTCCAAGGCGAAATACGATGATGTTTCCAAGTACTATGAGCGGGTTAAAAATGTGAGTTGACCTCGCATAACACCATCACTGATGATGAGGACGACTTGACAAGTGCTTGTTAATATTGGACTTTAAGACAATAGAGCTACACTCAGCTACGGAACAGTGGCGCATTAGTATTTCATTAATAGAAAATTCTTTTGCAAAACTGTGTTCATTGAAACTTGGTTTATATTTTCGATATGTATATATATATATATAGGCAAAAATGTAAAATACCTAACACGGTTAAATCTAAGAAGAATTTTTGCTGTAGATGTTTTAAAGGGGCAGCCCCAGTAGCAGAAACTAAATCAGACACTTGCCATGTAAAGGAAGATAGAGTAGTGAAGGACTACTAGTTGCGCTTATATATAAAATGAGGCTGTTAAATACAAGACAACCGTCAACACAAAATGGCGAAATCTACGTTGTACTGCTACCCGTTTAAGCTTTACGCGATTATCATGTCATAGCACCTATCGATGAATTCGGAAATATCTTTAGACGTTTGAGTTACTGTGAAATAAAAAAAAATTGAATATTGAGTTAATCTAAACACACTCACACACATATATACACACACAGAAGCATGCTCATATACATTGACACAGCAACACACATACAAGTGTATATATATATGTGTGTGTGTGTTTGTGTATATATATATATTTATATATATATATATATATATATATATGAGTGTAAAATGAAGTCATTAATACTATATATTGGAAAATATAGAATGATTCATTTATTTAATAAGGATGTGTATATCTTCAGTTGGAGGATATATAAGCTCCATTAAAATTTGTTGAACTGTATATTATGCCGATTAGTCTACTCTTATAGAATTGTATTTGCTCTCTTCTTTTATCTACCCTCGTTATATATATATATATATATATATATATATATATATATATATACATATATATATATATATATATATATATATATATATATATATATATATATATATATATATATATATATATATATATATATATATATACTAATGTTTCAGCCCGGGGTTGTCTGTGTGTTTGAAGGTGTATGTTGAGCAAAAGAAAAAAAAGTGGTAGTAGGAAAGGAAGACAGGCTCGAACTCGTATCCCAAAGGAGGAAAAGAACGGGGGGAAAATGTGACGTCTTTGCTGTTACAGCCACCGCCAAACCGGAAGTGACGTAGGTTTAATTAAGGCTACACAATCGAAAGGAGGGGGTGACTTTCGAAAATATCGGCGAAAATAGCGACCCCTTTATGGAAAAGTGCCCAATTCAAGGTGAAGATATTAATGTGTTTAGCCAATTGTTCGAAATTTGTCGTCTGAAGGGTGGAGCTTCAAAACGATACTCATCTTGTGAAAATCCGTCGCATCTGTCGAAAGTTTTAGGCAGACATGTAAACATATATAGATACACACATTTATATATTGGTAACTCAAATTTTCGACCAAAACAGATTACAATGCTTGCCCTATCGTTGAATATTCTTTATGTCAAATTTCAAATTGTCTGAGTAATTTGGTGGAGACCGCAAAGATCATTTTTTTTAACTTTGACCCCTATTATTACCCCTTAACATTTATTGTTTTTGCGTCGAATCAAGTTATTAAGTTAGATTCATGTCCAAGGAACCTATATCTAAAATTTCAATTGTTTATACCCAAAATTTCAATTGTTTATACCCAAAATTATAGAAGGAGTTTGGTGGAGTTCTCTCCAAAGTCAAATGGTTGAACTTTAACCCCGTAACAAGTTTCTGGCCCTAAACGGATTAAAAGATTTTCTCAAATCTCAATACCCTGTATATCAAATTTCGGGTCTGTAGACTGACAATTGATAGGATTATTGCGTAGGGGAATGTACATAGACAGATACACACATACACACAAAATTATATATATATATATATATATATATATATATATATATATATATATATATAGAGAGAGAGAGAGAGAGAGAGAGAGAGAGAGATTCCATTTTTCTTTAAGAATATTAAAACCAATATATAAATCGAAGTTCAGCTTCAATCAAAATGCGTTTTAAGTGAGAAAATGTCTTAAGTTTATGAGTCTATATTACTATTCAATTGGTATATAATGATTAGAGCTATAACAACGGAATATTCTTTCCATTGTTTTGATGTTCGAGTATATATCCGGCACAGTTAATCAACCGAGAACCACATCAGTCGATATAAAAGCATATAATATATCAACAGATACACACTCAAGAGTCAAACAATGAAAAGAATATGCTGTTGTCCTAGCCCTAATAATGGCTTTGGATAAAATTCAACATAATTGTGAAATGCTTTTATTTTCAATTAACAGGTTGTGTATATCATGTGCGATATAAAATCTCTTTAAAATATGTCCTTAAAATAGAAATAAGCTGCCATCATTAATAACTTTAAAATATGTTAATAAAATAGAAAATTAGGGTATATTAATTCGGTGATGTCGAACTTCCTTGTAGGACTCTCATCACTTGTTTCATAGACTGCGCATGCAAACAATTCAATCATAGTCGATATTATAATTCTTTACGTTTAGCGGTTATTTTTAAAAAAAATGGTTATGTAATTTTAACGTGTGTACAAGCCTTACTTTATATATAAGCGTATTGTGAGGATAGGTCGAACTTGGAAATAGCAAAACTCGGAAACCTCTTTACTATTGAAATCGATAAAAGTTGAGCCTAATTTCCGATTCACACAACGATGTTTTAAACTCTTCTGTGACAAAAAAAATGTGAAGAACATAGGCGTATTTATTTGCTAGAAGTTGTTTATTTTCAATAAAGAAATGTGAGCTGCTGGATTAGTTATGAATCACATTCCCATAAGCATTGATTTTCTGAGTCTAATTTATTTCCATCGGTTAATTTGATTAAACAAAGTAAATATTCTACAGTTCACTTGTTTATTTCCTTAGTAATGTTTTTACCAGCTTTTTGCTGAACATGCGTATGCTGCCGTTCCGTAAGTTCAAGGTTTATTTTGAAAAGATATAAAATACTCTGGGATAATGTTTTATTATTTATTTCGAGTTCACTGTCAGAGGTCTGATACTGCTGGTGTCAGATCATCGGATTCTGAAACAATTAATGTTATATTGTATATTTCGCTCTGGACACAAAGAAAAAGGCAGATGCAAAATCTCGCGAGTTTTTTTTTTTATTTATAAATTCTTGGGCCTCGAGTCAAGATCACAATGTAGTATCTGTTCTTATGCTGGACTTCACCTTTATTTGTCCTCGGTCACTAGAGGAGAACTCCTTCATGACTGAGATAATTCTTATTTTTGTTCCTATTCAGAGTATCCCTCTGTGAGCAGTTTTGTTTCCTCAACATAAAAAAACAACTTTGTGGCTAACTCTGCCCACGTGGAGAGGGAAGTAAATAGGAATACATATACAGGTCAACTACTTCGAAGTTATGGCAGTTTAGAAACAAAACAAAATATATCTCTATTTGAACGTACATTCTCCTTTCAAAAAGATAATGGGATTCAGTTATTTTTACTGTAACTATCGGAACAAAAACAAAGAAGGAGACGAAAAAAAAACAAATATGCAATAAATATATATTACCAAATGCAATATACGTTACTCCTCTACCTACAGGCATACATTTATTTTTTTAGACTTGCTTTAAATCGTGCTCAGTTCAAAGCAGACCTAGTATCAACGTTGTTAAGGTAGAACAAAAAAAGTCCACCATAAGCACTACGCGAGCACACTTGATAACCGCTTAAAGTACGAAAATAAATAAAAAAATCTTGTTAGGAACATCAACACTAACTGACTCGCAATATCCGTACGAAAATATGTTCTAACAATGTGTTATTTTATGTTTTATTTTTAACGATTAGATAAGATGATATCATTAATAAAAATAGTAAACATCCGTATCAATTCAAAATTCTACAATGGTTGTTTGTTTGCCAGTTACATAATCATTTAAAAACATAGACTCATATAGATCGAGTAATTTTGTGAAAGGTGTTAATTGAATACTACTAGATGATTAGTATTTCGATAGTAATGATTCATATCCGGTTTTTAAAGTCAAACAAACGGATTTAGTAATCGAAAGGATCCTTACATTTAGGTAAAAATATGAACAGGAAGGAAGACCGAAAATTGCTAATGAAGGCCCGGTTTTACATAAAGAAATGTGTGTTTGCTTGTAGCATATCAATGTACATATTCGTTCCTTATTTGCGGATGATTTCTATTAATTTTTCTTTTTCATACACTACTTTATATTACGCATACCAATCCTCGATTATTTTTTTAAATTATTTTTGAAAATTTCAAATAGCATTAACAGCAAAATGATCTAAAAATAATTTTGTTTAAAAAAAAATCCTACCTCACAATTCTGAATCAAATACAACAGAAACATTTGGGAAATATATTTAGAAAGATCTACATTTGCAATATACATTCCGGTTTTGGAGCATTTTTTTCACGTTTTGCAAAATATATTTTGGTATGTAAAATAAAATACGTACTATATACGTTTGAAGCCAAAACAACGCATTATTACAAAATAAACCGGCATTTATTTTGTTTGAAATTTATATTGAAATTCATAAATATATTTCGTATTTTATTTCATTCAAACTCAACCAGTGCTTCTAAGGAACAACAATCTTAACGTGAATTCCGCGTGACCAAACGAACCGTTCCGAGATTTAAAAAAAAAACTACTGTATAAACAACAAACGGACTTCTACTTACTTATTCTCTGCTCCAACAACAACATGGAAAAACAAATAAAAGAAAGAAACACATAAATAATATATTCATGAATTTCAATATAAATTTCAAACAAAATAAATGTCTGTTTATTTTGTAATAATGCCTTGTTTTGGCTTCAAACGTATATATTACATATTTTATTTTAGTTCATATATGTATTAAAAATATGTTTGATATGAAATAAAAAATAACAACTCCTAATGTTTGATTAAAAACAGTGCATAAACTTATGTTTATTATAAAAGTTACAATTTTGTTGTAAAAGTTCAAATAAATGCCATTTAAATAAAACTTCTATTTTTTATATTTGCTTTTAAAAAGTAACATTATATACAGTGTTGGTCATACGTAATTTAAAATTTATCTGGCGTCACTTCCGCCGAATGACTTTGGAAACAAAAAAGAGTGACTCTTAACAACTGTTGGAGGTTCACAACGATCATTTATCCGTTATCAATTATCTTCAATTCAAGAATCTCGTCGCCGTCACAAAATGTGCTGTTCGTTCAGAAGTTATTCATTGGCCGAACGCTTCGTTGATATTGCGAGCTGTTTCAGCAGATTGTTAGCCTCGTTTGAATGGAAATAATAAAATTGTGCCATTTTTTTAAATCTTATATTCAGCATTCTGAAAATAGGGCATAAAAAGATTGCAATTTAAATGAGTATACAGAACGACACACGCTCTTTAAAATGATATATAATTTAAAGTTATTATAACGTAAACTCATTTGAAAATACATCATTTTAAATCAAAATTAAAATTCGAAGGACTTTCTCGTCATCTTAGTAGATCAATTCAAGAAGTAGGAAGGAAGATGCAATTGAAGGTATCCTGATTTTTTGCTAATTATTATTATTATTAGTATAATAATAATAATAATAATTATTATTATTAGTAGTAGTAGTAGTAGTAGTAGTAGTAGTTAATTTCGTATCTCACTCAGATCATCACCAAGGATTACTCACCTATAACAATCAGTAGTGTCCCATGGAGTCTGGGTGACATTAAATTTCCCTGGATGTCGATTACTTTCCACTTCTCTTTCTCTTTCTTCTTCTTCTTCTTCTTCTTCTTTTGCTTATTCTTATTCTTATTATTATTTTAACAGGTCCTGGATATGACCTTAAACTATATCCGGTGGTGAGGCTCCAGCTTGCGGGCTTTGGGGAGTGTGGAGCCACCCTTTAATTGTCATTGCTCCCAGGTCCACTCTGACCCGGAGTGGTAGTACCTGTTAGGCTCCCAACCATGGGTTAAGTAGAAACTGACTTAAAAATAAACAAATATATTCTATTAACAATTTTGCCACTGTATTCGGCATTAAATAACCTGAAAAATATTTGTTTATTCACAACGTTTCGGCCAACTATTCCTTTGGCCTTCGTCAGGTGTTAACCGCGACGGATAGGAACTTCGAATGTCCTAACTGCATTGTCAGCCATCACTGCAACTACGGATGGCAGTGATGGCTGAGAATGCAATTAGGAGATTCGAAGTTCCTATCCGTCGCGGTTACCACCTGACGAAGGCCAGAGGAATAGTTGGCCGAAACGTTGTGAATAAACAAACCAATAAAAGATGAAAAACAACAACTAATAAAGATGAGAATAATAGTCCGAAATAAAAATGAATTAATATATATAATGCTCATCTCCAAAATGAATTCAAATTAAGGAATAATATATAAACCTGAAAATGGGTTGATATGCTGTAAAACAACCAACCAATCAACCAATTATTTTGATCATTATTGGTTACATCTCATGCACAACAGTGAATTTCTAAATAGGAGCTTATAGGAAATATATCGAGCAACCTTTTTAGAATAATTTAAACAGTAGGGAATTAGATCATAATTGAGAATGTTTCTTCTTCATGTTTGTTTTCTTTGTATAAAACTAAATATAGCTCACATTGTCTACTTTCCTGCACAGAGAATGTTCTAAAAATAAAAGAAACGTTGTAAATAAGTTTCTGAGATTCACCTCATGACAGTGTATAAACATGTGCTTAAGCCTTATATACGTAGAGATAATACTTCATCTTTCAGTCTTTTTTTTTTCTAAATGAGGTTAAGAAGAACCGGACATTTTATCTTAACGTGTTTTACATTGTTATAATCGTGTTTTAATGGATTAAGCAAAAAACGGGAAGAATCGTACGTATATTTAGACATTGTTTGGAAGTAATTATCCTATTATAGTAGTTTCCTTACCATTCCCTTTTTATTAGTTCACTTAACAACTTTATATTTATTTTCCATTATACTAAACTTCCATTTAATATTAAGATTAAGTATATAAAATAGGAACAACTTAACCATTGTGAACTCTTCAACCCCAGTTTTAAGCAATTTGTAGTTCTACATGTTTCGTCAAGTTCTTAAGCGATATATTATTGCGTGATATATTTTATAAATCATCATATGATATTTTTCAGCCAATCAAATTCGTTTCTCTTCTCAGCCACGCCCATGTATTCTCTAAAGACATTACAAGTTTATAATGTTGTCTTTTACGGAGGTATTTAATGTATTATTTATAGATTTTACTCCAATAACCGACAGAAATTAAAAAAAAACAAAAAAGAAATAAATATAAAAGACAAAAGCAACATTTTTAGATATAATGTGATATAATTCCTTACGCATTATGAATGCGAAGTTGCCCTTCTAGGCAATGCGTAGCTTCCAAGGAACTGAAAACACTGTGATTGTACAGTGGTAACTTGCCATTTATCAAAAGGTTAAACTTGTAATTACGTACTAAAAATGTACAACAATAAAAAAGTATTATCACAATAGCATATTACATATGATGATTCCAATAAAAAAAATATAATATTTACTAAATAAATAGTCTAGGACGATCTTCATTTTTATGTTTATACGGTGACGGTTTCAAAAAAACCCAAATGTTATTATCAAAAAAATATTTATTTTGATGACAGGGGGATACAATCTGTGCAATATTGGTTTTCTATTATTTGTTAATATTTGTATTATGTGAAAAAAAGTTATTTTCTTCTGAAAACACATATTATATAAGAACAGGGGGGAGAGAGAGAGAGGAAAAAAACAGTGTCTGAGAAAGGCATAAGAGGAAAATCAGTATACTGAAATACTAAAACCAAAATGTCATTATATTATAGTATGTAACGGTTTTTTATTTAATGCACAGAAAATGTCTTAAACATTTACACTTTATCTAAATGATTTGGAGAAAGAAACAGAGTAAAAGGAGGATGATTGATCTGCTTCTCTTTTCGCCCATTGATCCCTTAAAATATCATTTATATATTTGGTAACACAAAATTAGAGAATATTTTAATTAATATAAACATAATATGAAAAGTCTAAGTTAACATTATTTCTTAATTTATTATTTGTCAAAAAATAAGTTGTTGTAAATTTACAAGTCGATTTTTCGATAAAGAATTAAATTCCAACATTAAATATTTAAAAAAACATTAAGGATTACTTTAAGTTAAAAAATAGCTTTAATTGTAAACTGTAAATCAACTGTACTTGTATGCACACGCACAAACACACTCCCACACACACTCACACACATTACATATATATATATATATATATATATATATATATATATATATACATTCTTGACAGTATTTTCTCGTATGGCAATCTTAAGTTTTAATCTTCGTATAAGTCTCCACACCAGTTCCCAATAAATAACCGGAAGCAGGTTGTTATATACTTCAATACCACAAGTCGTGTTAATATTCCGAAATTTTATTAAATATTGATAAATAAATGTCGGGAAACAACCAAAAACTGCGAAAAAAAAGATAGATGCTAAGGAAACGTAAGCTTATTATTCGTACTTATCTCCCAGTTCTTTCTATCGTTAAAAATTAGTTTATTATTTTACAAAAAAAAAACATGTCTCATAAACATGAAAGATATGACTATTTTTATGATGGAACAAAAAGAAACTGATGGCCTTAATTAGAGCAATAAAATCATTAACGATACAAATGATATGTATATACCCGTGATCTATTTAAAAATATAAGTTTAATAAAATATAAAGACTAAGAAATTCTTAATACTATATCTATGTAATTATTGAAAAAATACACTTTGCCTTAAAACACCGTAAGATAAAAGAGCGATCTGTCAGGTTACATTTAGGTTATAACTGAGCTGTAAATGAATTTTCTTTCAGAATAGAGTTATTTGTAAAAACAACTTCTGTTTTTAAACATTGGCCCAATGTTTAACCTAAAATATGATCATGTACCGTATAACAATACCTACGAATATATATATATATATATATATATATATATATATATATATATATATATATATATATATATATCATTGAATAGCACGGAATTATTCTTTTTTACAATTTTCCTTTTTACCTTCTCCAATCTCCGAATAGTCCTTTTTGTGTTTTTCTCGAAATTGTATCTGTTGGATTCATAATCGCGATCGCTTTCGACAGAAGTACTTCTATCATCCTCAGGCATATTGTAGAAATAAATGTAGGGATTGTTTTTTAATTTACTTATGTATATATATATATATATATATATATATATATATATATATATATATATATATATATATATTTCCTAGTCACGTGGTAATTTGTTACAAGTTAAGTGGGCGAATTTTTTTGTGTGCATATATTAAACAGATTTATATATATACAAACACATATACATTATTAAATATTTATCCCATATATATATATATATATATATATATATATATATATATATATATATATATATATATATACATACTCCATGCTGAAGGCATTCACGTGAGAAAACTCCTGAATTAAAAGGAAGTTATAAACAGTGCTTAATAATAAAAATAGCAAAATATAATATTTTTATTTATCTAGAGAAATATTACATAATCGCTACACTGAACATGCTAATGTTTTAGATAATAGATCGATAATGATCAAAGTCTTCGTCAGCCGTAAAATGTGTCTACGACTGACAGTGTACGGTTCTCCAATGGAAGTATTTAAGAAATATATTTTTTTATGAAAATAAAATATTAAATTTAAACGGGCGGAGTAAAGTTTTCAGTGACATTTTTAGACGACAGATATAGAGAGCGAAATATTGAAAGAGACGTCAAGACTTAACAGAAAAAGAGAGAAATAAAGAAGAGAAAAGAAAAAAAGAAAGGAAAACGAAAAAGAAAGAAAATGGAAAAAGAAAAAGCAGAAACACGAAGGAAGAAGAAAAGGGGTTAGTGTGATTACATTGTCATAAAATGGGAGAGGGTGAACACATTTGAAATCTCCTATGGCTGGAAGGAAGAAGGCAAAACACGAATCCTGTCTCTCTTAAAGAAAACATACCGACTGAAGGGGAGGCGTTGGTAAAGGTAAATGTTCATATATAGCTTACATCCAGGCACACAAAAACATACACGAAGACACACATACATATTAGTACTTTAGCTCAGAGTAAACATATACATGTATACATGTGCGCTTACATATATATATATATATATATATATATATATATATATATATATGAGAATGCATCCATTTTAATTAATAAGACCTATAAAAACCTTATACATGAATAATTGTGTTATATTTTCTTAATTATAAGTTATATTTACCACGGTAAAATTTAATATTAAAATCTTTAGTAATGGTTACAAATAAAAATATCGCACAACCGGAGAAAAGCAAGAAAACCATTACAAAACAAAAAATCAGAAGATGAAAATATATAATAACTACAAATATATAAATAAGGCATTAAAATAAAAACGTAAATAATAATAATAATTATATTATCAATAATAATAATAATAATAATAATAATAATAATAATAATAATAATAATGATAATAATAGCAATAATAATAATTTAAAAATTAAAAAAAAAACTTCGTAATAAGATTTAGAGAAATAACCTAAATGGGTCAGAACAAAGAATGCATTATAAAAATCGAAGCATGACGAATAATAAAGAATAAAGAAATAAAAAATAAAGAGAATAAAGAACAAATATGAAAATAAACGTAAATATAAATAATTTTTAGGATGTAAGAAAAAATATGTTAAATACTAAGTAGAAAATTTACAGGAATATACCGATAAATCTAAATATTCGGATAAAATTAATGGTAAGAATGATAGATTACAGGATCAAAATAAAAATATACAGTGAGAGGTACAAAAGTGAAAAGTAAATTTAAAGCTGTCAAATAAGTAAAAGAGTAAAAACATGTAATCATAGAAGTTAAAGTAAATTTTAGAAAACATATTAAAAATTAAAAATTACTAACAATTTATAGTTTAAAATTTAATTTAATAGTTTGTATATAAAAATATTTGAACGTAAAAGTAAATTTTAGAAAAAATATAGATTACAAATTACTAACAATTTATAGTTTAAAATTTGATTTAATATATTATATATAAAATATTTGAAATTGAATGGAAAAAATATGATGATGACTGTAGGACAGCGAATCATTATGGTTTTTTTCTCATATATTTACTTAAACTACCTTATCTCCCTTCTAATTCGACGAAGAAAAAATAACAACGGGTAGAAATGATTAAAGGGCGGCAGATCCTGATTTTGACATTTTGGACTGAATCATTTTAACCTGTAAGCTACAAGTTTATGATGAGAAGAAAGTATTTTATTAAATATTCAAAAAAGTTACTTTTATTTTAATTAAGAAAAAATACAAAATATATGAATAAAAAACACGCCACGCCAAAAAATAAGGACGAGCGACGCAAAAATAAAAATAAACCGGAAGTAATATCTTTCTATTGTACCCGCTTAGGAAGCAAAAAGTAAAATAAAAAATGAGAAACGATTCAAATTGTTTTATTGCCAAGAAATAATAGAAACATACAATACAATATAATATAATATAATACTATACATCTATACATATATATATATATATATATATATATATATATATATACATTTTAAATTCGCAATAATCAAGACACTAATATATTATTATATAGTGTCTTTGTTATTGCGATGTTATAATATATACGCCCGATTATTTGTACTGATAATCGTTTAGCTTAAACTAGACCCATTAATATTGATTCTGCTTTAATTAGTATATGCACATTACTGAAATTTAATAAGTAAGATCTGGTTAAAAATTTAAATATATAGATAGATAGTTAGATGGATAGATAATGTAAGTATTTATGTGTGTATGCATTTTAACTCTCCTATAACATGTACACGTGTAAAAAAAACATTACAGTCAAACCCTTTTTTTTAAGAAATATTATGAACTGACTGATACTTTTCATAACTTCGTCAATGGTAGAGGTTGTTCCTTTTGTAATTTAACGATTTTAAGAGGTTTATATATATATATATATATATATATATATATATATATATATATATACGTACAAACACTGCTAAATCATAATTTTCCGAGATTTTCTGACGTCATGTGGACATTTGCATTATACGCATCATTGTTATAATCAAGTTGTGCATATCTTACACAGGCGTTGACGGCTATGGCTCTCCATCTATCTATCTATCTCTCATTCATGAATTCATTGTTGCTCATTTTTTATGTTGACCAGGTATTCCGATCGTCAACATGTGTTTCTCGCTGTCGTCTTCTGCTTCTTATGCCCTCAATATTTTCCGTCAAACTAATTTGTTCTATTTCGTGTTCTTTCTATAGACGCTGCTAATGAATTGTATTCATCTTTTTGTACTGTCCTCATATAATAATTATGAAATTATTTTCAGTCTTATGCATACATTTATCTATATTATGTAAATTATTTTAATGTCAATTACTTTTCTGCAAAACTTAGTTTCAATTCTTTTACACTAGACTAAGTGAATCTTTAATATTTCCGCTTGAATAAATTGTAGAAAAAGTTATTTCAAAACTGTTTCTTTTAGATTGATTTTTTATATGCTTACAGTAGTGATTAGTCTTGATCCTTTCCAGTCGTCCCATATATTTCTTTTCCTTTGAATTCAGACAGGGGGCTTCAAAGAGGCCAGTAGTTGTTCATTCCTTTCTGCACAAATACAGGTGCACGTACTATTACAGTGGATATAAATAACATGTCAAGTATGATCCCAGCCACACACACACACATACGTATATATATATATATATATATATATATATATATATATATATATATATATATATATATGCATATATACACGTATATATATACGTAGATATGTGTGTGTGTGTGTGTGTGTGTGTGTGTATAAATTGTTTCCTTATGACTAAATTATATTTAATGCAAACAAAACAATTTTAAACCGGGTTTTCGGAAATACACTTACACATAATGGTTGAGCAAGAATACGTTAATGAATTCCTTGCAAATGTTATGTAGGCATGCTGGTGAATTTGAAAAAGAAAACAACTAAATTTTGAAACACAATAGGCCGCTCGCTTTAATGGCAGCACTTCTCTCTTCGTAGATTTTCAAATTTTAGATTTTAAATACATAGGAGGCTTAAATTTTGAAACTCATTTTGCAAATAATGTTTTCATTACTAATGTTAATGTTAATAACAGTTTGTGACAGTATAGAGTAACACTTTTCGTCTGTAATATTCTTTGATAACGGTGATATAATTCATGTATTTCATTATAGTTATCGATTAAAAACCATTGTAAGAGAAAAATACGCAATGTAACTGATTAAAATTGTATTATGTACTAACGTATTGAAATGTAGAGAGTTCGGACAATGAAAATCACATAATAGAGAATTTTAGAAGCGTATATCTAATTAGTATTCACTAAATTATCCACTTGTTCTCCAAAGAACATATCGCAACGTTATTCTCCATTCCTCACGCATCAATACTGCCGTTTTCTACTACCGTCCTGTTGCTGATGTTAATAAGTGAATTATATATAACCGTAAAATGCTCCTGGCCAACGCCGATTCGTTAGAGCTAGTTTAGTACAATATTTCCCGCATGGTTCGCTTAAAAATAACAATACAAACATACTTTTAGATAGATTTTAATGCATTCCAAAGAAATAGTAGTACAATAATTAAGAATTTGGGGGGACTATCAGCTGAGCAATTTCACAAATTTTCATTTTTGTTATTCGATTTGCATTATATTTGCAATATTAACGTAATTGCTAAATCATATTTTTATGAGAATAGAATTAATATGTAAATGCAATAACGGATATTAACCATTTTACAACAAAAGAATCACAGGGAAAAGATTATTGATAGCGTCAGTAAGTCAAAGGAAGAATCAACGTCAAGATTAATGCAAAAGTTTTCGATTAAAATGAGATTCTAAAAGTTCGTTAACTAGATCTTTAAAATATTAATATATTCTATTACTTTTGGTGATCCTTATGCCACACAAATATCTATAAATATGTGTTAGACTCCTGTTTTCTTTAAAAATTGGTGAAGGACCGACGCCATTGCCATAGTTGTACAATGTTTTGTTTATAATTTTAAAATGGCGTTATTTATAACGTACTTATAGTTGGAAGGCAAAATACAGGATAGACATTATTTCTTCGCATATTAAGGCATTTTTTATGCGTGCTTATTTTGATTTCATTTCTCCTTCTCAGTCATACATTTATATATATATATATATATATATATATATATATATATATATATATATATATATATATTAATACGTTTTAAAGACGCAAACAACGCACCATACCCTTATCAGACCTTCGGAACTATTCTCCATGCTTACACGAAACTGTCTCTTATATAAGAAAGAAAATTCCATCAGCAGTGATATATCTACTGGTTCGGTAGAATGATCCCACCATTTTTTCAGCAGACTATGCAATTATTTTTATGTACGTATTCCATTTCAGATTAGGCATGTAGATGAAGCCCAGAAGTTTGTCAAAATATGTAACCTCGCCAAGACGAGGACCATGGATTTTAATTGATACCAGATGGAGATGAAACTTTTGATAATGTAATGATAGAAGCTTGGTTTTAAATGCATTAACAGTAACTAGCCACTTCTATCCCTATTGTACCACGTGCTTATGATAAGAGGAGAGAGAATCAGAGGGAACTAGGTCGTTTATGCCCTTTGATGTGCTGCCATAGATGATAGTGTCATCAGCAGAAATGTCTACAAATGATGTAAGGATGGGATTTTGAAGATCAGTGTGGAGGATCAGCAATAGAGTAGCACCGAGGATGGACCCTAGAAGGATTCAGGATTTATACTCTGAGCTTCTGATTTTCGCCCATCAACTACTAATCTTATGAACTTTGCATAGAGTAATGATTTTATAACTGAGAAGTGATTTCCAGCTATACTGTAGCTGAAAATCTTATGAAGTAAACCTTTATACTATACCCTATCAAAGGTCTTTGTTATGCCAAGAGCAATTGCCCTAGAAAGAAAGACTCCGTCGAGAGATTCGCTAATCCTATGAGATATACCCATAAGCACATCTTATGTGGATAAACCAAGTCGGAAACCATATTCACGTCAATAAAATATTAGTTTTTTTTTTTTTAGGTGGTTGACTACTTCTCTATTTATCATATATTTAAGTAACTTACTTATGACACACAGGAGACTTATTGGTCTGTACTGAGAGGGAGATGACAGATCACCTGCATTCTTAATTGCAGGGCAAGCCGATGAGATTTTCCAGGTTGTTTGAAAGCAATTCCCCTTAAGACGGCGCTTAAACAGCTTTGTAAGTATTTGATGTTTGTTCCGGGTGAAGCTTTTTCAGCACTATAATTGGAATGTCGTAAGTGTCAGTTGCTTTAATGGAATTAAGGTGTTTGATTAGCTTGGCAACATGACGCACAGATATTTGAATGTCGCATAGCGTGTTTTCTGATACTGGAGGCAATCCGGGTGTTTGGGCGTATTAGTCGCATAAGGTAGCATTAGTTGCAAAACTATTGGTAAAGAGTTTGGCTTTGTCTGATGCTTACGAGATTATCCCAGGTGTATTGATGATAGTTGGGATAGAACAGGCGCTTCTGTTCAGAGTCCTGTTTGCGATTTGAGAAAAATGGTGGGAACCAAGCCGCTTTTCGCCCACTTTGAACTTGACGCACTGAGCATACGACTCTCTTGCATTCTTCATTATTCTATGACAGTGGTTGCTGGCAGTCTTGAAAGAGGCTTTATTCTCTATACATTTGTTACGAGAGAAGCAATGGAAAAAGTTATTTTTGTGCTCACTGGTAGCAGCACATTCTTGAGAGAACCACGGCTGGCTGTTAGTGTTTTCCTGTAATTTTTTCGAGGGTATGAAACGGCCTATAGCTACAATTAACAATTCTTTCAGCTCTGATACTGTAGAGAACATGCCTTTTTTAACGTGGAACGCAGAGGTAGATTTTATGTAAATGTACGGAAGCTATCCCAGTCAGCCATAGAGTATCGATACAATGTACAATGGAGAGGTTTGTCTCATTTCGATTTATATCTTAACTGATACCACAGAGTGGTCGGAAGATCCTAGTGGAGATAGAACGGAAGATGAACATAGCTCAGGGCAAGTTGTGAGGAAAATATCTAGGAAACTTTCATAACTGATCGTAACTGTCTGGCACACGGGTGTTTCGCGAATAATCTGAGTGAGATCATAAGCAATGGAGAAATCGTGACAGAACTTCCCCTTATAATCTGTCTTGTTTGTGTGGGTTAAACATTCCACGTTGTGCCATTGAAGTCTCCACATACGTGAATGTTAACCGATGGATTAGCAGAGAGGATGTCGTCAATTTTCTTAGATATACTCTGAAAGACAGTAACTCCGCTGTTCTGGGGGCGATAGAGGGCAAATATAAACACAGTTGTGTGAGCAAGGGAAACTCGGAAGAACATATAGGATAATTTAGGGTATTTTCTGAAGATGTTTCTACCACATAGAAAGCTGTCTTTAATGTAAGCACATATTCCATACCCATGGCGATCTTATATATATATATGATTAGTTGTGAAATAGCAAAAGAGTACTGTATGTTGATGACTATAATGCTCCCTATCTTAGGTTGAGTATTTGGGAAGTGATATACAAATTACCATTAGCGTATGAAGCGATGGTCTATGTGTAAACAAATTAAGCTTAGGTATTTGAACAATGTCAAAACATTGTTCATTCACAGCCCGCATAGTAGCAGTCATATAACGTAATAGTTAGAAGCTCTGGCTTTCGTTTGGGTGATCTGGTGTCGATCCTGGCTTGAATCCAGCCGCACTTATGAACTGTGAAACAGCGAACAGAACTGTATGTGGATGACTAATATATATATATATATATATATATATATATATATATATATATATATATATATATATGCTCTTTTATACGTTTGCTAAAATTTTGATAGATATGTAACACAAACCCATATTAATCAAACTAAATCTTAATCAAAACTAAATCCAACTCGATATAAATATGTTTATGAAATCTCCAACGAAAACAGCTTTTAGAATGCAAACAATTCTCATAGTAATATAAAATAATGTATTTAGTACAGTTTAATTAAAACATTGAATAAAATTTAAAGGAACTTCCTGATTTCACGTTTTGTCTTTAAATTGATTAAACCATAAGAACACACTAAGACGTTCGTGCCATTTTTTTAATCATTCGAACCCAACGTTTTGAAGCATCTCATTCAATTCTCATTTTATAGTTCGACCTCGACTTTTTAACAGTATCATACAGTTGCTTTTCCCGTTAGAAGTTGATTTCAAATTAATATAAAACTGTATTCAAATTACTTTAAAAAATATGTTTTGGGACTTTTAGAATATGTTCTCTATTGTCGAATATTTAAAGCAAAAATTACCCCCACCGATTAAAGAGGTGTTTAATGAAATTATCTTATTATATGGTGTCAGACATTGCGTTTTTGCTTCGGTTGTACGCAAAATGATGCTTCCGATAATGATTCCGTTTCCCTCGAACTTGTTATTACGCAAAAGATTTAGAGATATCAAACATTTTTATGAAAATTTCGCAGAAGTACACAGAATACACTCACGTCCATTGTACAAATAGTATTTTAAAAGCTAAAGAGATGTAATCTAAGATTTAATCGTCATTAAATAATGCGAAACGCATCTTCTTATCGCTTCAAATTAATTACATCTCAATATATTTTCCTCTATTTGAAAGATTTTCCTTTCATTTCAGTACTGTAAAAGTAAACAATGGAATTTATTTTACGTAACACATTTTAATAAGTTCCTTTAGTCTTCCATACAGAAAATTATAGACAACATTATCGTCTCTTGAAGTATCAAAAACAAAAATATAGATAAAATACTAAGCCAATCATACCATATGGCTGCATTACTACAAGGTTCTACTTTAAAAATTAGGCATAATATGGAATATTATATTATTATTTTGTAATATGATCAATAATTTTCCAAGGATTTTTTTCATATGTGAAATTAATTAAGCAACGTAAACTGAAATATTGCATTAAGACACAGCATTCATTAATTCTGAGTAATGTTACTGCGGAAAACTCTCCTGTCGCACTTAGCGCTGTTCAATTTAACACTAAATCAAGAATGTTTGATATAATTTAAAAAAGTAATTAGTATATATATATATATATATATGTATATACACGTATATGTGTGTCTATGTGTGTGTATACTACAATTGAAAGTTCACTTCTAATATTTACTAAATATTAGACGTGAACTGTCAATTGTTTGCAAACATTACAAATCCCACCTCCTTAGCAACTTCACACCATACTGAAGAACTTTCATCTTACTGGAGCAAATTTTCTTTACTTTATTTCATTATTATTATTATTAGTAGTAGTAGTAGTAGTAGTAGTAGTAGTAGTAGTAGTTGTAGTTATGTAGTAATAGTAGTAGTAGTAGTAATAATAACAATAATAATAATAATCTAGCTGTCCCATTAATACTAATTAAAAATTAATGATTTACTTTTTATTCCATTAATAATAATAATAGGTATTTATCTTTATTCCATTAGTAAGTGTTTCTGTTATTCTATTAATTATAATTTTGATAATAGTTATTCATTTTTATTCGAATAATATAAAATAATAAGTATTTATTATTTTTCCACTAGTAATAATAATAATAATAATAATAATAATAATAATAATAATAATAAAATAAATAATAATAATAATAAAAATAATAATAGGTACGTATATTTTATTCACAAGCAAATAATAGTTATTTATTTTTTACTCCATCAGCATAATAATAACAGTGTTTTTATCCTTTACTAAAATATAATAATTATTCATATTTGTTATTGTTTTTATTTTCTTAGTTTTGATTCCATTAGTTCTGATAATAATAATAATAATAATAATAATAATAATAATAATAATAATAATAATAATAATAATAATAATAATAGTAATAATAATAATAATAATATAATTATTTATGATTATTATTATTATTATTATTATTATTTTATCCAATTAGTTATAATAGTAAATCTAATAATTATCTATCTTATCAACTTTTACTACTTACTTCCTTATTATAAATCTATTATTACCACTTTTCAATTATATAAAAAATATTATCTTAAATTTATTGTACGTATGTATCCACCTTCTTTTAAACTGAGTGTATCATTGCTCTATCAACCACAAGCCCAGTATCTGGACACAACATAACTTTTAACCGAGGTATGACTACATTAGAACGTGCAGTTTATTTTACTGTTGCACTCTATTGACTCTTGTTTGACACACTCCTGTTCGTTATTTATCCCTTTTCAATTTCATTTTCGAACTCTATAATATTTTACCTGCTCCCTTCCCCCTTTCTTTTCTTCCTCTCCAACCACACAATCTCTCCTCTTCTTTATTATTCAATTACATTTTAATTAATTTTTCTTCCTATTTCTAATATTTAATTATAATTCTACATACGTATAATCTATATTTCCCCGCCCCCTCTTCTTCTCTTTTTCGTTTTCTTTTTCTTTCCGCTGAACTATTTTTTTATGCTCATTTGTACTTTTTTTTAACACCATTCATTTAAATTTATTTTGGCTTGAATTGTCTGAAGAGATCCGCAGGATAATATTTTTGTCTATTGTTTGAAACAATGTATAATGATGTAATGATGAAATAATAAAACACACGCACACACACACACGCATACACACATATATGTATTATATAAATCCACTTGTAATGACGGCTGCTGACAAATTGTTGTCTTGTGTTGAGAATAGATTATCTTTTAATGCGTGAGATCGCAGTGAACTTACAAATTTGATAGATGTATGCATGTAATATTTTCCTCCAACCCTTCTGCTCTCTAACAGTTTATCATATTTGTACACAAACGCACAAACCTAAGCAGGTGTATAAAAAGACAGGTAAAATCACACACATCCTCGCCCGAACTACTTGTACACTGTTCAACCCTCTATGAAGATGTATTTAAAAGTTAAGGACTTTTAACTGAATACGGCACATACATCAGCCACCTCCTGTCCCATACTAACACGAATGTATGTAAAATAGGATAAATATAAAAAAAAACATGGGATTTACTTTTCTGTAATATATGAAGATATTATCCACGTTTCCGTTTCCCTGGGCAAGTGGGATAATTTTACGGGTTTGACATTGACACTTCCTATAATTCGAAAAGTATAGCGTTAAAAATGTTCATCAATATATAAGACACTTATTAAGCATTATTCCCTTAATTGTTTTTTTTTAGATTAAGTTTCATAAACATAAGGAAATGTATTTTAATCACAAATCTTGTAACGAACCTTAACATAAGCTTATGGGGATGTTGTTTTAAGCTTAGTAAAAAAAAAGAGGCAACTAGTACCAAATTGTTGGAGAAATTAATTCTACATGTCAAATACTGCGTACGTATACACAAACACACTCACAAAATCACGCATATACATATATGCATAAATATTTATAAATGACATTTAATGGGTATATCTATATATATATATATAAGAGAAACAATAACGAAACCAACACGAAAAGTACTTGATTAAAACGTGCAGAACTCGGATGTTTAACAGAAAAAATATTAGAATAAATTACAAAACCTCAGCAAATAGAGCGATCTAATGTAACCCGTTGTAAATGTGCTATTACACACACACACACATACACACACACACACACACACACATATATATATATATATATATATATTTAAAAGGACACTTATCTTTAAACGATCCGATTTTTTCTCCAGATATGATCGTCGGAAGTACTTGCTTATTCAACATGTCTGTATGCATTTGAATGCGATCTAAAAAAAGCTGCTCACAACAAAGGGAACAGGAATACATAAAGAAAATTATTAGAATGCATTACAAAGACTACAAAGAGAAAAGCGTAGTGGAATTTCGATCGTGTTTTAAGCTGTTTGGTGATATTGTAGAGTTTTACAGCATCGTTGATATCTTGTTTTAGAAAATATTTTCATTCAATAGTATATGCATATATATTTATATATATATATATATATTTATGTATACATGTATATTTATGTGTACATGTATATATATACATATATATATATATATATATATATATATATATATATATATATATATATATATATATTTGTGTTGAATTTTACTGAAAGCGGTTAATGCTTATGTTTTGCTGGCATTTTGCTTTTTCCTTTTCGAAGCCTATATAAAATCAAATTTGATTTCATTGAAATTCCAATAGGTATACGTACACCCGCGCACATATATATATATATATATATATATATATATATATATATATATATATATATATATATATATATATATATATATACAGTGATGATCATATTTATTGGCACGGTAAAATAACAGTTAAATTTTGTCTAATAAATTCTAAAAAAGGGATTAAATTAAAGAAAATAACAAAGTATATTATGTATTTTTAACTGGCTTTTCCTATGCAGCAATCGGATTTTAGAAAAAATAAATAACAAAGGAACAACAAACATAATTGCAAAAAAACCCTTGTTCAAAATTATTGGCACGGCTTTGCTTTTCTTTTAGTATCAGTATAATATCAATCAATTTCCGGTTTACGTGCTTTCTGAACTTTTTTATAGCCATATTATGCTTGTTTAACGCTAATTCAGTGAATAATTTTTTTCAGATAATTTTTAGATAGCGATTTATTTAAACTATTATAAGTGACTAAATTATAATTTTCAATCGCCATTGTTAAAACTAAGGAACACAGCGAAGACGTCAGGAAGCTTGTTGTATCATGCCATACCAATGGGGAGGGCTATGATAAGATTTCAAAGAAGCTAAACCTTCCCAAATCCACTGTTAGAGCCATAATAAACAAGTTCAAATCGCAAGGCCACGTTATGAGTTTAGAGGGTAGAGGGAGAAAAAGGATTCTTTCCCCAAGAGATGAACGGAAAATTGTTCGACAAGTAAAACAAAACCCAAGGAGCTCTGTTGGGGAGATTGTTGATGAACAGAGCACCTCTGGAGTGAATGTATCTCGACATACAGTTGGTAGAGTTTTGAAGAGAGCTGGTTTAAAAGCATGTCGTCCGAGAAAGACTCCCTTATTGAAGCCTATGCACCTGAAAGCAAGGCTAGCCTTTGCAAAACGTCATATTGATAAAGATGTTGCATTCTGGAAACGTCTTCTATGGACTGACGAAACGAAAATAGAGTTATTTGGCCATAATAAAGTGTCTTATATTTACAGAAAATCTGGCGAAGCTTTCCTGCCTAAGAACACCATACCCACAGTGAAGCACGGTGGAGGCAGTTTGATGTTTTGGGGATCCTTTGCTGCCTCTGGACCAGGGCGACTTGTTAAGGTCACAGGTAGCATAAAAAAGGAAGATTATGTTAAAATATTGGATGAAAACCTGAAAGACTCTGCTAAAGAGCTCTCACTTGGTCGTCGTTGGTGGTTCATGCAAGATAATGACCCAAAGCATTCGGCTAAACT
The DNA here is from genome assembly GCF_053919585.1 of Euprymna scolopes. Lineage (NCBI taxonomy): Eukaryota > Metazoa > Mollusca > Cephalopoda > Sepiida > Sepiolidae > Euprymna > Euprymna scolopes. The sequence goes on along the minus strand of NC_136489.1, from coordinate 108,811,442 downwards.
GACTAAGAAATGGCTTGAGGACAATCATATTAATGTTTTGGAGTGGCCATCACAAAGCCCAGACCTTAATCCAATTGAAAATTTATGGAGAACATTAAAATTGAGAGTAATGCAAAGGAAGCCTAAGAATCTTATTCAATTGGAGGATTATTGTCAGGAAGAGTGGGCTAAATTTACTACTGATGAGTGCAACAACTTGGTTGTAAACTATGAAAAGCGACTGAGGAAGGTAATCAAGGCCAAAGGCTATACAATTGATTATTAAATAAATCGTGCCAATAATTTTGAACAAGGGTTTTTTGCAATTGTTTTTATTCCTTTGTTATTTATTTTTTCTAAAATCCGATTGCTGCATCGGAAAGGCCAGTTAAAAATACATAATATACTTTGTTATTTTCTTTAATTTAATCCCTTTTTTAGAATTTATTAGACAAAATTTAACTTTTATTTTACCGTGCCAATAAATATGATCATCACTGTATATATATATATATATATATATATATATATATATATATATATGTGTGTGTGTGTGTGTGTGTGTGTGTATTATATTAATATATATATATATATATATATATATATATATATATTAATATGCCCCAATATACAAATATATATATATATATATATATATATATATATACATATATCTATTTCATTAAATAAAATAGACTTTTTATCAATTAATTCTATTCACGGTGCTTTCTAACTTCCGTATACCAGTTTGCACTTCTGTCGGTAACTAGATGATGTAATCACCAGATTTATCATAAGTCTGAGTACTTTCCTATCCTTCAGGATTTCTCGTCAGGAATAAATTAATCCAACCGGTTGTCAACAATTTATAGTTTTTTTTTTCTCTTTATTGGTTTATTCTTTTTTCCATTGCTTGGAGTTAATAGCATCCAGGAATGCTTGCAAAGCTATTAAAATAAACTCTGCAAACACTTTAGGATGTTATTAGAATTGCTAACGTTTATTTTATTAATAGTTGTATTTTTGGTTTTATTAGTAATGCTTCTAGTATTTCAAGTTTCCGTTTATTATTGGTTTGTTTAAGTACAGATGTGTTGTCAACTATAATTTTCCTTAATTGGGACAGGAATGTAAGTTAGTCAAGTTATTAAATATATCGCTGTTTTCAGAGCGTACATAGTTAGTTTCCTCGACAAAGTGGTTGTAGTCAAACATACATACATATATATATATATATATATATATATATATATATATATATATACATATATATAGTTATATATACATATATATATATTTATATATATATATATATATATATATATATATATATATATATATATATACAGGGTTTCACTTTAATTAATAGAATTAATAGATAAAAACATCTCTTTTATTTAATGAAATACGCCATAAAGAAAATGCTGCCTATATATATATATATATATATATATATATATATATATATATATATATATATATATATATATATATATATATATATGGTGTGTGAGTGTGGTTTTCTGTGTGAAGTAAGAGGTGACATTTCGAAGTTAAATAAATAAGAAAATACTAACTTATCAACTCAATACGCAGGGGAAGAGACAGCTATAACATTTCGAAGTAAAATGCTACTCATCACAAATGTAGTGAGAGTCTGATTTACAACTCCTGAAACAGACCTTGCTTCACGGGTTTGGTTGGTGAAGAAATACAAGAAAATGCAAATAATAAGCAGTAGAAATCTATATCTAAAAATATTAACTTCAGAAAAATGTTTAACTTTTCTATTTTCTGGCATGCATCTTACAACAACGGTAGAGAGTAGTGCATATCGATGAAATAAACAATGGTATTTTGACCAATCAACTTGCATGTTTAATGTGTGTGTTTGCCCTACAACTATTCTCTGATTATTTATTTTAAATAATACTTAAATGTGTGCTTTATGGTTAAATAATGCTGGTATATTTCCACAGTCACAAAGCATAGGTCGTTATAGGTTCCTGCGTGAGAGAAAGGCTAATGATATTTTCGTCCAATCAGCGTGTACGAACATATTGCGTACTTCTAAACGTGCTTTTATTTGGTCCCATGCCCACTATAATTGTGCGTCGCACATGTTTTGCGTGATCATATGTTATTTACGAAACAATTACTATGATATCTACTCACATTCGCTTAAATTGGTCAGCATTTAAGAAGGTGTGATACACCTTGTTGGAAATGTCAATATTTTCCCGCCAAGCAGCCTTTCTAAACATTAAATTTACATATCTAACATTTTTTCGCCATTTTCTCCTCTTCAATATTTTTATGTGACATAAAAATTAGTGAATAACAATTTGGTGAATTAGGTGAAATAAGACTGTTGCTTCATTCTTCATATATTAGCTACTTACATGATCATTTTTTGGCATGCACATTTGCTTATGATTTAACGAACACCAACGAATGTGTCAGTCTCCCATAATCGTCGAAATCGCACATTATTAATTATATTAATTACCTGCTCTATTTAAGGACACGCCGTGTCGCACCGCGAAGAAGATTCACAAGCCTCCCTGCAATGATTTAGTCCACAATACATTACTTTGTAGAAAACGTACTGTGTTGTATTTGTAATGTATTGAATTAACGTTTAAAATGCAAATGTCAATTACCAATGTTTAATTCTGCTCTAAGCTGAAACATTCATTTAGAACGCGCCACTGTCATATAAAAATTACTTCCGAAGTTTATATGCTGGGCCTTTAAACCTGGATGGTAAAGAAAGCTTCTTAAATTCACTTGTGATGTAAGGCTATATAACGTGTTTATTTTAGTCAAAATCGCCTGTTCCTTCCTTAAATGGAGTAACAAATGGTTTTGTAAAACTTCCCACGATGTAGAAAAACAAAATTATACTTTTTATTACGATTATAAAAAAAATATTATTCGATTTAAGTGTCCGTTTCTTGTTGTAATGTAAGAGGATACGCTTATTTAATGATAATATTCCTGTTTGAAGGTAAGATTTTATTTTATTATGAAAGTGTTTAATTAAATCTGGTATTTATTTCAAATTCTGAAATTATTAATGATGCCAGTTTACTGATGTTTTCATTGAATTTTAAAAAATTTGAAAAATTGTCTAATCTTGTTTTTATGTTTTACAATAAAAGTGTTACTGTGAGAATTTTATTTATTCTTTGACGATAAAATATCGATACAGGTGTTGGATTGCAAACCCGTTCTATAATTCATATATAATCGTAAGCCAAAATCACCTCATACTTGAAATTATTTTTTGTAGAGGATACTGATATAATTTCTTTTTTTTTTTCAAGAACAAAAGTCGCTTGGTAATTTTAACAGGTGCAGAGGGCAAATAATATATTCTTGTGTTCATAAAGTTCCACAAAGCTGTTATAATAATACAAATGTGAAAAATATGTCTGCAATTGTTTGGTCCAAATATTGATTAAGCAATACATAATACATTGAGATCATTAGTTAAAAAATCACATTTTCTTCAAGTTATGTTTATTTAATAAACACTGATTTTAGGGTGTTTCGTAATTAATGCCACAGGGTTTTGTAAATTTAAATATCTAATATGCTTTAATTAAAACAAACAATATAAATTCAGGCGTTTTTCAGTAATTTAAAATATAAGTTAATTAATTGTTTTTTTTTATTAGCATGAATGAATACATTTACATTATATTTTAATTAAAGTAATAAAACCATAATAGTGTATTTATGTTACTTTATTTAGAACGGTTCTAGCTGTCCAGCGGGATGTCCCTGCTGTGAAGGGGTTGTCCCTTCAGCATCACGGCTCCTTTTTGCCGTATGGGTGACGACAGCGGGTACCTATTTGCTCACGTTGTGTCTTCGATGCAAGTCGACACGCGCTGAAAAGGAAGTCGAGTATTTTCCAGAAAGCCACTCAAATCAGACTGGTGACATCAGAAGAAGAACAAAAAAGACAAACGACTTGTTATAAGTAAACAGTCTAAGAGTATTATAAAAGCAAAATAAAACACTAATTACTTGTTACATAAATGCATAACAGTTGAGTGTCGAACACTGCGAACGTCTGATTTTCTTCGTTATCGTGGTCGTGCTAGTAGTTGAGCGCGGCTCACTTCTTCTCTCGATACAAGATTCGACTAGTTCGGCCTCTTGTCCAGAAATTTCTCTACTGCTTTACGCGATGGCAATCATCTTCCGATCGGTGATCTGACGCCCGACATTTCGATCTCAGCAAACAGAAAAGGGAAGATCACACGACTTCGCAACTTACCGCGTTTATATGCCAATTTGCCAGCGCCGGTTAGAGATTGATTTTCAATTTATACATACCAAGTATTTGAACCGGTCAATTATCGATGTCGCCCGACATTTGATACCATATTCCTACATATGAAATGTCGACCCGTTCAACCTTTCTTTACTGTTTCCTCCATTTTATTTTTAGGGATGAGTTTCTGTTTAAAGCTTTGACCTTTTTTTTTCTATTTATCTCTTACTTTAAAAAAAAAATGTAATTTAAAGCTCTCTTATTTTCTTATGAATTAAGTATCAGTAATTCCAAACCCGCACTTCCCTAATATTCAACATCCGACGCTTCACAGTGTTACAAATTAATAAGGACACACTCATTAAAATTAAATGATTTTCAATAATGGATAAAGAAAGGAGGCTAGATTATGTTTCTATTTTGCTGATCGTTTATTCATTATGAACGTACTAATATATATATATATATATATATATATATATATATATATATATATATATATATATATGTATGCGTTTGTATCTGTGTGTATTTGTGTGTGTCGTTGGGTTCTATTAAAATGTATATAGGAAATTATACTACACACAATCTTTTCTATCCAAGTACAAAATTGTCAGAATATAATGCTTGGAATTTATGTATCCAGGTGGTTTCATACATACGTGTGGTGTTTAGTTTAGTGAGCTTACCAATAAGATCATTGCTATTACGGTCGGGAGAATAATTACTTCAATAGTCAGTTACCCAGTAATAACTTAGTTGTAATTCTACTTCTGATCGTATTGTGTGTATATATATATATATATATATATATATATATATATATATATATATATATATATATATATAAGTATGGAAATAGTTAATAAAACACGTTAAAACACTTTGAAAAAGAGTTAAATACATATTTAATTTGAAAAGGAAACACTACATAAGTGGATAGCCATTAATCCACGGAGTTTCGAAGAAATACTTTTCTTCTCATCCGAGGGTAGGATTTAGCAAAATGCGGGATCGGATTTTGCTTGCAAAAGTATTTGATGGAACTGCAAGTAAGTAAAAGATCTTACTTGATAACAAAAAGTGAAGCAGAGGGAATATGGTGGAGAAAAAGATGATTTCACGTAGATGGGTAGTCTGGTGAAAGGTAAAGTATCGAACGACAGTAGAATCCAAAAATGCAAATCCAAGAAAATTAATTAAATTTCCCAGGGAATCGCGTAATATATATATATATATATATATATATATATATATATATATATATATATATATATATATATATATATATATATATGCTTAAAATGGCAATGCGTAATTATAGGTGCAAATGTGTTTGTAAGAATTTTCGAAATATTGATATATATATAACTTTCGAGGTTCAGGTTTTACCTATATCCATGGTCAGAAAAAATACGAATTCTTGTTTTCATATAATTCTGTCGCCTTGAAATTTAGCTAAAATACATCATTGTCAAACCTTTGTGTACAATGGAACATTCTTATGCTGACTACATCTTTGCCGTGATACGATTTATTTCCAATTAATACATTTTAATACCCCTTTCGTGCTTTCGGTCAACAAATCGCACTTTAATACTTGACTATTATACGCCTTATTTAAAATTAACTACCCATTTTGATATACCTAGTAAAACGTATTTGAATTGGTCACACTCAATAAATTCATTGCTAAATCGAGTGAAACTCATTTCGCTCTGTTCCTGAACGATACAGACGAAAATACATTATTTCTCATTTTATTTATTTATTTATTTTTTATTTTTTATTTTTTTGCTTGACGAATCAGCCGAAACCTTTTATTTGCATTGTGCTTTTTTCCATCGCGGCTAACTTTACATATAAAAAAGCTCCAGTACTAAAGAGTAAATGATATTTTAATAAGCGCATTCAGATCGACCCCAATCGTTAATGTCTTCACACGAATGTCTATTCTGTAGGTGCTGTACGCACGAAACATGAATCAAGTTCGTTGATTGAATGGGTGGTATAATAGCATATTAATGATTCGTTATTAAAACGTTAAAATATTACAGTGCATGTGTGAATAAAAAAGATAAACGGTCGAAAACCAAGACTCCATTGTGTCTCGCTATCTCTATATCTTTCTCTCTCTCTCTCTCTCTCGCTCATATATATATATATATATATATATATATATATACATATATATATATGTATATATATATGTATGTATGTAGGTGTGTGTCTATGCACGCGTGTTTGTATGTAGATGATTTATTATTATTTCTTAAGTTGCTGACACTTTGAATGAATTCTAATATATTTTATAAACAGTACAATATTAATTCATGTGCATTTAGCAGATAAGTTTCCCTAACATAAAATATCGTTTTTTTTTATGAAATAATATATATATATATATATATATATATATAAATATGTATATATATATATATATATATATATATATATATATATATATATATATAAACATATAAGTGAACGTGTCTGTGTGACTGTGTACATTTCCCTTCGCAATAACTCTGTTGATTTTCAGTCTACAGACTTGAAATTTGATATACAGGGTACTGAGATTTGGGAAATTCTATGTGATCGGATTTCGGCCAGAAATTAAGCTGTTATGAGGTCAAAGTTCAACGCTTTGTCCTTTGAGAACTCTACCAAACTCCTCCGACAATTTTGGGTCTACAAACTTGAAATTTAAGATATAGGTTCCTTGGACATGGATCTAACTTGATTTGGGTAAAAACAATGCATGTTAAGGGGGCATAATATGGGTACAAAGTTTGAAAAGTGACCTTTTTTTGGCTCAGCATACACCTCCAAATACCCGGGCAACGGCGAGCACCCATGCTTGTATACATATATAAAAGTTAAAATGTCTGTGGGTGTGTGCGTGTGTCTGTCTGTGCACATTTCCATTCCAAATTACTTTGTTAATTTTAGGTCTAGAGACTCGAGATTTGACATAAGGAGTAACGAGATTTGGTAAAACCTTTTTAATCGATTTTCAGCCAGAAATTTGGCTGTTAAATGTCAAAGATCAACGATTTTACTTTTAAGAACTCTACAAACTCCTCCGCCAATTTTAGGTCTAGAGAGTTGACATTTTAGATATAGAGTACTTGGACATGGATCTAACTTAATTGTAGTTGACCCCAAAATGATAAATGTTAAGGGGTCAAAATTAGGGTCAAATTTAAACAAATAAAGTTATCGCTGCGATCTCTACCAAATTTTGTACCTAAGCATTTGAAATTGTACATAAAGTGTATTCAGACAGAGTGCAAGTTTTTTATTCATTGCTTTGGTGAAAAGCTGTCTTCCAAGGGGTCAAAGTTTAATAGATACATTTGCGGGCTCTCGAAAACTATTAAGCCAATTTAGTGTGCAAACATATGAAATTTTACATAAAAAGTATTCAGACATACAGCAAGCTGTTTAATTAGTTTTGGGGCGAAAATTAAGCTGGCAAGCGGTAAAAGTTTACAAAGTTGATTTTTGCAGATTCTACCAAACCCTCCGCCATTTCGGGGTCTACATACTTTAACTTTTAGATGAAGGTTACTTGGACATGGGTCAAACATTTTAATTTAATTTGAGCCTCCCCAAAATATGTAAAGGAGTCGAAATGCGGGTCAAAGTTTAAAAAAATTCAACTTCTGCGGACTCTACCATATTTTCTCTATGGTAGTTTAGAAAGCCTATTATTTATATAGAAATGCATTTTTTTTTTCAATTTTCACCCAAAGCAAGTTGAGTCATTTGGAGAGAACTGGGGCAATCTCAGCGGAGCATTTTATTAATAGCACAGCCGGGATGAGTTCGGGTCGACATGCTTTTAGATGTCTAGAATTTCCATGATACTATGTACCTGAGAAGGAGTGATTTTCGAATCATCTAGTGTGGCGTTTGTCCGCAAAGGAAAATCAGGGAGGGAGTGGTGTGCCGGGTCCAATGTGAAGTTAGAGGCAAACCGACTGGACAATAGGTTAGTCTTCTTGGTTGCCGTGCAAACAACCTCATGATTGTTTGATAATGAGGGAATCATTGACTACCTATTATTTACTACACTGCTATAAATTTTCCAAAAGTCACGGGTTCCTAATTTCTGTGCTTCGATGCGTTTTCTGATGGTTGCAGTGTATTCTGTTTATTTCTCTCTTAGAATTTCTTCTAGCTTCTATATACTACAATCTGTTTGAACTGGAATTATGTCGGTTAGATTTGTGGTACGCCTACTGCTTTTGAGCAATTGCAGCTGCACAAGTAGAGCTAAATCATTGGCTGTGTGGGGTTTGCTAAAGAATAGTATAACCGTATATATTTACACTTTTTAATGTATACATATACACATAAATTATGAACAGTACATAGGGCCATAGAAAAGACGGGCGGAACTGCTAGTCTATACATCTATAAAAGTGAAAGTGTATGTCTGTCTGTCTGTCTGTCTGTCTGTCTGTATGTATGTATGTATGTATGTATGTGTGTCTGTGTGTGTACATTTCCCTTCGCAATAATTCTGTCAATTTTCAGTCTACAGTCTGCAGACTCAAAATTTGATATACAAGGTATGGAGATTTGGGAAACAATTTGGCTGTTAAGGGGTCAAAGTTCAACGATTTGACCTTTAATAAATCTACTTAACTCCTCCGCTAATTTTGGGTCTAAACACTTTAAATTTTAGATATAGGTTCCTTGGATATGGATCTAACGTAATAACTTAATTTGAGCCCAAAACAATAAAACTTAAGGGTCATAATTTAGGTCCAAGTTTATGAAAATTTGACCTCTGCGGTCTCTACCAAATTACTCAAGCAATTTCTGGTCTAAAATTTTTAAATTTTACATACAGGTCATTCAGAGATAGGGAAAGACTTTTAATCGTTTTGGGTCGAAAATTTGAGCTGCAAATCTATAAATCTATGTATGTATGTTTGCATGTCTGCCTATAACCTTCGACAGAGGCTACGGATTTTCTCAAGATCAGAATCTTTTTGAAGCTCGATCATTCAGACGACAAATACCGAAAAATTGGCTAAAACATTAATTGATTCACCCTGAACTGGCACTTTTCATCAGGGAGGTGCCGCTTTTTCACCGTTATTTCCGAAAGGCATCCTCTCTTTTCGATTGTCTAGCCTTAATTTAAACCTACGTCACTTCCGGTTTGGAAATGGTCATAACAGCAAAGGCGTCAATTTTTTTACGTTATTTTCCTCCTTCGCGGTACGGGTTCGAGCCTGCCTTCCTACTATCACTTTTTTTTATTCAACACACACCTCTAAAAACCCGGGCAACGCCGTGAACCAATGCTAGTATATATATATATATATATATATAAAAGTGAAAATGTCTGTGTGGGGTGTATGCTCTTGTACATTTCGCTACCAAATAACTCTGTCGGTTTAAAATCTCGCGATTCGAGGTTTGACATAAGGGATATTGAGATTTGGGAAAATCTTTTTACTCTTTTTCCAACCAAAATTTTGGCTGTCATGGGATTAAAGTTCAGTTTTTTTGTTCCTTAAAACTCTAGCAAACTCCTCTGCTAATTTGGACCCTAAACACTTAAAATTTTAAATGTAAATTACTTAGACATGGATTACACATTTTAATTGATTTGAGCCAAAACAATAAATGGTAAGGTGTCAACATTCAAGTCAAATTTAAACATAATTTTACCTCTGTGGTCTCTAGCAAAATTACTCAGCTAATGTTTATGTTTTAAACATTGGAAATTTTACACAAAAGGTACTCAGAGATAGGGCAAGGTTTTAATCGGTTTGGTTCGAAAATGTGAGCTGCTAAAGGGGTCAAAGTTCTGAAGATTTGAGTTTTGTCGTGTCTAGCAAACTACTCAGCCAATTTTGAATATAAACATTTGAAATCTGTACACAAGGAGGATTTAGACATGCGGCAAGCATTGTAATCAGTTTGTGCGGCGAAAATATGGCTGCTAAACGTCAACGTTGAAAGAGTTGTCATTTGCATATTCTACCAAAGTTATCCACCAATTTTTTATCTACACACTTGAAAATTTAAATGTAGGTAACTTGGACATGGACAGAACTTTGTATTTTGATTTAAGACTCAAATAATAAATGTTAAAATTGGGGTCAAAGTTAAAAAAAATTGACATATGCGATCTCTACGAGATTAGTCAGCCAATTTTTGGTCTAAGCATTTGAAATCTTACATAAAGTGTATTCAGACGTAGGGCAAGTTATAAACAGTACTTACTTCCTTAGACGAGCTGAACTGCTAGTATATATCTAAAATTGAAATTGTCTGCGTGTGAAATTTTACCTAAAGTGTATTCAGACCTTCACCAAGATTTTTAATCAGATTTGGGGAAATAATTTGGCTTCCAAGACGTCAACGTTGAAAGAGTTCACATTTGCAGGCTCTATCAAACTCTTCAGCCAATCTAGGGTATAAAACCTGGAAATTTTTGATGTAGTTTACCTAAACACGAGTCAAACTTTTTAATAAATATATTCATATGCACGTAAAGTTATGAACAGTATATAGGGCCCGAGCAAAGCCGGCCTTATATATATATATATATATATATATATATATATATATATATATATATTGAAGAGTTTAGCTTCTAAATAACTGAGCATATTTTCTAATGATTTGTGCCGATATAAAAATTACTAGATTTTATGAAAAGAAATATGTAGCGCATATAAAATTGTTGGCATTACATAAGTGTGTTTTACTTCTTTCAATAAATTTCCGTATTTTTGGTTCAGCATAAAAAAACGCAAATATTTTAAAGCTAATCTATTCAATTGTATTATGACGCAGACGTAGTCAGTGTTGTTTTTAATGTTTTTGGGGAAAGTCTTAATAAAAAAGTCGCAAGTATTTCGAAGTTAAACTTTTAAATATATAAATACATATGAAACGCGTCGTTTTAGAAACATCACGGCGCGCGAAAACCAAAGTATATCATCTGTTCTGATGCTATACTTCAGCATGTCCTGTTCTCGGTCACTGAAAAGAAAATCCCCCATGACTGAAACACTTTTTTTTATTTTTCTCCCTTTACAGAGTGCTCTTTGGAGGATTTTCTCCACATTAAAATCCGTTTTTAACATGGCTTTTATTTGGAGGCAAGTTTATAGGAGGATCACCGATGCTATTTTGTGTTTTGCCTACTGTAATGAGTGAAACTACATCCGCCAGAAGTGTCTAAGTTACAACTGTATTTCACCAAGTACATTATCTGCAACGCCACATGCTGTTGCTTAAGAGCCCGGTGCGTAATGTATTAATGAAAGAGTTCCGTACAGAATTCCGCGCATATTCTCGAGTTCAACAGAAACATCTCAGAGCTTGAAAAGATACACCTGCACATCGAGGGAGGTTACATAGGCCGAAACCTTGTGAGAACAAAACTGAAGGTGAGAAAAATAATACAAATAAGTCAAATAATACGGTTGTATGTTTAACAAAGTAACTTCTATGCAGTTTTTGTTTTGTAATCTTTTTTTTACCAAATCCCGTATAATAGATCGAAGACTATTTTTTTTTAACAATTATGCCGTTGAGAAAACTCACTGTTTTTACTGTTTGTGGTTTCCGTAGTTATAAACATCTTACAAAAGTTTAGTATTATTTCCTTATTACACTCGCGAGGATGTAACACATTAATTTTAACTTAATGATCCTCCTCAGATTTAAAACGTTCTCTACTTTCATAATTTCTGGCTGATAGGTTGCGACGATTTTCTTTGGAACCTGTGTGACAATAATTTAATCCAGTATTGTAGAACTTTGCATGTCCTTCAACTGTGAGAATGGTGCTCTTATTTCTCGTTTTTTTTTCTTTTCTTATTCCTTGTAACTATTTACGATCATTATCTACAACAACAAGTGTTTCTTGTTAACGCCGATTAAGTGGTTTGTCTTTCGTAGTTACAGGGGCAATTTTAGTCCTCTTAATTTTGTAGTGCTATTCGGGTGTTTCTGTGTTCACGCAATGCTTGTTCATTGCAATTTATGAGTTATTCTGTTCTAACATGGTTTGTCATGTGCGTTGATTTTCGCACTCAAACACTTTAACTAATATTTTTGTTGATTTCCATTATTTGTGTCTTCGGACACTATTTCACAGTGACTTTTAACCGTTTGTATTACTATATTTTTTGTTTGTCTTCTGCGGGTTTCATGTATTTGCGTAGTTTGGTAGTTCATTGATAAAGATTCTGCGACTTGTAGTTACATCGAAGTCGATATTTTGCTTTGATTTTCCTTTCTTTGATAACTATTATCGCGTCTCGTTTTCTTATTTTGATGTTTTAATTACCACCTTTCATGTCTTTCAACATTATATATCTTTTTAATTTAAATGCTAGTTTTCTGTTTCAACATGTACAATTTAAATAGTATACATCGTTCCTAACGGAAAACCTTCCCACACGAAGACTGCTTGATTTTTATTATTGTGTATGAGCAAGTTTACTGACTTACGTTTTGATTTGCTTCATTATTCTGTGTCTCTATAAAGAGATTATAATGTATTCGTGTGTTTTTAACTTTGAAGTAGTAATGTAATTTATTGTACTTTGTCTTTTCCATTAAATAATACTAAGTAAAATTACAATAAAATAGCTGGTATTTTAAATTTCGCAAAATGTTGTACTGATTTTTTCAATCGACGCAATGACTATGATTTATCACCTGAATTGTTTTGTATATATATATATATATATATATATATATATATATATATATATATATATATATATATATATATATATACAGATCACATACACACACACATATATATATACACGTCATTATATAGCTAAATTAAAACTATTACACCGTATATATTTATACATATATATATATATATATATGTATATATAGAGAGAGACAGAAAGAGAGAGAGAGAGGGGGGAATTAGACCTGGGGTCTAAAGAGCAGAGTTTATTTTAATGTATTATTAAATGTATTAAACTTTTAAAAGAGAGCAGTGCCCATTGTACTGTAGATATATAAAAAGCTCAATCCTACATCTATATTAATATTGATTAAAACGATTCATAATTGTGAACTAAAAATCAGTTCCAAAAGAAAAAAAATCAACTCGATTGTATGATCGTGTCGGAAACGATGTTCATTTCATTGAAATTGACAATAAATATTGACAATTATTTGACAAAAGTTTTGTCCTTTAAAGCATAGTCTCCCCATCAACAAAAAATAGGGGGTAGGGAAGATGTTAAATACACCAAAATAAAACTCGCATTTTATTCGTAAGGCAAATATTCTTGGAAATGCTTAAAAACAAAATACAAGAAAACGAATTTTTTAAAATTTCATGTTGATAAATAAAATAAAATAACATAAAATATAAAAGTAGGAACAACGTTAAAAGAAAAAAATATCTTATATAATATATACCTCATGTATCTTCATTAGAACATTTGTTTTAAATTCAGTCAATCTATCTTTTGTCATGCTGTTATATTTTGTCTCCGAATTATAATATAGCCATGACAACCCACAAAAGAACTGCAAAGAATAATCAGACAACAACACAAAACCACATAAAACCATACGCATCAGCCCTTAACGCCAATAGATCTCAACGCGATATCATTAAACGTAAAAACAGAATATTTACAACCTCTGATTTTACCCTCCATACTAAAAAAAGCCTTAAGAAGGCATAGCCAGAGATGTTTCAAAATATTAGAAATAACTTCAAAGCCCCCATAGGTCCTGGATATGACCTTAAACTATATCCGATGGTGAGGCCCAAGATTTTTTGCTAATTATTATTATTATTATTATTAGTAGTAGTAGTAGTAGTAGTATTAGTATTAGTAGTAGTAGTAGTAGTAGTTAATTTCGTATCTCACTCAGATCATCACCAAGGATTACTCACCTATAACAATCAGTAGTGTCCCATGGAGTCTGGGTGACATTAAATTTCCCTGGATGTCGATTACTTTCCACTTCTCTTTCTCTTTCTTCTTTTCTTCTTCTTCTTCTTCTTCTTCTTCTTCTTCTTCTTCTTCTTTTGCTTATTCTTATTCTTATTATTTTAACAGGTCCTGGATATGACCTTAAATTATATCCGATGGTGAGGCTCCAGCTTGCGGGCTTTGGGGAGTGTGGAGCCACCCTTTAATTGTCATTGCTCCCAGGTCCACTCTGACCCGGAGTGGTAGTACCTGTTAGGGTCCAAACTATGGGTTAAATAGAAACTGACTTGCAAAAAAAAAAAATATTCTATTAAAAACATTTTCTACAAAATCACCGGATTTGGCATTAAATAACCTGAAAAGGGTTGATATGCTGTAAAACAAAAACAAGCAACCAACCAACCAAGCCCCCATAAGTACAGTACAATCTTTAACAAAATACGATCAAAATCTCTTATTTAACAATGCAAATCTGCATCTAAAAATAAATAGTAACAACAATAAGAAAATGAAGAAAATACAAGGTACACATACACAAACTATGGCAAGCTGTAACTGTAGAAGAAAAAACACATGACCTTTACAATGTACCTGCAAAGTAAAAAGAGACATTTACAGCTGCACAGTATCAAAAATCCCAAATGAAAATCCAAATAATAAGAACCATATACACCTTTCTAGCGCAGACGAACACCGGCACACAACTAATGAATAACAACGCCACCATTAACCCATCTAAGTCTAATACAAGCAACCATCCTGGATAGCAATACCACTGTTAATATGGACTGACAGCAATAATTACAACTCTATGAAACAAAATGCGATATAGTTTGGTTCTACTGCTGAACTTATAAATCACAGAATATCCTTACATAAACACTCTTTCAAACAAAAAAAAAAATCCTTAAAAGAAAAGACAACTTTAGCGAAAATATATTTGGCATCTCAAGGATATTAATATCCCCTTTAATTTAAAATAGAAAACTGTCTAAAGCATATAAGCCTGGTGATAAATTCTGCATCCTTTGTAGATTTGAAGCCCTGACTGTATCAAAATTCAATGACAATATATCCACACTTTTACACCGAAAGGGCAAGATCTTTGTTCCGTATGTATTCCTAAACATTGTTGAAATTTGACAGATTAACCCCCCCCCAAATAATAAAAATAATCTGATTATTAATCTGATTTGAATCATTTATCTATATATCTATAAAAGTGAGCGTGTCTGTCTGTCTGTCTGTGTGTCTGTCTGTCTGTCTGTCTGTCTGTGTACATTTCCCTACGCAATAACTCTGTCAATTTTTAGTCTATAGACTCGAAATTTGAAATAACGGGTACTAAGATTTGGGAAAATCGATGTGGCGAGTGTCAGCCAGACATTTGGCTGTTAAGGGATCAAATTCCCACGATTTGACCTTTAAGAACTCTACCAAACTCCTCCGACAATTTTATGGTCTAGACACTTGAAATTTTAGATATAGGTTCCTTGAACCTGGATCTAACTTAATAAAGTGATTTGAGCCCGAAACAATACATTTTAAGGGGTCATAATAGGGGTCAAAGTTTTAAAAAATTAACCATTTTTTTGTTTTTTGCTTTTTTTGCACAGCATACACCTCCAAACACCCGAGCAACGCCGGGCACCCCTGCTAGTAATTAATAATTGTATAACTTTTATTATTAGTTTTCTTATTTTATTAGCATTATTTCTATTGCTATTATTATCATTATTATAACTATTATTATTTATTTATTATCATTATTATAATTATTATTAGCTATATATTATAGTACCACTGAGATTTGTATCATTACTATTATTGACGTTATTGTTTACTATGCTAAGCATTATAATAAATAAATAATTATTCCCTCAAAATTAGAAAACATCTCCCTATGATCAATAAAAGTTCTTAGTATTTCTATTTAATTTTTCAAAAATTTGCAGTTGTCTCCCTTGTTAATTTATTATAAGTTAAATTTCGAATTTAGTTTTCCAGCCATAAAACTGATTAACAGTACATTAGAATAGCGTTTTAAAGTAATATAAATTCAAAGTATTTATTTCAATTCTGAGAGAAAATAAAACAGTATGCCAAAAGATAGACTGACAGAACTTATAACAAATTTTCTAATGGAGATAACTAAGGTATATATATATATATATATATATATATATATATATATATATATATATATATATATATATATATACACACACACACACATACATACAATAAGTTATAAAATGTATATGGCGATTAAGCTACACTGAATATTCCGCGTTTCATCCACTCTAGAACTGTTCAGGCTTATGCGCATAAGCCTGAAGAATCATAGAGTGAATGAAACGCGGCATATTCAGAGTAGCTTAATCGCCATATACATATTTCAACTTACTAAACAGCTCTACCTACGTATTGAGCACTTTTGAAGTAAATACTTAAAGTTTACGCATAATCTATACTTTCGTATATTAATTTTATGTGAGTAAATTAAGTAGTTATATGTATATATATATATAAATATATATTTATATATATATATTATATATATAAATATATATTTATATATATTATATATATAAATATATATTTATATATATATATTATACACATTTTTTTATTCTTTTAACCTTATTCAAATTTTCTATTTTATTTTATTTATCAACATAAAATTAATAATTTCGTTTCCTTTATTTTGTTTTTAAATATGTTCAGGAAATACTAGTTTTATTTCGTTGCATTTAACTGCTCACCCCACTATATTTGCTGATAATGAGACTATGTTTAACAGGACAAACTTTTTGTCAAATTATTGCCAACACTCATTGTCAATTTCAATAAAATGAACATCGTTTCCGAAACGATCGTACAATCGAGTTGATTTTGTTTGTTTTTCCTTTTAAAACTGGTATTCAAAATTATGAATGGTTTCACTCAATATATATATATATATATATATATATATATATGTATATATATATGAAGATATATATATATATAGACGAAGATATATGTATATATATATATAGGAAGATATATATATAGAAATATATATGTATATACATATATAGGAAGATATATATATATATATAGGAAGGTATATATGTATATGTATATATATAGCAAGATATATATATATATATATATAGGAAGATATATATATATATATATATATAGGAAGATATAGATATATATATATAAATATATATACGACGATATATATATGTACATATATATATATATATATATATATATATATATATATATATATACATATTCAGGCAAATGTTATTGAAAAGCACGAAATTCATTTGTTTCACTATTTTCTTTCTTACTTAGCTCAAATATCCGAATACTTTTTTCTTTTGTATTTTTTTCGCAATTATTTAGTTTGGATCCGTATGTTGGTTTAGTGAGCACTGCCATTATCTTAAAGCATATTATATATATATATATATATATATATATATATATATATATATATATATATATACATACATATTCTAGAAATATTATATAACCTTTATATGTAATTGTTTAAATCTAAGTCTCTATTAAAAATGTGATTTATTCAAAATGAAGACAACATTTTAGTAAAAACCATATTGCATTTTGTATTTACCGTATGCAACCGTGTTAGACGAATGACATTTTGTACTTCAGAATTATAGCGTTATGTCACAATTACCGGTTTGTAACCAATAATTCTTTCATAATTTCCCCAAAGCTATATGATTGTTAGTTTGTTTAAATTTACTCAGAAGGAAACTAAACATTGATGACAGCCCTCCAGCTGAAATCAAATTACAGTATCTTTTTTGTCCTTATTTTAATGGAAATTATTTCTCGACGTAATATATTGTTTCCCCCTTTCGTATATCAAACAATATTACGAAGATCTAATGCTTATTTTTTCTATCGTTCATAGGCAATAACTATTGACACTTGTTTAGTTCAGTGTTGCTTATTCTTCACATATGTCTTAAAAGTAAATAAATTTGTACATGTAAATCACAAGTTATCGTAGATATTTTCTACATAACCATCGACACGATCGTTGTACGTGCTTAACTGTATTTTCATGTTTCTCACCGACTGACTCTAGTTTAATTAAACAAACCTATCATTGCCCAATTTTTTTTCTTATAACATTATTTACTGAAACAACCAAAACTACGACCTTTTCATTATCTAATTAATAATTTCTCATGATGACATTTTAATTTTCATGCGTTACAAGGCACACGATCCAACAGCACGACTTCAGGGATTAATAGCCTGCAGATACTCGTACAAAATCTGGCACAGTTAATATTAATATCTGAGACCAGCTCTTGTACGGGTGTATGCAGTCTAAGTTCTTCAGCAAGAGATGCAAAATAACAGCTATGTTCGTAAATGATGTGAAATATTTGCCATGACGAGAAAAGGCTGATCATAATAACTATATTAGTGCGTGATCTGACAAAATTATATATTTGTCTGCCAGCGATTAATGCCAAGTAAACTATGTTCTAACTATATGTTAAACACGTGTTCATTAAAGAGAAACTGCAGCTTTTCTAATATAAATGTCCATTATCAGAGTATAATTGTTTTTAATGTTTTTTCAGGCATACTGAAAGTTCAAATTCATAGGTAAAGGTATTGCTTTGTTTAATGATTTTAGTTTACAAATAATCTGTAATACTACTTTCCATCAACTGTCCTTTTTTAATGTAATGCTTTCTTCTTGGTATATTCCCGTATTGATTTTCTTTTTTACATGCATATAAAAAAATTGATGTTCACAATTACACAAAACATATCATTTTGAAACGTAATGAACAAATTTGATTATGCTATGCATATGTGTCCTAAGCCAATAAGTATGGATAAGATTAACTAGTATGGCTGGTGTTACGCAGTACATTTTAGGATGGCCTCGCGGCAACCGAAAATGTAACTAGCTGCAGACGATATGATTAAAGAAGACGGCCAAGTGTCAACTTCTTGAACGCGAAAGAAATGCAGACATCGAAATATTATTGATTACGCTACGCCGTCAAGAAGAGAATCAATAGAATTGTTATGAGTTCGACTAAGGAAGAGGGATGGACAAGATATTGCCGACAATATAACAGTCTAAGAGAATGTTTCTGGAGAAACTTTTTGTGCTCAAGACTAAGCCAGGAAAGCAAGTTAATAAGTACTTAGAATATGATATTGGTCTCATCCCGCGTAAATAATCTCTTTGTAAATAAAACCTTGGGAAGCCAGCAAATGTCTATTGAATTTCCTCGCATGAGTAGAATTTGATGAAGTGAAACAGTAGATCAGCACACTCGTAAGAATTATCAACCTTGCAAAGAAAAGCGACACTCAGGGAATGATGAGAAACAACCGTTTTGTTGATTTTTTTTCTTGAGCGCACACGGGCGAAAACGTACATGTCAAGACTGTGCAAACTGTTTGATTCTTGTTACAAATGTTACTATATATGTATTAGAGTTCGTACTTATAGAAAATGCTGTGATTAAGAGGAGTAGACAGAAGGAAGTGTGCTTACATGTTTTGCGGGTAGGTACGCTTGTAGAAACAAAGATCAGTGAGGACAATCCAATGTCAATTCGTCTGCGATAATTATATATTAGAGAATAAAATTGACTGCTACATAAGGAGCCCATCAGTAAAGATACAAAAAAAAATTCCTAGTCTGGTAAATATGAGATACGGTATTATGCAAATCTCTGAACAAAGAACATTTCCTGGTCCTGTGTTGGCAGCATCAATAATTCTGCACACTCTCCATATGTGAAGGGATACAATTGGCGCATCAGCTCTGATGCTGTAATGATACAGTATGAATTTATAGACGTTTAACCCGGCAGAGAGAAACTATATTCTTTGCCTTAGAATTGACAATACTTTAAATCAACTTATTAAAGAATGGAATATAAGGCAAAGCAATTCTATCCTTTTGCTATGGTAATCGGTTAGTTGGAAGCTATTTATAGCTGTAAAACAAAAAAAGTGTTGCTTTGATAGCATTCAATGAGACTGCCAATCTTCTGCCCCTTTTACCTTGACATGAGATATATTAACAAAGATTCAACTATTTGCTTAGATTGCCCCTATGTCCGGAATTGAGCAAAGTGTCATCAGGTAATAATTTAACCATCTCAAACATAACTGCATCAAACATGCCTTTCTGAACGTCAAGAATAATAAAAGTTTTATTATTGTCCTTTAGATATTCGCACACATTGAATTTGTACTTGTTGTACATACGCTCTCCGAGGAAATCTGGTATAACGTTTATCTAAAACGCATTAAAAATATCCGTTCAGTAATTAGTAAACTAGAGCGAAGTATCACGGGACCTTTACCGTTTACACGGTTCTGTTGAGCTGTAATGTTCAACAAATTTACAATGCAGTGTAACGCGGATATAAGAGACTCTAATATATGGAAACGGGTATAAGAGAGATTTTCTCTGGTCATAAATTAGAGTCTGTGTTAATGTACAGTGTAACCCGGATATATGAACCACGGATAAAAGTATAACTTTGTAATAGAAGATAAATGTAGCGACAGGGATGAAGTGTCTTATATCAGGGTTTACTGAATAAACATTTGACGGGTCATTTTATAAAAGATAATTAAACACCAAAATGTTCATCGAATGGATGTATTGTTTAGTTAGATTCATCAAGATTGTGTGGAAGCTATTTTTTATATATAATATATTTTTGTATATTTTAAATATGCCGTTTTGGGTGCACTTAATTATATCTTTATATTAAATATTAGATATAGATAATATCTAGAGTTGGGGGATGCGTTTATGTTGCCTTAGAACTCACTGATTAGTGAATTCCATGTATATGTTCATACTTAGTACTGTTGACAAAATGGAAAAACAAACGCAAATAGCATAAAACGCGACATTAATAAACACGATTCTTATTCGTGAATTTTGCCCGCTTTAACATTTATTTAGGGCATAGTTCTATGAAAAGGTGATACACTCATTCTAGGATAATTGCTATTTATTCTAATGTATTTCTTTTACTCTCTTTCATCTCACACACTGCATATTGCCACTTGAATATAAGGATCTACTATTTGGGTCATTTCAAAAAGAGAGTTATAGGGAAAAGTGCCGCAAGATGTCAGTTTACATTACATTTACGCTTCTGAAGTTTATTACGATTAGAGAAAAAAGAAAACGATTTGGGAATCCTAATGTGGAATTGTTTTAGGAAAGAAACTAACAGAGTATTTTCGGATAAGTGGATTTAAGCAATAAGCTTTGAAATTTTGCTGCTTATCCGATTTGTCGAGAGTATATACGTAAAGGGAGAACATGTGCTATGCGTTCATCAGATCACATTCCATTAAAATACTTGTAAAACTGTCACGGAAATGTGAAATTATATATATAAATAAAAGAAACACTAAATTGTCTATGGGAACATAGCGCAGTGGATTAGGGCGCTGGGCTAAAATACAAGGTCCAAGGTTCGAATTCTACCAACAGTCAAGCTACGCTGAAGAGGAGTAGGGCTCCGAAACACGCGTGTCCGTAGATTACTGTTTTTAAAAATAATAAATAAATAATACGTCCAAAATAAAAAAGGGCGAATTTCTAAGAAAAACACCGGTTCTCCGAGGCGGAGTCATAAACATTACTATCGTTTAAAAAATCAAAACAAAAACCACTTAAACAGATAACGATAAAAACGAAGCAGTATGGGGACATCGTGCAGTGGATTAGGTCGCTGGGCTGAAATACATATAGTCCAAGGTTCGAATCCTACCAGCAGTCAAGCTACGCTGAAGAGGAGTAGGGCTCTGAACATTCGTGTCCGTATATTACTGCTTTTAAAAATAATAAATAAATAAATAATACGTCCAAAATAAAAAAGGGCGACTTTCTAAGAAAAACACCGGTTCTCCGAGCCGGAGTCATAAACATTACTATTGTTTAAAAATCAAAACAAAAACCACTATATATATATATATATATATATATATATATATATATATATATATTAGCAAAAGTATCCGTTGTTTACTGGGTTCAAAAACAGCCTACAAAAAATTGACTCTGATTTACTAAAATATGATTTGTTATGAAAAGCAAGGGCAGTAAAGAGATAGCTTCGAATTTGGGGGTATCAAAACCAAAGCAAACTATGATGAAAGTAAAAATAAAATAGATAAACCCCATAATTTATTATACCGTACCTGTCCACATTGTAACACTTATCACAATATTCTGTGGGTTTATATTAAGAAACCTTGTTAAACTTTGTGACATATTTCCATTTTATAGAGTTCAGGCACGAACGAACACCCCATCATTTTATTATACCATATTTCTTCAAACTGAAACATAATCATCAAAGTATACTTACGCAGATACATATGAAAAGTCCTTATTAAAGTTTGTGCCTATTTCCATTCTATGGAGGCCAGGCGCGAACACAGCCCCCATAATTCTATTATACCATCCCTATTTAAGTCAAAACATACTTATCAAAGTATTATTATGTACATCTATATGAAAAACACTTGTAAACGTTTTTGTTTTTCTAATTTTTAAATTTTTTGTTTCCATATTTGTGGACCAGGCACGAAAGCATACCCCACAAGTTTAATTAACCAGTGTTCTGCCAGATCAAACATACCCATTCCTGTGTCTCTATACATCTTCTGTCATTATATCTAATCAGTTTTGTAAAATAGTCAACCATATAGGAGTCTATTCGTGATCAAACCATATATATATGGTCTTATTTGCAGTATTCCGAATTTTACTGGATTTATATAATCCAGTAACCGTTCATATATATATATATATATATATATAAGCTTAAACAGATATATAAAAAATAAAAAGGTTATGTAAATGTTTTTAAACAGACACCTAATCACGTGAGCAGGATTCTTGCTTCTTTTGACACGATATGAATAACGTTCTTATTTTTTTCTTATTTATCTATTAACCTATTTTCGAAAGAGTGCCACGTGGAAGTGGAGAAAGAAAAAAAAAACAGAGTCATGCTAAAATTGTCTAAAGTTCCGACTTTTTTGTCTTTTGCTTTAACTTCAATAAGAACGTGAATTGATGAGGTGAAATTATTCGACACAATATAATTCAACTAAAAAAATTCATAAATAAGAGCTAACGTGAATCAAGATAAAAGTTAAGGTGTTATTGTAGACCCTCACCCCTTTTAAAAAAACCTTGTTTAACTTTGTGACATATTTTCATTCTATGGAGGTCAGGCGCGAACGAACACCCGATAATTGTATTATACCATATTTCTTCAAACTGAAACATAATTATAAAATTATACTTACGCAAATAGATATGAAACATCTTTGTTAAAGTTTGTGCCATGGAGTATAGGCGCGAACGCCGACCCCCCAATTTTATTATACCATCTCTGTTTAAGTTGAAACATACTTATCAAATATTCTTAAGTACATCTATATCAAAAACCCTTGTAAACGTTTTTGTTTCATTTTTTATTTCCATCCTTTATAAGCCAGGCGCGAACGCAGACCCCACAATTTGCATGAACCACCATTCTGCCAGATCAACCATACCCATTCCTGATCCTCGATATATCTATCATCATATGTAATCAGTTTTATTTTAATAGTCAACCATATAGGCGCCTATACGTGACCAGACACACACACACACATACGTTCAGCTTTATATTATAGATAGATAGATATATGCATATATATATATATGCATATATATATGTACATACGTATACACATGTATACATATTTATACATATAGATAGATTTATGCATATATACTAAGTTAAAGGTATTTAAGAGATCAAACTCATACATTTAAATGACGTTATTAAGAGTGTTCCATAAAAAAGAGCAAAATATATATTTATATTTATGTAGACAAATATTACAGACTCGCTACTATTAGCATTCTAATATTTTGGGCAATGGGTTGGCAAGAACCGAAAATCCTAGTTAGGCTACGTAATGAAGCTTAAGTGCACCCGAATATTTCTTGCTCTCAAATGTAAGGAATTAAATACATAGTTTCTTTACAAAATATATATTAAAAATATAAAAGGTTAAAACGCTAATTTAAAATGGGTAGGTAGTAGATTAAGTGACAGTTTTGATTCAAAAGAGAAGGCGTTTGCTCAGTTGGTAGAGTATTTGCCTCGCATGCAAGCGTTTCGAATCCCGAGTTCGGATGTGTCTTACGGATAAGCCCAAATGAGGGCGCAACTCGAGCCTTGGACCTGGTTTGTTGGCTTTCATGGCTCTCGTGAACTACGACATTGTCATGCTGCGGAAATAAAAATTATATATATATATATATTTATATATATATATATATATATATATATATATATATATATTGAGTTAGATAATTGATAATTTATAATTAAAATTAAAAATTAAAAATCTGTTTCATAAGGAAGAACCAACAAAATCAATAAATTGTACGATTGTTTCGAAAACGATGTTTTTATTGGTATAGACAGTGAGCATTGGACAATAATTTGATGATATAGTTTTTTGCGACAAATTCTCCTCATCAGCAAAAATATGGGGTGTTTTTTTTTTTAAAACACCAAAAATGAACCTAGCATTTTTAAGTAAGGCAGATGTATCTGGAAAATATGCAAAATATAAAGGAAAATAATTAGTTTTTTGATGTCGATAAACAAAGTAAGATAAAATAAAAATAAAAATAATATAAGATAAAATCGGGTTGAAAGTTAAGGTTAAGAGTGCAAATTTTTAATTAAAAAAATAAATAGCTTTTAATGGTGTGTCTCTTAAGAGTCGGACGTGTCATCGCCGATGCATTCATTTGGTAAATGTAGTTTATGAATGCTTAAAATGTTGATGTATACTAACTTCCAAAGGAGACACTAATGGAAATATTAACAGTTAAAATCGTTAGTGACGTTAAATTTAAAATCAGCTTAGGTATTTCAAAAACAAAGGGAGATAAGTGTACTCATATAGAAGAATGAAATATTTAATCGTTCAAAGGGAGATAACGACTAATTATTTAATAGTTGATGTTTTTAAATATTAAATGCATCTTATTGGTAGTAATTAAATAAAATAATATTTTTTTAAAAAGTAGTAATTATAATTTATGTCTGTTATAGAATTATATTAATAAAACTAGTAACATATAAATTCAAACTGAATTAGATAATAAATTAAAATAAAATAGAAAATAATGGTAAAATATCAGATAGTACAATAATAATGATAAAATAATAGTTATTAACTCATAAATTATAAATTTTCACATAGATTAGTCATAAGATAATTTATGATTTATGGTGGCTTAAATTTATCGTATCTAAATGAACGTTTACGAATGCATCCGGAAAACATTCCATCATTTAGTTCAAGAGAATGATTTTATTTTTATTATACAGGGTGTTTCAAAAGTCTTGGGAACATAACGATTTTTAATAACTCAAAAACTATTAGGAGTTGAAAAATGAAATTGGTACCGTTGGAAAGGTTAAAGTTTCAAGTTTTGTGGAGAATCTTCAAAGTTGCTCAATATGAGCACCATTCGTCACAGGGCAGACATCTAGTCGATAGTCCATTTCCTGCCAAACGCGTTCCAGCATCTTAACGTCAATGGTTCCCACAACTACCGTTACTCGAGCCTTTAGTTCGTCAATATCTCTTGGAAGGGGCGGCACATAGATTCGTTGCTTGACAAAACCCCAAAGGAAAAAGTCACACGGGGTAAGATCTGGAGACCTAGGAGGCCAGGGCATGAGAACGTCATCACCTCGCCCAGATTTCCCAATTCATCTAGCAGGCAGCCTTGTGGTAAGAAACTGCCTTACTCTAAGACTCCAGTCATCAGATTCTGCTTCTTCCAATTGAGCCATTAACCAGTCTTCCAGCATGTTGAAATAGGATTCACCAGTGATAGTTGCCTCTTCAAAGAACGGTCCATAGACACCTTTCTTGGAAATTGCACAAAACACGTTCACTTTTAGTGAATCTCGCTCGTGCTCAAGAAGTTCATGAGGATTCTCAGTACCCCATATGCGAGTGTTATGCTTGTTAACTTTGCCATTCAGATGGAAGGGCGACCTGTTCGCTTACTTGGGCACAAACACCCATATTTCACAAATTTAGCATGCCATCTGACAATGGATTTCCTTTCAGGGGCTTCTTTTTTAAATTTCCTGCGAAATGCACGCTGAACACATGTCCACGATTCAGTCTTTGCAAATTGGAGGACGCAAAATGCCTTGTCTTGTTTAGAGAACGCTATTACTGCACCTGGAAAGATAAGACAAAAATCATTAGTATGACCAAAAACTTGATTAAGCAAGCATTAAAATGGCACCAGTTTCATTTTTCTACCTGGAATAGTTCATGAGATATACGCATTTGTAATGTCCCCAAGACTTTTGAAACACCCTGTGTTTTAAAATCCTAAGGGATCAATATCTACAAAGGGTACAGAATATGCCCCCCGGCATATATGCTTTATGAAATCCTATTATTTCCAAGTTTAAATTGAAGGGAATATTTTATCATTAAGTCTCCAAATATGTTAAGATAACGCAGTTTGTTTTTTTTAAGGAAGGATTTGTAAATGAGTGCTTATGTGTTGAAATATTATGCTTAATAAGTCCAGATGTAAATCCGAAGTAGATTACATTTTGTTTAATATATTTGTTTTCAGTTAAATTAAGAGTGGTATTGGTATGTAATAGGTTTGGTTGCATTTGATTGGTAGATGGGTTTATGGGGGTGTTGTTATTGGATAACTGTGTGGAAGAGTTTGATTGTGAAAAGAGATTTATAGTGCTGCTGTCAACATAATTTTTATTTTGGGTTTGTGACACCATGCAGCTATAAACCACATTTCTTACCTTGTAGGTGCCTTGTAGAGGACATTTATTTTTGTCTTCTACAGTTACAGCCTAACATAGTTTCTATATTTGCATGGTGTATCTTATTAATGTTTTTATTGTTAGAACTAAATATTTTGTGATGTGGGTTTACATACCAATACCACTCTTAATCTAACTTTAATTTTCATATGTGCGTGCATATATATATATATATATATATATATATATATATATATATATATATGTGTGTGTGTGTGTGTATGTGTGTGTGCTTTTGTCTATATATATATATATATATATATATATATATAAATATATATAGTTATATATGTATGTACGTATGTGTATATATATACTCATATATAAATATATATACAGATACAGGTATATATATATATATATATATATATATATATATATATATATATATATATATATATATATATATAGGTTGACCACGAAAGGAAAAAGGGCCCCGACTCTAATTAGGCCCCCGTTTCTTAGTGTTTTGTTTGAATGAAATGAAACTTTGGTCATAACTGGTTTATTATATTCAAGGCATCACATCCAAACTCTAGGGTATTCGGTCTTTTTTGTTCTCCGTTCTATAGCATACGTTCTAGATGGCCTCCTTCTTCACAGCAAATTCGAATATTCACGAAATTATGGATATTTTTTTAGATTAAAAAAATAAAAAAAATACTTATGTATTTTTGGATCCGCGCTGAAATAATATCGACAATTATTTAGAAAACCATTCTTAACATGCGTGTTTTATAATTATTCTGTGCTTCTACCAGACAATCTAATATAAAAATGTATCGTGTAAATTGAATGTAACCTTATAAAACTATTAAAAAATAGTGCGTTACCAAAAATACATAAGCACCAAATAAAACAATATACATGGCATATGTTAATATATCTCCGTGCGCAGATTATTCAATATTTATATGTATTTCCATATATTGATGAACGATTGAATACTATTTCATTTCATGGGCTAGTCAAGAAATAGAACATAGAGATCTATTAAGTGTGGGCTTCACGTATATTGGAGGTGCCTTCAATAAATTTCCACTTTTTTCATATGGACACGTTTACTGATATTACACACGTGAAGCTCCCGTCCTATTCGAAGTAATCTGTTCCGACTGCAATTCATTGTTTTACTGTTTCAACAACTTCTGAAAGATCCAGTGGAATCCTTGTGTGTGAAAGTGTGTGAATGGTCCTTCTCGCAGCCTTATTCATCTCTGATATTATCCCATAACGACATACTCTAAGGTTTTCCTTGAGCTTGGGAAATAAGTATGTCACGGAGCAAGGTCTTACAACTGTCTTGATGCTCATCTTGGTCAAATATTCTGTGACAAGAATGGAATTGTGGAGCGGTGCATGCGAGCAAACTTTCCAACTTTGCAGCTCCTTGCAGCTTACCGTGCATACACTCCCCACAATGACATCAACATGTACATATATTGTATCTATAGAAACACTACAGCCATTATCCATGACATTCTTTATTTGACTAATCAATCTTGGTGTTCTGACTCCTTTACCTATCCCACGCCTAACATCATCCCTCATACGCTTCCTTTCCTTCCTGGAATCTCTTATGCCACTCAAAAACAGATGCTCGATACATGTAAGATCGTCCAAAAGCGAACTAAAGTATTCTTTATGTTTATGTGGTATTTGTTCCAAGTTTAAAACACTTTATTGCATATCGCTCTTCTAAAGTTTCCTCACGTCCAGATTGCATTTTTGAAATTTATCAGCTATAACAATCATATTTTGTTAGGGTGTACTTCAATTCCTGCTGTAATTGGTCTCCTGAACCTGAAATCATAAGAATCGGTTAGTAATCTTATAAGATGTATACAAATAACCTACTGAATTTTCAAGAGTCTACGATGATTTACATGCCCGTAGAACAAATTATGGAAACTTATTGAAGGTACGTCGTATTTTTTGTGTGTGGGTTTTAGTGCTTAACACATAACCGTTATATTCTGAACCCAGTAAGTATTCAAAGAGTATCTCTTTATTGGAGTAGTATAATACCATGGAATTAGAAATACAGAATTGACAAGTTAAATCGTGTACATACAAATGAAACGTCGATCAAGGAAAGTATTTAAGAGTTTCCACTCTTTTATCTAAAACATGAACTTTTTCCATACATATTAAGATTATATAGCATATATCAAATAATCTAATGATTTTGATGAATATTACCCAAAGAATACAAACATTATTATAATGACCGAAGAACTGTTATTTATAAACGAAAAACATATGTCTTCACAAATCTTTTATACGATAAATGCAGGCCTAAACCTTATGTCTTCGTTTAAGCTAGCAAAATTGAGGACTAATAATTTTCTTTTCTTTATCGTTTACTCTTTTAATTAACGAGTAGTATTTTCTTAATTAAGATCTTTTGTGTACGCAATATTTAAGGAAACTGATGATTAACCATAAACTTAAATTCATAGTATAATACGTTCATTAATAAGATATTGCTTCCAGGGCAGCTGCAATTAATGTGAATTTGTGTAAGATGATTAACACACTTCCCTATATTAATTAACTAAGCATCTGACCTGCTTTGGATAGGAGTTAAACTGCCATCTTCAGACGACCGTAGAAATGCTTAGTTGGTCATCACGCGGAGAGACGACAAAAACTATGGAAGGCTGTAAATTCTGAGGATACCGTTAGGAGATTCGGAGTTCCTATCCCGTCGCAGTAACCACCCGACGAAGGCCAGAGGACTAGTTGGCCGAAACGTCGACAATCAACAACTGGAAGATGAGGATATGTGTCCGCAAATAAATAAATGAATGAATAATACAAATTACTCATCTTAATAATAAATTTCAATAAATTAAATTAATGGTTACGTTTCTTCTTCTACTAACAAAAAAGAGAATTTGTTAATAAATGTTGTAAATACATACTTCTACTTTGCCTATTTCATAGTCATCTTAAATGGTCAGATAGTGCATAAAATTTGAGCAATTGAAAATTAGTATCCATTTCGTCCATGCATACTC
Organism: Euprymna scolopes; assembly: GCF_053919585.1. Taxonomy (NCBI): domain Eukaryota; kingdom Metazoa; phylum Mollusca; class Cephalopoda; order Sepiida; family Sepiolidae; genus Euprymna; species Euprymna scolopes. The sequence goes on along the minus strand of NC_136489.1, from coordinate 108,781,243 downwards.
TTCAAGAACTTTGTACCAAGCTTAAGTACAAGGTTTCGGTCACGAAATGTTTGCTTTATTGATAACCACATGGTGATTCTAGCAGATTATACCGGGGTTTATATTAAATCCATCTTTACAATCAAACAACTAAGGCAGTGAAAATCTCCACAGTCAGGAATGATCTACCTGGATGCTACAATGTTTTCGTTGTCGGCCATTCCGTTCTTCGTTAATAGCCACGTGAATTGCACCACCTGTAAACGAAAGATCATTGTAAAATGCACCCTCCTTTAAGAGCGAGCCAGCGGACTTAGTCTTCTGCCATAGATGTTAATATTTGAAGGTCGAAAAACGCGTCGTTCTTCATCATGCACCCCTAACGAAAGACTATATGTTGCACTTCATATCGAGCTGGGTGACGAGGATATCCGTTGAATATGCAGTAAATAAGCCATCTTATGAAATTGTTAATACATAGATACAAAACGCCCTGATATTTATAGTTTAAAATACACGTCATGCGTAAATACGTTCTCTTTCAGAATTCGAAGCTTGTCTGGAATTTTAATAGATAAATATATAAAAATCTTACGGCTTGAATTAAGGTTTACAAAGAGACTTCAATTATATTAATTTAAGTTATAATCGAATATAATAATAATGTAACCTTTCTCACATTATTTTCTTATACAAACACGTTGATTGAACAGGTGCAGATAGAAAGCACATTTGCGATAATATTTCTAGGTAAGAAAAGTATGTGTGTATTCGTCATATGCAGTATACAGAAATTAATGTCGACATATAATTTTTATAGAAAACGGAAACTTTTAAATTATATATATTTAAAAAAAAATAAAACAACACAGTAGAAATATATTCATATAAAGCGAAGCATCCGATCATATCTGCGATTCGCTGAAACCATCTTCAAGATTATTCTAAAGATAAACAAACAAACAAAAAACTAAAAAGAAACTACAAAATAATTCCATGGACAAATGAGACGGATATCTGGCTGAGAAAATATGGATCGTATATATCCTAAAAAAGTGAAACGAATAATATTCAAATATCTAACGATAAAACTGTATATATATATATATATATATATATATATATATATATATATACATATATATATATGTACACATTCACACACTCACACACATTCACATTCATATATATGTATATGTATATATATACTTACACACACATATATGCACAAACGCACATATATATTTATACTTACACACAAACATATATATGCACACAAACATACACACACATATATGTATATATATACATATATATATATATATATATATATATATATATATATACACACAAAGTCCAAAGTCCGCCCATGAATAAGTAAGATTATAAAAAAGTAATTAGTTATTGAAAAAATACATTTTAAGGACTTTATTATACATGAATTGAATCTACATTATTTACATTTTTTAAATGAAGAACAATGGGTGTAGTATTGTGGGAGGGAGGGTAAACCTTGCCTTCAGACGGCCTCAATTTAACAACATTTGGATGATTGACGAAACTCCTTTTTTATCTGAGCGGTTATGTAAATAAACAAAATTTCGGGTATTGGGAGAAGGAAAACCATTGTTTGCTTCATGAGGAGTCCCTTCATGCTCAGAAAGTTAATATAGTTCACTATGTCTGAAAGAGGCATTAGCGGTCCATGTTTTTTTATGAAAATGAGATTGGTAATTCAGTCACTGTAAATGCTCAGTACTAGGTTGAGATGATAAATGATTTTCAACCCTCAAATTGCAAGTTTTGCAGTTGATGAGCAAACATTTTTCAACAAGTTGGAGGTACAAGTCATATTGCAAGAATTTCTATCGATACGATTGATGCTTTATTTCCAGTTCGTGTCATTTCTCGTAATGGAAATATCCCTTGGTCCCCTCGTTCACTCGATTTGAGTGCTGGTGACTATCTTTTATGGGGTTATCTTAAAGCTATTCTAAAGTGACACACGTAGAATTGTTCCTGTTCTCAAAGAATGCATTACAAACGGAATTGAAACAATACCGGTAAATATGCTGCAATAATTCATGGGGAACGTTTACATCTGAATCCAAGAACGCCATGCCTCTAATGAGACTCATTTGAAAAGAATGTTTGTTTAAAATAGTATTGCTTCTTCATTAGAAAAATGGTAAAGAACTTAAATTCCATTTATGTATAATAAAGTCGTAAAAATGTATTATTCAATAACTAATGAATTTTTTTTATTCGCCGATTCATTGGCGATTATATATACACTAGAAGGTCGATTGGCGTTTCTCAACCGTAAAAAAAACATAAATATGACATTTTCATTTATACATATTTCGTATTGATTATTATAGATGTTGATAATTATATTGTATTCAATATATTATAGCGGGCGCCTGCTAAAGCCTGATCATAAAATACGCATAAATATTATATTTTATTCTATGCAGATTCGTATTTAGTATTATAAAGCTAATACTATATTTATTAGTATATTGTACTCAACATAGAGCACGCATTTCAAAATATGAAAAAAATCATAAAATAAAAATATGACTTAGATAGAATAGAATATACACCATATACATCCCTAGCCTTATTCATTATCATCTAAGCTAACACGAGGTGAATAATTCGTTTTCGCTGTATTTCTTTCTTTGTCATTGCCGCGCGGCCTTCTAACTGACTTGGAAAAACACCATTGCTTTTCTATTGATTCGCTTTCTGCAAATAAAACCTTTTTTCATAACACAATAAAAATTTGACTCATAAATTTTTGTTTTATAATTTAATTTATTGAATTTCCCAAATCGGTTTGTGAACGCATTGCAAAATCCCACGATAGCCGATTCTTGAATCCCTACTGTGTTTTGAACAAGGAATATGTTTTCTCCCATCCAAGAATAAAACGTTGGCATGTTTTCTCTGTCGCTTCCCCAAGAGTAACTGTAACTAAAAGTTCTTTATAAACACTAAGAACGTAACCTCGTAAACTTTCTCGCAAAATATCGCCTCTACACGCCGGAAACTGTGACGTCACACCCCAAGGTTAATCACACTGTGTAAACTACGAACCAATAAATTATTCGACATAACTTTAGTGTGGCCCGCCTAAACCTTTTTCCTGCCTCTCAGCCTCAGCAGTCTGCGGCTCTGTTTGACCGACCGACCCCAAAAGTAGGAAATATGATACGTGACTTATTTACCAGAGGTGTATGTTTGGTTATGTATTTTGTTCAAACCAGGCCTTTATTTTTACCTTTATTTCTGCCTTTCCTTTGTGAAAGCAACTGCGCCAGCAACTTTGATCTGCTGCTAACTCTTCCCATTTTGGTCAGTTTGTCGCAATTGTGTGGTGGTCTTTACTGATTCTATGCGTGTTCTGTTTAGTACTTTAACATTTGATATCCAATTGTTCCATTTAATTTTCATAATTATTTTGAAGTGAAAACTAAAGAAATACTTATTAAAAGAAATGGCTAAGACTCATGAACAAGAGCTCCAGTCTGTAATGGAACTAGGCCGAAACTGGATAGGAACTTTCAATGCGGCCAAGACTGAGGTTATTCCCATTAAAGAGAAGAAACCGCCTTAACTTCTGATTGTGACGGATAATTCATTTCCTGCAAGTACTTCCCTCAAGCTCCTAACTTTTTATTCAAACACGAATTGGAAAAAATACATTGAAATAATCGAGGAAAGTGGGCCCTTTCCACCGTACAAGAAAATTGTTCACACCTGAGAGTACCCTGTACCTCTACAAACCTATTATTTGGCAAAGCATGGCATATTGTTGGTAGGAAACATGTAGTTCAAGTGAAGTGTAAACAGACATTTCACTGCTCAAATTTCCAGCAAATCTGATCCCTATTCGTACATATATATATATATATATATATATATATATATATATATATATATATATATATATATATATACAACTGTATATATATACATATGCATATATCTTACAATATTAAGCTGAATGTCTGTGTGTGTGTCTGGTCACGAATAGGCTTCTATATGGTTTACTATTTTAACAAATTGATTACATATAATGATAGAAGATTTATCAAGACACAGGAATAGGTATGTTTGATCTGACAGAACAGTGGTTCATTAAAATTGTGGGGTCTGCGTTCGCTCCTGGCCCAAAAAGTATGGAAATAAAAAATGTAAAAATTAAAAAAGACGTTTAAAAGTGTTTTTGATATAGATGCACATAATAATACTTTGATAAGTATGTTTTAACTTAAATAGGGATGGTATAATAAAATTGTGGGGTCTGCGTTCGCGCCTGGCCTCCATAGAATGGAAATAGGTACAAACTTTTATAAAGACTTTTCATATCTATCTGCGTAAGTATAATTATGTTTCAGTTTGAAGAAATATGGTTTAATAAAATTACGGGGTGTTCGTTCGCGCCTGACCTCCATAGAATGGAAATATGCCACAAAGTTTTACAAGGTTTTTTTAATATAGATCCACAGAATATTGTGATAAGTGTTTCAGTGTGAACAGGTATAGTATAATAAATTATGAGGTTTATCTATTTTATTTTTACTTTCATCATATTTTGCTTTGGTGTTGATACCCCCAAATTCGAAGCTATCTCTTTACAATCGTTACTTTTCATAACCTATCATACTTTCATAACTCAGAGTCCATTTTCTGTAGGCTATTTTTGAACCCAGTCAACGACGGGTATTTTTGCTAATATATATATATATATATATATATATATATATATATATATATATATATATATATATATACATACATATAAGCTTATTATATATATACAATAAGTTTTATATTATAAATAAAACTACTGATATTTTGGCTCTTATATAATTTTTCATGACAAGATTGACGGTAATTGATATACCGGATATCCTAGCACTATTTAAAAGCAAGATAATTCGGTAACAATCGCCTATTTAAGCATCAAACATATGAACAGGCTACAGATAATAAAGATTGTTTTCGAGAATAGCGGAAGGAGACTTACGCACATCATAATTTTCTATGTCATTCTTTTTTTGCAGTCAATGTACACTAGAATATATATATATATATATATATATATATATATATATATATATATATATATATTATGGGGAAGGAGGGAGGGTGACGAAAGGGAATATAATAGATAAGAGATAAGAGTTTCGTTTCGCAAACTCAAAAAGTGATGCCTTCATATCTAAGTAAAGATCTTTGTATTTCTCTATAGTTTAATACTGTACACTTAATACGTCGTCATTATTTGTTTTAGATTGTTTATCAGAGACGATAATGTTTTTATTTAAAGTTAGATCGTCTTCAAAATACTCCACAGTTCCATCCGCGGAGATAATATGAATCTATTAACAATAACATAAGTGAATAGAGATAATCACGAGATTGGAAAAGGAAGTTTGTTATATACCGATATATTCATTGATACACGTGTAATTAATATGATTGAACGGATATGAGCGTATATCTGCTTGTGAAAGTGTATGTGGCCTTTTGTATGAGTATGCGCACGTGTGTCTTTGACTTAGTATGAATATTTTCATGGAAATCAAAATGTTGATATTAATATGACCGTTAATATATATATATATATATATATATATATATATATATATATATAAGAGCAAATAGTTAATAAAACATGTTAAAAACAGTTTGAAAAAGAGTTAAAACATATTTAATCTGAAAAGGAAATACTTAATAAGTGGACGATAATATAAAATAATTTATATATATATATATATATATATATTTCAATTGTCTTTACATAAGCAGTAATTTGTTGCTACACAGCCATAAAGAGGTATCAATTTACAAATACTAGACGACCGAAACATGCTTATGACTGTGCAGCAACAAATTACTCTCATGTAAAGAGAAATTGAAAGTGTAACTTTTTCTACCTCCGTATTGAGCACTCTTGTAAAAACCTCGATATACTTACTGGTTACATTACTTTTGGGATGTAGCAATCTCAATATATATATATATATATATATATATATATATATATATATATATATATATATATATATATATATATATATATTGAGATTGCTACATCCCAAAAGTAATGTAACCAGTAAATATATATATATATATATATATATATATATATATATATATATATATATATATATATATATATATATATACATATATATATTCAGAAAGAGAGAGGGAGAGAGAGAGATAAAAAAAAGGACAATTTAAAACCAAGCACAGGATAAGTTCTTCTGTTTGATATTTTTGAAACCAAAATGAATTCAAATGTTGCTGGTTTTCATGTTTCACCAGATATTAATTACCTTTTTGTTAGCGGTTGAACTGGTGAACATACTTCATGGATTCACTTCAAAACGTTATATACTTATCCTTTAAACATAACTATTAACGTGTATCATCTTTTAGACACACGATTTCAAATGATGGCTGGAATTAAATAGTAAATAAAAAAAGTAAATAACTCTCAACACCTGAAATAGACACGGAAGTAAAAGGATCATTATAAATAAATAAGTAAAAAAGCGAAATTACAATAATAGATACATAGGAATTTATGTGCTGAGGTAATGCTAGAAATTTTAATGAATAATAATGCAGAAAATATTTCACCACTTTATTGATGCATATATATATATATATATATATATATATATATATATATATGTACAATTTCACATATTGTAATTGTCTATATATACATATATATTGTAATTGTATATACTTATATATATATATATATATAAGTATATAATACATATATAAATACATATATAGGGGGAGAGACCAGACGAGTAAATCATGTTACAATGCGACAGATATAACTCGAAATAAATCATGCTATGTGTATTCATGTGTACCTAGAATTTAAGGATTATAATTCGTTTGAATTCTTAAGTAAAAATATTCATGACATAAGAAATTATTAGGGAAATGATTTTACAATAATATAAAATCTTTAAAACACACTATTTTAATTATTCGGATGAAAAATTCCAGCTTACCTTTACAGGATTAGAAAACCTAAACTTGCTCTTTTTACGCTTAGAAACAAGATGGAATAAAATACTGGCTAAGTCAAAACTAACCTATGCATATAATCAGAAATTATTTGCTTAAATGAACGTGTCATTCGTTATTAGTACCGACCGTCAGATCATATGGTGCTTGTTTGAATACGCTAAAACCTTGCAGCTTTATAGATGGCAATCACATACGTGCATAACACGAATCTTTGTACACACATAATACGGACACACCAGTTCTGTCGTGCCTACCTCTACCCACATACACTAGCGATAAGTACATTTATAATATAAATTTCACCTGTCTGTTTAAATGAATGCACGTCATTGTATATACATATGTATGTATGTATGTATGCATGCATGGCTAAAACTCTCAACAGAGGTGACATATTTTTACGAGATCGGTATCGTTTTGAAGCCTGACTTTTCGGACGGCAAGTATCGAAAAATTGGCTAAAAGGTCAACCCCAACTGGACACTTTTCTGCAAGGAGGGGACGGGGTTTTTTTGTCAATATTTTCGGAAGTTATCCCCTCTTTTTGATTGGCTAGCCTTAATTCAAACCTTCACTACTTCAGTTTTGGCGATTAATGAAACGGTAAAGACGTCATGTTTTCTTTTCACGTTCTTTTCTTTCTCTGCGGTACGGGTTCGAGTCCGCCTGCCTACTATCACTTTTTTTTTGCTCAACACACACTTCCAAACAGCCGAGCAACGCCGGACACCTAGGTCAGTTTTAATGTATAAGTTATGACACGACGTCATCAAGCACGGGTGAGATTGATCTACTCACACTTTCGTTTGATGCTATATTTGAAACTGCATTTATATCGCCATGTAGTAAACATTTACATTCCAAAAATTGCAATATGCTATGTCGTAATCACGAAGACGTATTAACTCAGCATACAATTTTTTACGTTTTAATTATCATATTAAATATATCAGAAAAGTATATCAATGATTACAGTCAGATTTAAGGAAGAATAGACATTCAATAATTTCCATATCTCAGATTGTACGGGTGTTGCAATTGTTTGGTTGCTTCAATTAAATATTCGCTACAAGATTTAACCAAGTTTAATAGATAAAACTATATTCAAAACAATTAGTGTGACAATTCATCTGGCATTTATTAAACATATTACACTTATGGTTATTAGGATAATAGCAACTTTAGAGACTCGTATTACAAGTTATCATAAGATAATATCATTATAATTATCATAAACAATACAGTGGAAATATGAGATATAGCAATTGCATCGACCAAAATGGCTACCTTAATATACAATACGAGTACACAAGTATGAAAACATGGCGTCACAACTAGGTAAAGCAACAGCTTGTAATAAAAAGCATTTAAATTCTATTATTATAAATTCATCTTTCTTGCGTATTAAAAGACGACCATGCTCGACTCTTACTGTTGTTTTATTTCAGTTTTCCATAATATTTCTATATCATGTTCTTTTTCATGTAAAACCAACAACATTCAGTGTTTATTTAAATTTACTTAGCTTTTTAAGATTCTATAAGCTATTCTGTCGTTATATCATGTATGAAACTGTACACATTCTAGAATGGAACAGAATATAGAAATTAACGAACATGTTGCGGCATGCTCGTTTTCTGTCACTTGCTTGCGTACGAAAACGATAAAGAACATTTTTTTCGTTCAGAATACATTTTAAACAAAACATGTGTTTTGAGAATCCGTTAGATCTTAAGGAAATATGCATATAATTGTTCTAAATAACGTAATTTTCTTTTATCAGAAATCCATCTTTAAATATGTTCTCGTCTTTGCAAATATGTCACACATTAGTAAATAAATAATTACGACAAAACAAAGTGAATTTGGTTTCATTGCTTAAAATATACAATAGAACACGGGATACGGCATTAACATTTAGGAACAAAATACATTACAGTATATAATACACACGCATATAATCAAATAATAATATAAATAACAGCATAAGGGGGATACCGTAACCAGGGTCGGAATAAACCATCGTGTCCAACTTTGAAACCTGAAAACAACGAATCCTAGGGCCACCGTATCCCGGGCTTCTACTTAAATTCTTAATTTATAATTTTAGTTTTTATTTATGTTTACGGGTTGAAATATTCATAATTACTATTTACATTTCAATAGGTCCACACGAATTTATAATTTCTTTTTGACAAGCACTAAGAAGAATATTACCCTTGGCCTAATTCGAACTCCTGACAAGAAATAAACGATTGCATAGGTTTTAATAACGCAAATACGTTAATACAAAGCGAAGAGGATGTGGGTAGTTTTAGTCAGTGATGAGGGTCAGTTGCATAAGAAACTAAGAAACTTTTTAAACTTCATTTTAAACTATTTTTACGTGTTTTAATAATTCACACACACACACACACACACACACACACACATATATATATATATATATATATATATATATATATATATATATATATAAGGGGGGTTACCAACAATGTGTTTTTTTAAACTTTATTTTATTATTCCGTGTTTTGAATTTCATTGGAAATTATGTATAGATCATTGTAATAATGTTTTTAAATCATTAAAATCGTTTTTAACGCGTTTCAGACGTTCTGTGAAGCGTCCTCTTCAGAAATTATTTAAAATGTAAGATATTTAGAATATATTTAAATGTGTTTAAAATGTAAAATAACATTTTCGTAGTTCATTTAAAATGTTTCCGAGCGGTGGAAATATGTGTGAATCATTCTACTTTTCATTCGTATGCTCAATTTTTATTACTAGTTCGTTGGGGTGAACTGTAGTCACTGCTGCCTTATGTTACTTTCTCTCTCTCTCTCTCTCTCTCTCTCTCTCTCTCTCTATCACTCTCTCTCTTTGCATGTGTTTCTATTTATCTTTCTTTTTTTTCTCATTTTTTCCTTTTTTACTCTTACTCGAGTGGAAGTTTAAACGTTGTCTTAAGGAGAATAGTTTCCCATCTCCCTGGAAAATCTCATCAGTATGCCCTGTATTTAAGAATTCAGGTGATCGCTCATCCCCTTCTCAGTACAGGCCAATAAGTCTCCTGTGCGTCATGAGTAAGTTGCTAGAATCTGTGTTAAATACAGAAGTAATCAAACATCTCAACAAAAATGACCTTCTTAGTGACACTCAATATGGTTTCCGTTCTGCTAGATCTACAGCAGATGTCCTTACAGTTATATCGCATAGGATTAGCAAATCTCTCGACGGTGGCAATCTTTCTAGGGCAATTGCTCTTGACATATCTAAAGCCTTTGATAGGGTATGGCATAAAGGTTTACTTCATAAGATCGCTAGCTATGGTATAGCTGGAAAAGTCTTCTCAATTATTAAATCATTTCTCTCTGATAGGTTCATAAGAGTAGTAGTTGAGGGGCAAAAATCAGAAGCTCACAGTATTAATGCCGGTGTCCCTCAGGGATCCATCCTGGGCCCAACTCTTTTCCTGATCTACATTAATGATCTTCCAAATCATATCCTTACATCATTTGTAGACATTTATGCTGACGACACTACCATTTATGGTAACACATCTAAGACAGTAAACGACCAAGTTCTCTCCAATTCTCTCTCCTCTGATCTTGAGCACGTAGTACAATGGGGAAAGGAGTGGCTGGTTACTTTTAATGCATCTAAAACCAAGCTTCTCTCTTTACATCATCAACATTCTGATTCACATCTGTCATCAATTGAAATGAATGGCTCTCGTCTTCAGGAGGCCTCAAGTTTTGACAAGCTTCTGGGCTTGACCATTACTCCTGATCTTAAATGGAACACGTATATCAAATCTGTTGCCAAGGCCGCTGGAAAAATGGTGGGATCTTTCTATCGATCCAGTAGATATCTCACTGCTGATGCTATTCTCTACCTATATAAGAGCCAGGTACGTCCAAGGATGGAATACTATTGCCACATCTGGGCAGGAGCTGCTAGAAAGGACTTGTCCTGCCTTGATAGAGTTCAAAATAGACTTCGTAGCCTCGTAGGAGATGTCCTTTTCTCCTCCTTGCAACCTCTATCTCACAGAAGAGATGTTGCGAGTTTGTCTCTGATGTATCGTTATTTTCATGGAAAGTGTTCAACTGAGCTTCAATCTATGGTCCCCCCTCGCCAAACTTTCACAAGAAACACTCGTCTAGCTGTAAACACTATCAATAATTTCCCCCACTCTTTATCTGTGCCTAAACCTAAACGTAGATTCCATGAACAAAGCTTCTTTCTTAGAACTGCACGCCTGTGGAATTGTCTTCCGTTTTCCTGCTTTCCGGCTGACTACAATATGGTTGTGTTCAAGTCTAAAGTAAATAAGTTCTTGATGAGCCGTTCCATATAAGTTATCAAATTTACCAAATTTTCATTACTAATGATTACTATATTGACCAATTTCTACTGTACACTCTTTAACCCTTATCCTTGAGTGGCCTCTGGGCCTTGATAATGTGGTGACGCCTTTGTAAAAAAAAAAAAAAAAAAAAGTGAAGGGCGTGTTGGTACTTGTTCAACTGGGTGCATAGGGTAGGGTGTGTGTATGTGCGCGTGTGCGTGTGTGAGGGGAGTGTATGTGTGTTTTCTTGTATTGGTTTGAAGAATGTGTGTTCTGTTTTATAGTATTATAAAGTTATTTGCTTCCCCAGGAAGGCAACTGTGATCCAAGATCGTTACTAATGTGTATGTGTGTGAAGAGGGCGGGGAACCAACTCCTCTGAAATAAGAGTAGGAGTGTTTTAATTCCATTTTGATATTTATTTTTTGTAATTCTTAGATTTTAGTATTGTGATTTTTCATTTCAGTCTTAAACTGTTCGGGCATTGTTAATATTATGTTTGTTTAGAAAAAGAGGTGTATTTATAAATATACGAAGGGGATTTTTTAATGTTCCTATTTATTTTTCTCCCTATGTGAGTATGGCCAGATCCAGGATCGGTTCTTAGTGTGGGGGAGGTCTCGTTCCCCAGAGGGGAGGGACAATTGGAGGGGGTATAGGTATGGGAGGAAGTATGATGATAATCATCTCTGCCATGAAGAATTTCTCCTCCAATTACTGAGGGGAGCGAGGTGTTGGAGCAGATACAACACTATGGTTCTAGGTGTTTCCAAGTGTTGTTGGTTTCGACGTAAAGTAGGGCTGGTATTGTTCAATGTTTTGTATTAGACACAGGGGTGTTATGTCTGTGTCTGGCTGTATGCGTCTGTGTTTGTGTGTATGTGTGTGTGCTTTAATGTGTAGGTTCTGATTTATGGCTGGGTGTGTATACGTATATGTACGTGCATGCGAGTGTGCCTTGCATTTCATGTTTTTGTGTGTTGATATTAGGCTCTGTGTAGTTCGGGGGTGAATCTTGTTATGAATTTATTTTTCTAGTGTAAGTAAATAAAAATAATTGTCTGTTTGGAAGATTGGCATTATTTTGAAGCTATTTCAACTGCATGTGTGTACGTGTTTTGAAACATAGAGGTGCCTGTTATCTGCAAGTTTCATGTTGCTCTGATGTAAGGCCACTCTATTATTTCTGAAATTTTTGGTGGCACCTATGTAGGATTTGTCGCATGCTGTGCATCTTAGTGCATATGCTACATTTCTGGAGTTGCAATTTAGATCCTGTTTTTGAATGAATATGTGTTTCCTTCTATTATTATGTCACATACTCCTTATTTAAATATACATCTTTCTCTCGTTGGAATTTCTTAACCCTTATATATATATATATATATATATATATATATATATATATATATATATATATATATATATATATATAGTTCTGTTATGACTATCGTTGTTTAACTTTCCCTTCTTAATAAGTTCCACTTTCTGGAGGCCAGGACCGATCACACCTGGAATAAATATCCATAAAGAACGTACGTAAAAGACTTTTTATTTGTTAGATATTTTGCTAAGGCATCATTTACCTTTAGAAAGTCAATGTCAAATGAACAGCTACATCTTGGTAAATTTATACATAATTAACTGTTTTGAACTCTCAAGAAAGGAAATAATAATTACTGTACACCTAATGAAGCTCAAATGGATTAACACAAAATAAAAAAATGCCTTCATCTAAATGTATTTATCTGTCACAGACCTAGGAAATTACAGCATAGAAAAACATATTTTTAAAAATTAAATATTAGTTTTCTCCCACCCCAAAAATAACAGTAAAATTTTTCAGTACGCAGGAATAAAAATAGTATTAAAAGCTGATTTTTTTAATGGAAATCAAGTCCATATATAAATCTGTTGCAAAATGCTAAACCACTTTTTGGTCACTTAACGAGACTTCACGTTGATTTTCTGTTTTATGAATATATCTAAAGAGGTTAAAAATAGATACTTTTTCCATATAGTTTAAATTTATGCTTCATACCAATATCTATTTCTTATATCTAGGTATAATAGAAAACGATGTGAATCCTATATGAAGATAACGGTTTGAGAAATTTAGCCTTGTACATTGTATCAATCAACACCTTCTATAATGCAAATCCTACTTGTCTCTTTATATGTATGTATGTATGTATGTATGTCTAGGAAAAGTTGTACACAGATGCGACGGGTTTTCACAAAATTGGCATCACTTTGAGGCTCGATCCTTCGGACGACAAATACCGAAGAATTGCTTAAAACCATTAATTCCTTAACTCTAAACTGGGCCTTCTTTTACAGAGAAGCATCGCTTTTTTCTTGACATATGAAAGGCCTTTGATAAAGTATGACATTAAGGTCTACTTCACAAGATCTCCAGCTGGTCTTCGTCTACAAATTGATCCTCTATCTGATGACACCGGTTTTTAAATCATACCAAAGCTGAACCAGCCTGGTCTATCGTGTGACTTATACCCATATCTACTCAGGAAACTACTAAGATATTTTAACGTATCAGTGACTTTCAATCTTATCATGTTAACCAGAGTAGTTGCTTCCTCATATTGAACACGAATTAGAAATGAATACATAACAATTTCTCATACTAATGGTCAGGCCGAACGTTTTGCAAGTATTTGAGCATTCATTCATTGTAAGCTGCATGCCCTCCACTGTGTATGCGAGAAGATATGTGTCATCCACATACAGAAATTAACGAATGAGAGGGTAGAGCGTTTTTTGATGTTTCACTCAGATGTCTTAGATTGTATAATTTAGAAGTTTGCCTGGAATAGTTTAGAGTGCATCACTAGTGAGTGTGTCGAAAACTTGAGTAAGATCAACTATACATGTTCTGTTTTGATTTTTTCCATTAATTGGCGAGCAGAAAAATAATTTCCATTGTCCTGTAGCCGTTTCTGAATTCAGACTGGATTCCAGAAATTATGGAAGAACAAATATACAAAAAAGTGGTTTCAACAGAATTTTTGCCAGCACATTATCCACAGAACCAATCCCCCTATTGTAACCATATTTAGACTTCGGTCATTGACTTTTTTGAATTGGTAGCATCATTTGATCTATCCAATTTTGAGCAACATTAATACTCTGTCAAACGGCAGGAATTATACTATGCCTTGCTCTAGAAATGTTTTCACCACCAACGAGCTATAGGTCCCATCCAAACATGTTCTTTTTAAGTATTAATTTTGTTGATGGTGCATTACATGTTATTAAGGAAGGATTCTACGATCATTTCCTAAATAATTATGTGCTGGGGCAAAATGTCTCACGCATAACAGAGTGATTATCAAAATATACGTAAAATATTCCTTCCATCGTTCATTGATATGTATCTTTGATCAAAACAGAACCATCCATTATATTTTAAAAGAAATATAGATATAGATTGTTTGATTTTGCTATAGAAAGCTTTTGTATTTTAATGTCAAAATTCTAAAGTCCACTATTTATTCTTCGTCTAAGCAAACTTCTGCTGCAACTTCTTGTTTCCTTCATTGAAAGTCTCGTCTATTTTCATGCGAGTGAGTCAGAAGAACTTAGAAGTTTTAATGTGACTCACTTCTTCTTTAATAAAATTGTAAATATCAAGATCATTTTCATTAAACCAATCGTTTGCTTTTATTATGACCAGAACCTCTAACTCCAGTGCTGTACACTTTGATTTGTGCTGGTCTCATGTTTCGTCAAATAAGGTGTCATTGTATGTTTTGTCTTTTGGATTTTTACACACTTTGAAACTGTTTAGCTTGATACATCAATGTGTTTTTGTACTTGAACACCACCGAGCCTTACTTTTTACCTGATTCGCATCTTCATCTTCGCACGAACAAGCTTGTTGTCATTACCGTACTCAGCACTACGAATAATTGTAAATGTATACATATCTTGAAGACCATGTCTACGTGTGCTGATATAGTCCAGAATGTGTCCATGTTTGGATCTAGGGTGTATCTATGTTGCATTATGCATAAGACGTTGTCGGTGGAAGGCGTTACACAGTGTGATCCTTACCTCTGTGCACACCTGGAGGAGAAAAACACCATCAGTATTAGCTCCCTATGACATCCCAGGTTTCATGATCACATTAGAGTCGTTCATCAGAGACACCGTGAACAAATTTAATCATCTACAGCTATTCTTACAAGATGTTCTCCTTATTCTAGATAAAATGACAAAATTATATGTTGGCTATTGCATAAAATATCAGCATACAGTGAAATAACTGGTGCATAACAACCACATGTTAAATGCAGCCGAGGCACATGATGTAGTTACAAACACCATTAGTGTGTTTTAGCGATATTTGTGCGGATTGCAAACCTCCATCTCTTTTGGTGCCTTCCAGTTCGCCTTTCCAAAACAATGTAAGTAAATTGGGCTTCTTCATTGAAACAAGTTTCAGGTAGAGCAAAATGTCTACATTGCACCGTGTCATTTACTAAGCCAAAATGGTGCTTATTCGTTCTGAAGGAGCAGAATCCTCCCCATTAAGAGATGCCCTTACATTGCATGATAATCTTAACTCTTTGTTTTATATAAATCCTTTTTTCTATGATTTCTCCTGCAAGTGTGAAAAACCATCAGCTGCAAGTAGCTGATCAGCTTCAGGCTAAATGAACGATTTCGAGGTCACTTTTTCTTAAAACCTTCCCATGCATTGGTCATCCATATCCATAAAAAAATAGCTCCTCGATCGCAAAAAGCTATACCAAAGCTAGTTCCTACCCAATATTCTAGCAGCGCTGTTAATATAAGCATTACGCTGCTTACGTGTGGATTTAAGACTTCATACTTGCAACTTGTTAGGTATGTATACGTCGCCACATTACTTTTGAAGAACTACCTGTACATGATCCGGTGATATGATGCGACACATATTTCACACTCTGAGCTTCAAGAGTTCTAATCCATAACAACCAGAAGCCAGAGAAATTGTAACGGTATCTGTCGTTAGTGAGGATATCATGTCACTAACACTAGATGGGTTGTGACCCAAGCCCAGGAGAGGCACATCTACCCTCATCGAGAATGACACCAAACCTGATATATCTGAGTCCCGCGGTTTAGTTTCCCCTAAATATCGGTGGCAGGCTATCAATTTCTACACCTTGCGGAAGGGTGACCTGGAAATGTGCAGGTAGCGGCGTTCAACTCCCTGAAGTATTACACATACCCGCATGCTCATATATATATATATATATATATATATATATATATATATATATATATATATATATATATGTATATATATATATATATGTATATACATATGTATATATATATGTATATATATAATTATATATAGTTATATATATATAGTTATATATACAATTATATATATATATGTGTGTGTGTGTGTGGGGGGGGTGTGTGTGTACATACAACTATATAAATCGATAATTATTCGTTGCGTTGTCAAAGTAAAAAAAATGCGGGTTCTGTTCAAATGAGAATTTCTCTCTCCTGAAGAAGTGACACAATCCTTGGTTAAACCGATTTAAATATATAACGTTCTTGAAGTTTTCTTGTATTTATGTGTTGTTTGGAATATTTCTCCGCGGCATTTCCAAAGTACTGACAAAACACGTTCAACTCACATAAGAATTTCTCTCAACAGAAAAAGCAACGCAATCCACAGTTTAACTGAATCGAAGTATAATGTTCTTTTTATTAATTGTTTTATATGTTCACTACGGCATTTTTTTTTACACAGTGATCACCACTTATAAAGGTCCGGAAGCCACTCAGGGATAAGGGTTATTGCAAGTACATTACGATAGTGTGGAGATTTGATGAAGTGTTTAATTAAGGGGGCGGTTCATTAGGAATTTGTTAACGTTGGACTTGAAGACATCCAAGTTTTGCGGATTGCAAACCTCCATATCTTTTTATGCCTTCCAGTTCACCTTTCCAAAACAATGTAAGTTAATTGGGCTACTTCATTGAAACAAGTTTCAGGTAGAGCAAAATGTCTACATTGCACCGTGCCATTTACTAAGCCAAAATAGTGCTTATTCGTTCTGAAGGACCAGAATCCTCCCCATTAAGAGATGCCCTTACATTGCATGCTGCAATGATCATCTTAACTATGTGTTTTATATAAATCATTTTTCTATGATTTCTCCTGCAAGTGTGAAAAACATCAGTTGTAAGTAGCTGATCAGCTTCAGGCTAAACGGACTATTTCGAGGTCGCATTATCAAAGTAACGTAAATAAACACATTTCTACTTATAAAAATACGCACAAATGAAATATCGACGCAATCCACCGTTTAACTGATTGAAAATATAATTCTGTTTTTGTTTTTTGTTCTTTTTTTTATAGTTTTGTGTTGTTAATTTTTTTTTTAAATAATGAAAGAATATGTTACCCTCACATATAAAAATACACTCAGCTGATATAGCGACGATAATTATTGTTCGATTGGTTAAAAATATATAGTGTTGCCATTTTTCATTGGTATTTTGTGATTTTTAATTTTTTGGATTTTTTCATTACGCCATTTTGAAAGTAATAAAAAAACAGGTTCCAATAACATAAAAAAATATATTGGTGATTTTTTTTTTATTTGTATTTTGTGTTTTTCAATTGTTTGGATTTTCCTACTACTATATTTTCAACGTAAAGAAAAAAAACAGGTTTCACTAAACTAGAAAATACACGCAACTGGAATACCGATGCAAATAATAGTTAAACTGAGTTAAAGATATATTTTTACTGTTTTCCATTTAAGTTCCATTCACATAAGAAATAAACACAACTGAAATAGCGAAGCAATCTAACGTCGAACTGATTTGAAAGTATAATGGATTCGTGTTGCTTTAATTGTTTTGCTTTTTGACTATATCATTTTCAAGGTAATGAAAAAAATACGTTCCACGGACATGAGAAATACACATAGATAAAGTAATAACGCAGTTCAACTGGTTGGAAAATATTTTTTTATTGTTTTGTTCACTAATGCATTTTTAATGAAATGAACACTCACATAAGAAGTATCTACAATAGATAATTTAACTCACATAAGAAATACATACAACTGAAATTGAGACGCAATTTACCGATCAATTGATTTGCAAATTTAATGTTCGTGTTTTATTGTTTATATATATATATTATTTTATGTTAACGATACTTATTAAAATTTTGAGCAAAGTCACTAATTTGAAGTTCTCTTACATAACGTTTACAATTTAAAACTCAGGACATGTTTAAACGAATTTAAAATATGGCTAGTCGATATATATATATATATATATATATATATATATATATATACATATATATATATATATATATATATATATATATATATATATATATATATATATATATATATATATATATATGTAGTTTTAAATATAATGGGCGGAAGTCTCTCGAGAGCTCTTTCAGCTATCATCTCATCAGGAGAAAATCGATAGCGTAAAAATAATACTATGTCGAAAGTAAAGAGTTCTGATGGGGAACTATAGAATGTGCCAGATATTACGGGGACACTAAAAACGTTTATTAACATTTAAAAAACGACTAAAATAATGGCACAACGAGAGGAGAAAAAAGAAACTGGAGAAAAGATTCATAGTGCCCCAAAGAGAAACAATGCGTTAGATGTTTCTTTCTGCCGGCACAAAGGTTTCCGCACCGCAAGAGAGACAGACTCCAAAATCTTTAAATGGTTTCTTTACGATGCTTTACGATGGTCGCCTGACTGCTCATCGTTTTTCTAAAGAGATTCTTATTGAACTCATTTTAATGTTCACAAAATCTGTGGAGTTTAGTTTTTGTGATATTATGTACTGTCAGGTTGACGGGGTTTCAATGGAGAGTCTGTTGGCCCCAAATTTAGCGGATATTTTCGTCGGGTACAATGAATCCGTTGTGTTTAATTCTATAACAAAACCGACTGCACATTTTAGATATGTTGACGACACTTTTGCTGTTTTTCCATCGCAAAGTGAAGCGTCGATATTTTTTTGATAGGTTGAATTCTTTGCATGGAGCTCTAAAGTTCACTATGGAAAGTGAGAAGAACAATCCGGTTTCCTTCTTGGATGTTCTTATCGAACGTTCAAGGGGGGGGGGGCTTTCTCACTACAATTTATAGGAAGCCGACATTTACTGGCCTATATGTGAACTGGTTGTCTTTTCTACCAAAATCACGTAAGTTCGGCCTAATTAATACTTTGGTACATAGAGCCCTGATCATTTGTTGACCTAACAGATTGGACACCGGACACGATAAGATCAGGGAAATATTAATCCATAATGGTTATCCTGTTGAGCTTATTGATGACTGTATTTTCAAAAAGGTTGCGGATTTTAAATCCCATAAAAAGTTTGGACCTTTGAAATGCCCGGTTTATTTTAAATTACCGTGGATTGGAGAAACGAGTAACAGGCATTCCAAACAGATTCGTAGAAGTATTTATGACTGCTTTTATTCTGTGTCCTTGCGTTTGGTATATACTATGAGACCTGCATTTCCTTCTTTTCGCAAGGATATTTTGCCTTACATCCAAAATAGCAATATTGTATATCAATTCAAATGCCAGTGCGATGCTGGTTATGTTGGGCAAACATCCTTGCATCTTTTGACTCGTATAAACCAGCATGTTCCATCGAAGATCAGACAAGGGAGGGTGGGGTCTGATAGTCCCCCTCCTTCTGCAACCTTGGACTCTGCTATTGGCTAGCATTTGGTTGACAACCCGTGCTGTGCCGATAGATATAAAATTGAATGGTTCGAGGTGCTACATAGATCGGACTCCAGAAACCATTTAAAGATTTTGGAGGCTGTCTCTATTGCGGTGCGGAAAGCTTCTTTGTGCCGGCAGCATAAACTTCTAACGCATTGTTTCTCTTTGGGGAACTGTGAATCTTTTCTCCCGTTTATTATTTCCCCCCCCCCTCGTTGTGCCATTATTTTAATCGTTTTTTAACCGGTAATAAACATTATTTTAGTGTCCCCGTAATTTGTGGCACATTCTATAGTTCCCCATCAGAACTCTTTACTTACGACATAATATTATTTTTACGCTATCGATTTTCTCCTGATGAGATGATAGCTGAAAGAGCTCTCGAGAAACTTCCGCCCATTATATTTAAAACTTTATTTAAATTCTGTACCTCTAAACATTTATATATATATATATATATATATATATATATATATATACATATATATATATAAACAAAGAATTAGTAAAACATGTTAAAAATCTTTAAGAAAAGTTAAAAGCATATTTCATTTTCAAAAAGGAAACACAAATTAAGTGGATTGTCCTTAATACGCGGGGTTTCGGAAGAAATACGTTTTTTCTCATCAAGGAATCGGATTTTGCTTGCAAAGTATTTAATTAAACGTCAAGTAAGCCATATATATATTATATGTGTGCATATATATTTGTGTGTCTTTGTGTATGTATGTGTATATATATGTATATATATATATATATATATATATATATATATGAATAGTTTAAAAGTACTGTGCTCGTAGTACCGCATATATAGGATAAACCAGATACTTGTATTTATTTAGAGCTATATTAATACAGAGGATAGAAAAAATCAATAATTGTGAAATTATTAATTAGCGTCAAAACGACACACACACACACACACACATATATATATATATATATATATATATATATATATATATATATATATATATAGGTATATTTGGTAAAAAGACAGGGGAAAAGTGCTCGATACGGTGGTAGAGCTAAATATGTTTTTATTATTTCAACCTCGGAAATATTTCCTTAAATCATTAAAATATTGTTTCTCTGGACGGGATAAACAAATTATCCAGCCCATATCGTCAGACAATTTAAGCCAAAATAAATTATAAAAAGAAGTTATTGATTACATATGGGTATTAAAAACCAAGAGTTGGAGTAATGGACAGAGATGGAGAAAGAGGGAGGAGAGAAAAAAGAAGGAAAGGGGATAAAAATATATTTAAATAAATTAAATTAAAATGCGAATTAAAAAAGAATGAAGGAAAGAAAGGGGACAGAGCGTATAAATTAGAAATTGTTTGTTAAAGGGGATAAAATAGGAAAGGAAAACACAGGGAAAATATGTCAAAATAAGAAGAGGAGATAGAAAAGGATAAATAACGGAAATGTATAGTTTTGGCGTTTCATAAAAGGGAGCTGAAAGGGGAAAACAGGCCCCCGACTTGCGCAAGTAACTAAAGTCAGAAATTGGTCAAAGTGTCTACAAATCTTGGGGCCGGTGGCAGTGGTAGGGAGCACATATAGTCAAGATAGTCCTATTAAAGGTTCGTCCAAAAATTAATATAAAATTGTTTTATATAAAATAATAAGTAATGTGGCGTTTATGAGCCTTTGGTATCGAAATCCGGTTTATGGTCCTTAAGTAAGATATAAGATTCTTATTCATGTAATTTTACTACTCTATTGTTAATGTTTAATTTAGCAGTGATGCAATTACTGTATAAATTAATGTCGTTTACTAGATCAAATTTGGATTTTGTATATCTGTTGTTGGTATTGCCTTTGATAAGCCTTTGATATTTTTGTTTAATGATTTTGTAGGAGTCTTACTTTTCCTCAGCCTTAACTAAAATAAGTTTTGATTTTTTTATATTTTTTACTATACTATCCAGATGTTTTTTGAACGGGATTTTTTCTTGTGTGAAAGGATATATTCCTAGTAAGCTCCATTAAATCCGTTTCGAAATCGGTAAGTAAATTCACGTATGTTGCTATAAGTAATAAATACCTTTTACTTATTTTTACGAATATATACATATTTCTCTCCTTTAATTATTATCAAAAGAATTACAAACTTTTATAATTTATAACTCTGTAAAACTTTTTTTTTCTAGACCGGAGGGATCAATGTTTTAACCCCATTAAAAGTTAAATCGAATCGATTAAATTGCATTAGTACGTCAAAAAAACTACTCGGGTAATCATGACTAATAGCACATTAAACATTATTGGTAGTTATGCACTTATGCTACGGTGACGAAATTAATAACGTTACTATTTAGCAAACCTTTATAAACATGGGCAAGGTTCTTTCTGTACTTACCCTTAACAATTTAATTAAAAGACAAAACAAAAAGACATCGTAAAACTTTATTTTGAAAATAATATTTATTAAAATTTGAAAATAATGTTGGGAAATTAATTAAAAAACAAAATTCATTTTAGTTTAACTATGCATGTGTGCCCTATTCGGGCGTTATAAAGAATAATCTTGAACCAAGTTATATACGCCTTTAAACTATTCTTACAAACCAATTACGGACAAGGGCGTTATTGTTTTCCTTCGTCGACTAAACAACGAGGCCTGATTTACTAAGAATCGATGTTTACGCATACTTTAAACGCTAATTGCTAAAATTGTTTTGTTTTTATTTCTAAACGCAAATACGCCGCAAAGCAAAATAAATTGTTTTTCCTATATTTTCCCCAATTTTCTTTTCTTTTAGGTATATATATTGAAAAATGTTCGTGCGTAGTTTTTAACTAATATTGTCGGACGTTTAGGGAATTGATCCGCTTCCTCTTCTTTATTCCACAATTTACACATTCTTTTTTTTTTCACATTAATCTTATCAATTACAAAGATAACTTTCAGATTTAAAAAAAAAAATGAAAAATAATATTTTTTTATGCATTTATCGTTGAGGATCAGTTTCCAATTATAACGTTCTATTAAAGTGAACACGTACTTTGTGTTCATCACCGAGAAAAATATTGTAACAATATTTTTCTCGATGGTGGTCTGTAAGTTAACTTTGTAATCGATGAGATTCCCGCAAAAAAAATGGTTAATTGTGACATTAGGAGGGGGGCATTTTTCAAAACTTCCGCTAAAATTATTAAATATTCTATGTTTATTTTTAAATTTAAATAGGTCACAAAGCAAATTAAAGTTTTTGTCTACTTTAAACAATTATAACTAATATTAATTTTTGTTTGGTTTTATTTGTAAACGCAAATATCTCACAAAGCAAAATGAACTGGTTTGCCTAATTTCCATTGTCTCTTGCGTATACAGGGTGACCCCCCCCCAAAAAAAAAGATGGGCCCAACTCTAATTACGCCCCGTTTCTTAATGTTTTGCCCGAATGAAATGAAACTTTGGTCACAACTAGTTTATTATATTCAAAACATCACATAAACATACTAGAGTCTTTGGCCTTTTTGCTCCGTTGACTGTAAAATGCCTAGAAAAACAATTGAATGTTCTCTGTTTTTTTGGGTCACCCTGTATATATTGAAAAATGTCTGGAAGGAATATATCTTTCAACATTATTTTTTTAAATTCTGATTCTGCTGTCTAAAATTAAAATTTAAGTAGGTTTACATTGTTTAAAATTATAACATGTTCTATTTATATTTTTATGACATAAAAAATCCGAAGATATTGTTTAAAATAAACAGTCATTGTGTATTATTAAAAAAGTTATGTTTACATTGTTTCATTTTTTTCTGCTTATTTAAAACGGTCACTTTCTGAAATACCGTTTACATGGTAACATACCGGTGACTACAGGAATTTAGTTTCTTTAAGTGATAGAGGGTTCGAGTGTATTTTGCCAGTCTTGCCAACAAAAATGCCATAACCTGAACCATACACTGCCCGATCGAAAGGCAACCACAAAAATTTTTCATTGCTTCATAATATTTACGCGTTGAAATCCTGACAACGATTATCAAAGTTACACTTCGGGCAAAATTCCTGATAATCCTACCTCCACTCACAAAATGAGGTATATATTCTGAAAGCCGTTCTTAACATAGGGAAGTTGGGGGTTTCTATTGCGAAAATTGTTTTCAATATGAGGAGGTGGGGTTTGGGTAACAACAGTCGTACTTTAATTTTTCACGCGGAGAGGGCGGGATTCTTCCACCGGGCAACGCCGGTTAACGGGTCATAATAGTATATATATATATATATATATATATATATATATATATATATATATATATATATAGAGAGAGAGAGAGAGAGACAGACAGACAGACAGACAGACAGACAGAGTGAGAGAAAGAAACAATGTATTAAAAATATTCAATATCATGTTCAGTGTGAATACTTGGAACTAAAATAAATAGGGTACTAAATAAATTAACTTTCAGAATTAGTCTCTTTCTACTCACTATCTGCTTAATTTTTATTTATTTCGTTTGCAATTACAGGTTTGCAACTTACAAAGTTTATAGTATTTTTACCTGCGAATATATATTTTGCTTCTAATAAACTATTATAATTTATTTCATTAACTTAGATTCTTATAAAAGTATGAGATTGAAGGAGTAATTGGCTTAGTGCAACATGGAAGTCGAGGTGATCTCAAGTATAAAATTAACAGGGGCTGAATGTGATAGACATAATGTAGGAAACGATTAGCTTGATTTTCTAGAAAATTTATGATAATCAAGACAATTTAGCTGACGAATATTTTAGCTAGTATTTAGTGTGATTATCGATGCCTCCATTCAGTGTCTAAAGACAAAGGATACCGGATGTAGGGGCAGCTGCAGTTGTAATTGTGAAGCAAGGGTTGCGCAATCCTCAACCACATCTCTCCTGGATCGGCACTATTTGTGTCCAAGAAGTCCAAGACGACTGGAAATAATGCCAAGATAAGCGGAGAGCACATACAGCACCAGGAATCGTAAATGGTCACCCATTTATTACTGACTATGTTCAATGTTGCTTAACTTCGGTGATCCAGCGCTAACCGGTGTGTCAACGTGATTATGTCGTACATTACTTTGTGTGATACTAATATGTAGCTAAAAGCCTTCCATTAAATAAACATGTAATATTAATATCTGCGGCATCTTATTTTCGTTGAACCTTGCGAACGGAATTCCCACGAAAACATTTTTGTTAAAAAAAAAAATATTTGAAGTTTCCGTGCGTTATCTCTAGTATCTAAAAGGTGAAAAACGAATTCAGCATTAAAAGTTTTATAGGAGAGGTGACTCCAAGGCGTTCACGTGCGTGCCTTTTTTTTTTTTTTCGTTTCACATTGCATTAAACAAACAGATAGAAATCGAACGCACATTTATTCTTATATTTGCACTTTTTCCATGGAAAATTTGTTACCCCTTAGCATATGCATTTTTTAATTGAAGAAACGAACTAATAAATACATGGTACAAAAAGACGGAAAACCAAATTCATGAAAAAAAGCGGTTGTGTTGTCGTATTGACTCCTTTACTTTAATTCTAGCGAGGCACGTCTAATCGGCAGTTAGAAATATACATTATTAAAACTCTACTTGAAATACATCAAACTAAATCCAAACAAATATAAATATGTGATAATAGCAAACATGTTAAAGCTGGAAATCGTTTTTATCTGAATTTCAATAACTTTATACCTCGTTTTTCAACCTTTTCAGGAATAAGCGCTGTTCAGCCTTAATCTCTGGTTCTATTACGTAAGACTTTCACAGTGAGAACTAGTATATCAACGATAACAGAAAAGCCCTCTCTTTCCTCCCTACCTAGTGCATCAAGAGGAATTTGGATTGATAAACGTCGTTTGCATGAGATTACTATGTGAAATCAGTTACTGCAAGTTTGTTGTGAATCATTATATATATAATGAGACAATTCATTGCATAGTTCAATTTTAGCCGTGCATCGTATTATTTTTATCAAACATTGTCATTGAGTCGCGCTTGACATTTATAAGTGACTAACGAGCAGTAAATAAACTCATGTAGTTTATTGTAATAAAATAACTGTATTTACATAAATAGGAATATGTGGTTTTATTAATTGCAGCCATTAGTCGGCACCCATTCAGTTATTTTTCTAATGTGTTTTGGTTTACGATTATCACGGTTTCCAGAGACTACAATCGATAAAGAAAGCGGATAAATAATACAGTGTGAATAATATACAGTGCCGTGTAAAAAGCTACAATACATAACTAAAATTATGTCTTCCCTATGTTTCTAATACGTTAAAATTAATAATAAAATATAGCGTTGGGAGAATACTTGTACATTTCCCGCTAAACATTTTATGTTAACATCAGTAAAACAATTAGCTGTTTATGACTTTATGACTGTCATCTTGGGATCAATTTCTAACATTTTACAAAAAAAAAACACCCTGGCCCGAGCGCATCCTCATGTGGAATACTCGTTTGATACACAATTTAGACAGGATCAGTGCACGATTTCGTAAGTGGTGTTCATTTTCGCAAATTCAATTTCAATGATATAAGTTTGAACTTTTCATTACACCAACAATATGCTTATTCTGGCATCATTTTTCGAACGTCTTTG
This sequence comes from Euprymna scolopes, assembly GCF_053919585.1. Taxonomy (NCBI): domain Eukaryota; kingdom Metazoa; phylum Mollusca; class Cephalopoda; order Sepiida; family Sepiolidae; genus Euprymna; species Euprymna scolopes. The sequence continues at coordinate 108,754,470 of NC_136489.1, read as the reverse complement.
GCGAACTGTTTGTTCAATTTTTTTTCTCTTAAGTGTTGGTAAAAAATATATTATGCGAGATAGTGTAAACGGAAGAAAATGACTGAAAAATTAATGAACATGACACATTCTTGTATCTTTATAAATAATACTATGATCCATAAATGTTTATTCGTATCTACAAAACGCTGGCGGTTAAGTAACCTTCTTTGGGAGTTATATTAGCGTGTCTCTTAACTCAGAGACAATCACACTGTAAAACAAAATAGCCTGATAGTCAAGGGGCATTTTGTGTGAATAGTTTTCTATGACCACAAGTTGTTGACAATCTGTCGCGTGTGTGAACTTGGTGGGCGATACCTTTTATCTATTGTATCTCGCAACTTTTAACACTATTTACAAAGGTCTTGTGTGACCTATAATAATCTTCCCGGTAAGTCCAGTTATATGTGATACATAGACTCTAGGTGTTCACCTTACATTTTCAAGTTCCACTAAAGGCGTGTGACAATCAGGCCAGACGCCCCTTTTCTCAAAATTAGCGTGGCGCATTAGTTAAAGTGCATATCGCTGTCCGATAAGTTCATAGTTAATTGGAGTAACTTTCGGATCTGTTATTGCTGTACTGTAAAGTTGTATATATGTCGAATCCTATATTATTTTTGTAGTAGATGCGGCTGTTTCATTATATATATATATATATATATATATATATATATCATAAAACAGCCGCATCTCTTACAAAAAATAATATATATATACATACATATATGTATAATTGTGTGTGAGTGCGTGTGTGTGTGTGTGTGTGTGTTTGTGTAAGTGTGAAAGTGTAGGTGTGTGTGCATAATGTTACATTGACTGTGTCAGGAACGGATCCTACTAAACCACTCAGTCAATTTTTAATTACCAACTTAAAACGTGATATGTGGAACGAATTGGATTTAGTTTTCAGCTGGTAAAATAGTTGCTAATTGCTCAACATTGACAAAATTCAAACCAGTCAAACACAAGTCGATATAAATTGCTTCTTTATGCATGCACACATACAGAGTCATATGAATACCCGTATTATTTAGTTTTTTGACATCCTTATCTTGGTTGTTCAGATAGAAGCAAATAAGGCTATCGAAATACATGTTGTGATTTTGATTGTACCTTATAATACCGCAGCCATATTTTCTATTTTACTGTTGAAATTATTAAACTAATTGCAATATAATAATCAATAGAGTCTTGTCACTTTTATAAAAATGTGAAAGATGCATAGACTCAAATATTTGATTTAAGCGTATTTTTCAGATTTTACAACAACCTGCTACTAGATATATATATATATATATATATATATATGTATATATATATATATATATATATAGAGAGAGAGAGAGATGGATATAAAGAGAGAGAAAGAGAGAGAAAGCGAGAGAAAAGGAACACACCAACTCATGTGTTCGTCAACGAACATTGCTTTTTTATTGTCAAACTTCTTCTAGATAATATATATGTATTTATATAATACTTATCTAGTTTTTGCTTCTGAAGTGTATATTACGGGAAAATTTTAGGATATTAAAGAGTGCTCGATGGATAAACATCGTGGTTTTATAACCTGTTTGTTTATCGCTAACGAAACATGCATGCATTATGTATCATATAATGGTTTTATAAGTACGCATATATTGCTTAATTGTATAAGTAAGTCAAAAGTGCTGAAAATTGCAGATTATATGTTTATACGTATATATATATATATATATATATAATCGTGATGTTCAGATGTGTGTATATATATATATAAATATATATGTATATATATATATATATATATATATATATTGTGTGTGCATGTGAGTGTGTTAACGATATCGTCTTCTCCAGTGAAAAAGAACCCATGAAAGACCGCATTCAACGGGAAACTTAATAATGACTCTTTTTTTTCGTATTTTGAATTATAAAGATGTTAACATCTTCGATAAAGAATTCTTACTGACAACCAAAACTCAATTTGCAAGACGCGTTCGACCTTTTAGACAGAGAATCCGTGCTAATGCGCGTTATTGGATGGGTCAATAATCGTAAAAATCCCGATATGCATGCATACATCCATGCAGGTGCGTCATTTAATCGGTACATTTTTTAGCTACATTCATATGCTGACATCTTTTCTGATGATGTGGGCAATATTGATCCTATTAAGAATATCGAACTTAACGCTTTAAGGAAAAAAAAACAGATTAAAAAGCACTTTTCGGTTTCTCACTCTCGATCAGACGCTTGTTACAACGCACGTCATGAAAGCTCATATTGGCACTGTGAGAACACTTATATTTTTATGAACGTTATTTCATCAGTTTTTAGAAAAAAGATTTCAGCAATCAATATAAATATAAGACTTTACAATAGAATGTTGTTTCGAAACTTTTTCCTCATCTCGCACATGTTTTTTTTCTTTCCTCGTTATTATTTAGTTAGCAGATGTTCTCCGGAAATCATATAAACTAGCGTGACCTGTGGAAATTTTACAGCGGCATGTCTCAAATATAATATAGTGTTGCTATGCCTTCTGTGAACATCCAATGTTGATGGAGACCCCGCAGTACTATTGTAACTAGTTTGTTAAATCTGTAAACCCTTTTTTATCTAGGTAATCTGGTTAATGTAGTGTAATAATATATCTTGCCATTACGGTTTATCTCCAAAATTCTCATAGAAGTCTGTGAAATAGAAACCCCCCTCATAGATATCATTATACAATCTTTAGACACAACAGATACTACGCTTGGATCATAAAAGAAGACCAAAAATGTATATGTAACGTACGCACGTGTTACGTACGGTCCAAATCGACATCATTTTTTTTTAATATTTATATTTAAAAAAGAAATTAATCAAATTTTCTTGCTTTTTTTACCTTGCGTCTTGGGTGTCTATTTATTATAAAAAAGTTAGAATGTGATAAACTCCTACGAAAAATTAATGACGATATCTATATACTAATATTAAAATATTATATATCTATATACTAATGTTATGTTCTAAATATGCTATCACATTCTATCCTTTACTTTAAATTACAGGATCATCCGATCGAATAATTCATAATTCAACAACTATGATACACGTACGTACTCACGTCTAAAGTATTAGGGATTAATATATAGATTATCAGAGAATATGATAGTCATGAAAACCCAAGATGAATGCAATGTCCTCATTTATTATTTAAACATTGGTTATATTATTTAACTCTCTAATTGGACTATGTGACACGAAAGTGCTTTCACGATTCAGCCGTATAAAACAGTATTAAGTCCGAGATAAATAAATACTATCACGGCCAATTATATCAGAAATTCTCCCGATTTTTCCGTGAAAATGCGATAGACGTTCCAAGATTAGTACCTACTATATTTTTATCCGTCCGAATGAATAGACTGGATTTCGAATTGCATTTTTCTGATGACTGGGCTGATCTGTTGATGACTTGAAAGTTTCATTAAACAAATTAATATTCACTGTCGCCTGTTTAACGTTTACGAAGCATGTGCAGTTTATGTCATGACAGTTAGGAGATGGATTCATCAATTTCAACGTAATGACAGATGCGTGAGTGCCAGAAGGCTCTCCAGACACCCATACTCAACCACTATCCCATTGGTGTCAACAGTGCATGAAAAATGGATCTGATTATATAGAAAACAATTCTAGAGCACAACAGGATTCTTGTTTTGATGGCTTTATTCCCGCCCTTCAAGTTGTTTTAGTTAAAAAAAATAGGGTGCATTACTTCTAGAACGACTCTCTTTAATCTCATTACCATCTAAATATTTTAATTAAACACAACAGCTATGTTTCTACTTTATCTATTAAGAATTGCAGCCATATAATTATTTTTTTTTAAATATTACGTCTGATTGCCGTCGAAATAATTGTCAGTTTATACTTCTACAAATCAATTTAAACTAACGTTCCTTTTTTGAATAGCGGTCCAGAGCACCTGTTTTTGCTTTAAAATGGATTTAAAACGGACATCGAAACCTAGTAGGTGATTTATTTTTCTACATCTTTCAACCACTTTCTCACAGAGGAAACATTGCAAGTCCATTTTTGACTCTATGTTTATTGTCATGACCAATTTACACTTGAACATCAACTTATAGTTCTCTGCAACATATTTACAATAAGCATTGTTAACAATGATCCCACTCCCTAGCTGTATCCAAAGCTAAACGTAATGTCTCTGAACAAAGTCTCTTTCCTAGAACTGCATACCTCTTGAAGACTATACTGGGGGGGGGTCTACTCTCCAGCTGACTACAACATGGTCGTTTTCAAGTCTAATGTAAACAATTTCCTGTCTAGCCGATTTTTTTTAATAATTAAATTTTACCCAATTGTTAGGATTATCGTAATTACATTGTCTCAACGACCACCTTATACTCGTTTATCATTATCCTCGAGTGGCATTCATGTATTTCTAAGTAGTTACCAACTTTAAATAAAAGATTATGCAAAATTGTATTGCTTTAACTGTTGTATCGGTATTGGTTTTGCAATAATCCATTTAAATACATGGAAATCAGATACATTAGCCTATCTCCTCTAAATAAATCATTACATGCGATCGAACGATTATATTTGACAACGGACGAGAAAGCTTATTACGTAATTATAAACATGACATGATTTAGGGTATTATTATATTTGAAAATATGTTAAAATAGTACATCTTTTGTTTATGGGCATTTACTGTACCCTGGCTCTATAGAGGCAATAAAGTGTTAACACTTGCAGTTGTTCTAAACTTCGACGTTCGCCAGATGCTTTGTATTACATTCTAACAACAGAATATTCTTTTCGTTCTTTTGACTCTCGAGTATATACTCGACACAGTTAGACACACTTAATCAACCGAGAATCACATCCGTCTATATAAAAATATATAATAAATTAACGGATATATACTTAAGAGTCAAAACAATGAAAATAATATACTGTTGTGACATCTCTGCTCATGACATTTTAAATTGGACTGTTCTTGTGAGTTTTTCACCGTAAGCTGACGCACACTTTAACATACTAAAGTGTCCTAGACGGATATTTGAGGGGGGGATCATCATTTATCAAGACCAGTAGGATAAGGGTTAATGAATATAGAGTGGTAGTGCAGTAATCGTTAATAGTGTAAATTATGTAAAATTTGATTATTAAAGGGGGCGTCTTAATAAGAACTAGTTTACATTGGATTTGAACGTTACCATGTGTTATTTAACTGGAAATAAGATCAACCGAACAATGTTCTTCATGCGCACAGTTCTGGAAATCATAGAATCTTCGTTTAGATTTAGGCATAAATGAAGAGTGTAGGAAATCGTATATACAGATTGTAGCTAGTCGAGTGTTTATTGTGAAAATTTAGGAAGTTTGAAGTTTAGTCGAGTGCTTGTTATGAAAATAACAATAGAGCAGAAACAGACTCGCAATGTTTCTTATGCGGAAAATAGGTTGCAAAGAAAGAGAATACGGCATCATCTATTAGGTTCGAAGTCGATTTTGAACTTTATCAAAACTGGATAGGCCTGCCGTACAGTTGTAACAGTACCTTATTCTGGGACGTACTTGCTCTTATACAGATACAGGATTGCATCAGCAGGGTATAACTACTGGAGCGGTAGAGCGATTAAAAAAAATTCCAGCTATCTTGACAACAGATTTGATGCATGTATAACACTTTAGATCGGGAAGTAAGGGTGGTCACAGAAGCTTGTCGGAAAATGAAGCTTCTTCAAGGCGAGAACCATTTATTTGAATTGGGGCGTGATCGGGGTTAGAGCAAGTATGATTAAAGGAGAATATGTTGGTTTTCAACATAGTAAAGGTAACCAGCCACTTTTTCCCACGTTCTCAAAGTCAGAAAGAAGAGAATTAGAAAGATATTTGGTGATTGCTGAACTTTGAATTATTGCTGTAGATTGCAGCGTCGTTTGCGTAAATGTCTGGGAATAGGCTTAATTTTTTTTATTATCTTTATTTTTAACTAATAAACGACATCAGTTAAGAGATAAAAGGTTTGCTATGTACTAAAAACTTACTTTACTGAAACTGTTAATCGAAGTTATTTTATACCTGACAAGTTGCATTACTCTAATGCTAGTCCTAAGCGGGTCACATTTTGTTCACAATCATTTACCTTAGCCGGAAATATATAATGAAACAGATAAGAAAAGAAGATCCAAAATAAGTTTTTAAAAAATTATAATTTGGACGACCAGAAGCTTATCAGTTATATTTGATTAAAAAAATTGGAGGACCAGAACCTTATCAGTTATATTGGATAAAAAAATAAACTTACCAACTTCCATGAAAAGATTGCATCTAATATTGACAGAATTTTGACAGGGGATACACTTCCTGAATGGAGCACGCGTGGACGAAGAATGATCAGATAGAAGAGTACATCAAAGCGCATTATGATGTATTACTATCGGCAAATTATCTGCTTTCCGTTTATATGGACACTTCTGACAGACATTTAAGCAGATGAGATTTACCAATATATGCAACAGAAAAAGATCCTGAAGAACAAAATCGATGTAGACGATATGATAGCGAAACCAAAAGCCAATTATTTATTCATGACACAATACTTCGGGGTTGTAAGAGAAGACTCATAAATCTATCCATTTCATTGATAGATTACGACAAAGTCTATAATCTGAATCCTCATAGAGATGGTTAATGCAAGCAGGAAACATTTTGAATAGTGGTGAATATGCGAGACTTCTTGAAAAGAATTATGAAACAATGGAAGATGTCATCGACATAATACGGAGAAGAGCCTAGGAAAGTTCATGTGTAGAAGGGGATTATTTGCAGAAAGAAAATCTAGCGCCATTGTTGCTTGTTTTTCGTATAGTAAGTAAGTCGTTCCACAATATAGAATGTAAATGCGTATCATTAATGGTGATAAATGGGTAGCGGGTAAACTGTTTATTATTTATGGACGATTTAAAGTTGTATTCAAAGAATGAATACCAGCTAAGTCTGTTTGTAAGGAATTTTAATTGGTTTAGTAATGACATACGTATGAGATTTTCAAGTAAAATTGTAGTGCTATGAAAATGAAAATACGGAAACGTATTCAAAGTAAAGGACTAAAGCTTCAGGGTGGAATATGATAAAAGAGATTGGGAAAAAGATATATTTATTTACGAATGGGGGAATTCAATAAAAAAGAACATAAAAAATGGAAATAATAGGAAAAGAATAAAAGAGTACGGTTGGTTCGTAGATCAAGATTAAAGCGGGAAAAACAAATGTCCGCAGTAATCACATGACGAGGTGCCGTATGTCCGTATGGAGCGGGTATTATGCAATTGAAAGAAAACGATCTACATGGTCTGGACAAGGAAATAAAGAATAAAAAATAATGAATGAATTTATTTTCCAAAGGAATGATGTCGATGTGTTATATGTAAACAAACTTTTCAAAAGGGTCGGGAAGACTAATAGGTATAGAGAGATGTTTTAAATATGAAGAAAATAGCATGAACATTTACATTTCTAATTGAAAGTAAAGATTTATAAAATGCGTGTTAAAATTTGGAAAAAAAAAAATTGCAGGCGAGCGTGTTAGAAAGCAGAAAAGAATTTTAGTCAATAAATGAACAGGAAGCGAAAGAAAAATATTTTTTGTTTGTTTGTTTTTTTACATAGGCGTCACCACTTATCCAGGCCGATAGGCCACTCAAGGATAAGGGTTAAAGAGTGTACAGCAGTCAAAAGGACAATATAGTAATCGATAGTAATGGAAGTTCGGTAAATTTGTTAACTTAAGTGGAACAGCCCATCAGACGTTGGACTTGAAGACAACCATATTATAGACAGCTGGAAAGCAGGAAAACGGAACACAATTTCACAGGCGTGCAGTTCTAAGAAAGAAGCTTTGATCATGGAATCTATATTTAGGTTTAGGCACAGATGAAAAGGGGGGAATTATTGATAGTGTTTTCAGCTAGACGAGGGTTTCTTGTGAAAGTTTGGGGAGAGGGGACCATAGATTGAAGCTCAGTCGAACACTTTCCATGAAAATAACGATAAAGCAGAGACAAACTCGCAACATCTCTTCTGTGAGATAGAGGTTGCAGCGAAGTGAAAAGGACATCTCCCACCAAGCCACGAAGTTTATTTTTAAGACTATCAAGGCAGGACAGGTCTTTTCTAGCAGCTCCTGTCCATATGTGGCAACAGTATTCCATACTTGGACGTATCTAGCTCTTATATAGATAGAAAATTGCATCAGCAGTGAGATATCTATAGATATCGATAGAAGGATCCGACCATTTTTCCAGCGGACTTGACAACAGATTTATAAGAAAAGACGTAGTCCATTTATCAGAAATCTACTAGAAGCAGAAGACAATAATTAGGCGGTTGTTATCAATATGTGACTTGAAAGTTGGGGCACAAGCTCTTATATGTGCAGGAGTAATCGCCCAGGACAATTTATATGAAGTATCACATTAATTGTGGAAGTGATTATCATATTAATAAAACAGCTAGAATCCCACCGCCGACTCTGGGACCAGAAATGAAAAATGTACAACACATCGTCAGAAATTGTAGGAAATTATCTCCAAAAGGTTTGTGATGTCAATATTGCGAAATTTTTCCATTACATATAAGTGAAGAGGATATAAATTCGGTCAAAAATGGTCCAAGAAGTGATGGTGGGGGGTGGTATATGTTTTTCTTATGAGATAGTGTAATGTAAGCAAAATGACAAGATTTGATCTTAGTAGAAAAAAAAGTAACACAAGACAATAAAATCATTAATATAGCAGTACGAGCTGAGTTGAACGCAGAAGAAAAGGCGAATGTCGAACAGTACCATTCCATGAAAAGGGAAATAAAATCGTTGCTGAAATGATAGAAATTAGAAATTGTACCCGTTGTGGTAGAAATTCTGGGGAGTGTGGCAAAAGAATTTTGCAGGTGCATGCAGACAATTGAAATTCATTATTTTATTAAAAATCATATAAATTTACATTATATACATATAAATATATATATATATACATACATACATACATATATATATATATATTTGGGCAAATGTGTAGGTATAAATATGTATATATATATATAGATATTTGCACACACACTCACGCACACACACATACACCCCCATATATATATATATATATATATATATATATATATATATATATATATATTACATCTTAACCGAATTATCTACGAGACAAAATTAATAATTTATCATGTATTTATATAATAATGCTTAATAATAGAAATTTTGCTAGTGATGAAATAATTTAATTCATAAAAATAAAAGAAGTGTCTATATGTCATGTGAGGATTATCTTATGAACCCATTATCATCAGGCCGAATGAAGGAAATGAATTGCTGCTTTTTTAAGTGTTCGCATATCAAAATATGATATTTAGTTCGAATGCGTCACACGATATAATTCGAATTATATCGCATGCAAACAGTATTCTGTACTTAAATCATTTTATAGGCAAATATTGATATGATTATAGTGTTTGATATGATGTCATATCGTTGCGAGGGTATGTGGTGTGCTTTGAAATTTAATGCTTTATAGACAAATAGTTTAATAGGTCGATGTCTATTAATCGAAATCAACATAAAAAGGTATATCATGTCCTCTTAATATATACACCACTTCATCTTCATACACATAGCTATGTAAAAATATTTTTATTTTCTTAGTTTCCTTCTTCATAGCTGGGGTATTAGGCATCCTACTGTGTGCCAAGTATTCACCAGCTATATATCATATAGATATTCAACCTGAGACTATTCTTTAAAGATTCTTAACGCTCCTTAAAGTGAAATCGTTTTTGCCTGTCTTGCACTTCGTTAATCGGTATATTTACGAGCCATTTTTTTGTATGAGTCATGTGGCTTCTTTAATTACTGCAACATGGGATTTTCCTAAGATTCCGGTGTATTTTCATATCGTAAAAAAAGACACTGTTATTTCGTTATCTTTTCCTTCTGAACTCAACATTATTAGCGACACTTCTTTCTATTAAGGTTGCTTCTTTTGAAAGCTTGCCCCGCATCCCTATGTTTTGTTTGCTATCTACATTTTCTCTGTGTGTAACTGTATAAGTTTAGTGAATAGTGTATAACCCAATTGTTCATTTTGGTGTATGTTCTGAGGATTTGCTGCTACATTCGATATTGAAAATTTTAGAGAACATTCATTGGAACAATTTGCAAACTCCTTCGTATCGAAGTGAACAGTAACCATCTCCCATGAGGTCCTTCAACTGGATATCAAGTGTCTCTCAATCTCTACATGTATGCGACAGAGCTTGCACTTTGTTTTAGTTTTTTTTTTCTGAAATTAAATATATTTCTTATAGCATTCGCCTTGGTAGTCTCTTTTTAACAATTTTACGCAATTTATTCGCTTGGATATGAAATGGTAATTTATGTTTCATAATATGAAAATTATATTACCAAGATATATTGTTTGACTTGCTAGTTACATGATGCATCAGAAAATTCATGAAAAATATCAGAAGTTAAAAGAAAATTATAATAACAACAAATAATAGAAATAATAAAAAAAAATTGAACACACACACATGCACACATATTTGAACTACAAGTAAGTCAAAGATCTTACTTTATAACAAAAAGTGAAGCAGAGGGAATAGGGTGAAATGAAAGCGATTTCTTATTAAGTTAGATCCATGTCCAAGATACTTATATCTAAAATTTCAAGTGTTTAGACCAAAAATTGTCGGAGGAGTTTGGTAGAGTTCGCAAAGGTCGAATCGTTGGACTTTGAGCCCTCAACAGACAGATTTCTAGCCGACAACGGATTACAAAGATTTTCCCAAATCTCAGTACCCTGCATATCAAATTTCGAGTTTATAGACTTAAAATTGACAGAGTTATTGCGGTGGAAAATGTACACAGACACACAGACACACAGATAGACAGGCACACAGACACGTTTACTTTTACATATATATAGATAGATATATCGATCTATCAACTTACAACACAAAGATATGTATGTATATATACTGTATTCAAGTGTACTAAATGTGAAACACTTTCATTGGCAGACTTTGTAGAATCTGATGTCTTCCAAACTAGATAACATATTTTATTTATTACGTCTTATACTGATAAATCTCTATATTAAAGCTTATTCAAACGTTTATTTCTGCCATGCCCTTTTCATTTATATCGTTTTTTTTTTCAGAGTGTTAAGAGGTTTATTTTTCAGGTCTTTGTTATTATATGCAATCATTGTTGTTTAATTCTGTGTTTTAATTATTCGTAGGTTTTACGCACCATCCCATGAAAATCATCATGTTTTATGGTAGGTTATGTCACGTGTTGCTGCCTTGTTTATTATTATTGTTGCTTTCCTCATTAGTTTAATGTATTTTGCATTGTCGTCTTCTGATATTCTCTGTAAAGGGGGCGAACATTAAATAAGCAAAGAGGTAAATGACTTGTTTGGTTGGTTGGTTGTTTTTGTTTTATGGCATATCAACCCTTTTCGGGTTATTTAATGCCGAATCCAAAGATTTTGAAGAATTTTTTTTTAATAGAATATATTTGTTGTTTTCACGTCGGTTTCTATTAAACCCATAGTTGGAACCCTAACAGCTACTACCACTCCGGGTCAGAGTGGACCTGGGAGCAATGGCAATGAAAGGGTGGCTCCACGGTAAATGACTTGTGTAAAATGAAGTAGAAAAGAGGTAAATGAATTGTGTCTATTTTATGCAGGTTTTATGTTGTACTTAAAACATCCTCAAACATATAATATAGGGTATCGGTACGTTGCAGTCGCATAAAATAAATGAATCCAATATAACTTGAACGTAATAACTCATAAAACAACCTATTTACCAGAAGAACTCCATGCTTTTTTTAAGGTTAAGCTTCCAATTTTATAGAGAATTCAATGCCAAAAGGCAGCTTACCTTAATTGCAATTCACTTGTTTCCTTATCCTCTGTGATCCTCTTAGAGCTATCTCCATTAATCTTGTAATCGGATCACGATTCACAGAGGAAAACGCCCTTACACTATTAAATGCGTATACATTAACTTCACACATGCAACACAACATTGTGTTGACTTATAAGACAGTGAACATTCGGTCCAGATTGACATGTTTACTTGTTGAAATATTGTGCTGGCAATGCATTATCTACCAATTTACAGCCGTAGAAAAAAATGATGGAAACTATTATTATTCGCCAGTGTTCGAAATAATATACGGATTCACGTCTGAATTGGTGGAGTGAAATGATTATAAAAATAAAAAAACGCCTCGAACTGATATGCAAAAGAAGAATGTAAAAAAAAAACGAACGTATAAACTGCTATAAATATTACAAAGAAAACAGGAAATAAAACATATCATGATGGAAATAAATTGAAGAGGTGTGTCGGACTTGCTGCCTGAATTTTTCTTCATACATATAATCGCGAAATGTTCATAGACGATGAGAGGGATAAATATTCACAAACACACACACACACACACACACACACACACACACACACACACATGCCTGCACGCTAATCTTCAATGTAATATGAATTTACGGCAGTGTGACGTAAGACCTCGTATGGGATACTTCTCGTCTTCTCCTGAAAGTGACACCCCAAGAAAAAGAGTATCGATAAAACGTGTCTTAACTAAAGCAACTCAAAATAGAGTGATTTTTCTTCTTCATCGCTACGTTTCAGTTCGGACATTCTATCTGTGATATCCAATCACGACATGTAGTCACAGGTATATTGTGTAACTATTAATTTGATACATTTACTCGTTTGCTTGATTTATCATAATGTGGAAAAAAAATCCTGTTTTTGCACATCACTCGATAAATTCACAGACAATTTACAAAGACCATGAAATGATTCGTGTTAAAATGTAAATGGAAGAATTTTTTTTTGTGTGTGTGTGTGTTTTTCTTTTTTGAAAACCAAAATGATGTGATCCTTCCATAATAATGTATGATGAACGCCTCATTGTGTTATTTAAATCAAAATACCAAAAAAGTCTACAAGTAAAACAAAATGGTTTGGATGCCGTTTTGTGAGGTATAAAAGGATTAATAAAAAAGAGCCTTCTGAATTTTAAAGCCATGTTTTATAACAAGTGAATATTGTAATTAAATCAATAAAAATCCACCCGAAATAGTATTTTGTTTCGAATTTTTTTAGCTGATAGTTGTAATCTCAATTATTTTGACTTCTGGTCCAACGTAGATGTTGTTTGCAAACGTTTTCAGGTGCGTCTTGTTGCATCCGGACATATTCTTGTTGGACTCGTGTCTAAGAGTTTTTTTTTCTTTTTTCTTTTCTTCGTTTTTTTTGTTATGTTGAAGATAAAATTGAACCACGTACCTTCCCTAATGAGTATCGAGATATCGACAAAAATAATAATTCATCATTATGTACGACAGTTAAAGGTTTTTCAAAATTTTTATTTAAATTTTATTTAAAAAACTAAGTGTCTTCCAAAACATTTGTGACTATCTTCTCATTTAAAGCGGAGCGTAACACATGTAATTCTACCGAGCCAGACGAACGTTGTTATTCCCTTCTACTCTGAGAGATTATCTTTACCGAAATGAAGAAAAGACAAAAGAGAACAAAATCTCTCGGACAATTTACCTATAATGGCGAGGCTATTTTAAGCGAAATATCGCAAAAAATTAAAACAAAAACATAAATGATGTTATTATTATATTCGACACTTAAATGTTTCGAAATTTTTAATTGTCTTCAGAAAGTGGGTGACACTCCTCTTCATATATATATGTTAAAGAGCATCTCTCCTCTCTCTCTCTCTCTCTCTCTCTCTATCTCTCTCTGGCTCTTTCATACTCTCTCTATTTTTTCTCTCTGTGTCTCTATTAGATAGTAGATCGAGAGAGAGAGAGGGAGAGGGTGGGAGGAGGAGATCAGAGAGATATTTTTTTAGTTAATCCATGTTGCAGGAAGTGACGTTTCATCTAACCGGATGTCATGTGATGCTACGTGGCAAGGTTGGTGAAACGTTGAGTCTCTCAGAAAATGCCGAGCCGAGCAGAAGTCTAAAATGGTTCTCTCCTAAGTAAGGGGGGAGATGCGCGCCCCAGACGTGTTACGTGGTAGGTACCCACAGTGGAGACCATCGATGGCGGCATCTGCAGATCATGCCTGGGAGAATAAAAGGTTGAAAACCCAACATCTGTCTTCATCTTGTGTATTCCGGCGCCAACAGCAAGAGAGCTCCACCCAGATGAAGACTCTCCCAGAGCAGTGGAACCAGGTATGAATCTTCTTTAATTCAAACACATAAATACACAACAAGCGTCCTAATCACTAGACAAACGGTTTAAGGGATCTTGGGTCCCGTTCTCTCGTCTCTTAACACTCGTAATATCTCTCTCTCTCTCTCTCTCTCTCATCGTCGTGAACTTCTTTTCTTCATTAGTAAAATGGACACGTCATCACCAGGGTACCAGTATCCCTCAAGTAAAGTGTCCAAGTCAAATCCTCTTCTTCTCCCTCCCTTATGTAACATATCTGTTATTTGGTGCCGTTGACCTTCTTGACCCCGCATGGGGCATATATCGAAACCTGGATTGCCACGGACATAACGAGAAAAAGAGATAACGAGGAAAAATAAAGACAAAAAGAGAAATTGAGAAAAAGGAGGGAGAAAAAACGGAGAAGAGACAGTGGAATAAAAAGAAAGAATAGTGAAAATGAAGTGAAAAAGAGAATAAAAAAAGAACAGTGAAAATGAAGAGAAAAAAGAGAATAAAGGAAGAACAGTGAAAAAAGGGTAGAGAAAGAGAAAGATAGAGAGAGAGGAAGGAAGAAGAAGAAAAAATGATTCAGTTATGTGTTGAAAAAGATAGCAAAGGCATGAAGAATACCATACGCATTTAGAAGAAAATTAAACTCCAAAATTAAAAATACGCCGTGAACTTTGAAAACGATTGAAAAACAGAAGAGAAAAGAAAATTAATTTACCATATTAAAAATAAAAACTGTGGAAATTGAAAAACACAGAGAAAGAATTGAAGACACAGAGAAAGAAAAATAACGTATATATATATATATATATATATGTATATATATATATATATATATATATATATATATATATGTATATATAAATAGACAAGACAACACAAACGAACATTTGTTGAGGAAAAAGGACATCGAGGTTGTCCACAGTTTATAAACCTGTCAGTCATTTGACATTGTTGAATTTAGCAAAGTGTTACAAAAATAAGGGACAGTGAACTTTTAAATGCATTCGGAATAGTAAGATGTCATTTTAGATTTGAAAAAAAAGAAGAAATTACACTATTGTTTAAAGTATTAGGTGATAAATAAAAATCAGGTTGGTGATGTGGCATCCCTCCGGATTAATTTTAAGTAAATTATAATTATATGAATAGAATAGAAGCGGAACTTTTTAATTTAATTCTGTGGTTAATTGTAAAAGAATAATGATTTTTTTTAGTTTCAGAAAACCCTTGAACTTTACTTACGTGGACAATTTGATCAGTGATAATTTTGTTGAACTTTGCTGAAAGTTGTTAGTTATAAGTGAATTAATTAAGTATATATTAATTAAGTATTATTGAATATTGTTAAGTATTGTTGAGTTGCCATGTGTATTTTTCTGTATTTCTTTTTCTGTATTTTTGTTATCTTGTATTTGTATAGCAGATGGGGGCATCGATGGTCTTGCCACGTGGTGTCAATGTAATTTAATCTTTTTTAAAAATAAGATTATGACAGGATAGAGGTATATCAATTATCAATAATAATTTTTGAGATAACGGGATTATGCAAGGAAAACATAAATGAGAATTTTTAAAATGGAATGATGTCGGAAGACAAAAGAATAAGGAATAAGGATTTTTTTTAAAAATCGAAATACAGTAGTTGGACAGGCAGACGGTTTGCTGGATTATGAGTAATGAGGTCAGGAAGTCAGTCAGTATTTATTCTAGTTTAGAGGTGGTCATGTATACATATTTTTTGTTTGATGTTTTGTTCTTGTAGTTTCGACAGATTTTTTTTGTTCCGGATGCGTAATTCGGTGGAGGGCGGTACAGAACGTCCTCGTAATAAAAAAAAATCCATATTTTGGTAGGTGCTCAGGGAAGCACGAGATAGTTATAGAGAAATGGGCGATCTCTGTAACTAATATGGACAGTCGGAGGACGTGTCCGTTGTGTGTTGACCACACGGGGGGTAAATGGGGTAGAATAAATAAAACCGACTTGATTACTCTTGGACCAATTAAGTATAGTCATAGAGGAGGAAAATTAATTAAGAACATTTGATGTGAAATGGTGAAGGTTTGGGATGGGATTTTTTTTTTGTTTTTGTGCTACCTAGGGGTAAAGAAGATTGTCCGTAAATCCTGAGATGTAAGTAGGAGGCAGATGGACCTCGATTTTGTGTTTTATTGTTGTTCGGCTAGGAGCCCTGAAATTATCGACCACGAGTAGTGTCGACCGGGAGCAAAGGATTCTCTGGAAGTCCCGAGATGGGTACGAAGAAACCATGGGTTCATAAAGGAGTTTGACCTTGAAGAGCGCAGGGTAGCGCTACATGGCAGTTTTATTGTTGTATTTATTTAATTTTGAGTTTATCAATTTAACGTAGGACAGTCTTCTTGCCAGCGGGTAGCGTATGTATTCCCTCCTTAGTTTAGTTAGTTAGTTATTAAAAATGTATGGCTTTGCCATACATTTTGATAAAAAAAGGGGTGGAGGAATGTTAAAGAGCATCTCTCCTCTCTCTCTCTCTCTCTCTGGCTCTTTCATACTCTCTCTATTTTCTCTCTCTGTGGCTCTATTAGATAGTAGATCGAGAGAGAGAGAGGGAGAGGGTGGGAGGAGGTCAGAGAGATATTTTTTTAGTTAATCCATGTTGCAGGAAGTGACGTTTCATCTAACCGGATGTCATGTGATGCTACGTGGCAAGGTTGGTGAAACGTTGAGTCTCTCAGAAAATGCCGAGCCGAGCAGAAGTCTAAAATGGTTCTCTCCTAAGTAAGGGGGAGATGCGCGCCCCAGACGTGTTACGTGGTAGGTACCCACAGTGGAGACCATCGATGGCGGCATCTGCAGATCATGCCTGGGAGAATAAAAGGTTGAAAACCCAACATCTGTCTTCATCTTGTGTATTCCGGCGCCAACAGCAAGAGAGCTCCACCCAGATGAAGACTCTCCCAGAGCAGTGGAACCAGGTATGAATCTTCTTTAATTCAAACACATAAATACACAACAAGCGTCCTAATCACTAGACAAACGGTTTAAGGGATCTTGGGTCCCGTTCTCTCGTCTCTTAACACTCGTAATATCTCTCTCTCTCTCATCGTCGTGAACTTCTTCTCTTTATTAGTAAAATGGGAACGTCATCACCAGGGTACCAGTATCCCTCAAGTAAAGTGTCCAATCAAATCCTCTTCTTTTCCCTCCCTTATGTAACATATATATATATATATATATATATATATATATATATATATATATATATATATATATATACTAGCATGGGTACCGTGCCTTGCCTGGGTTGACATGAAGTTCCGTTTGAATCACACCTGATATACTAATCATTTACATCATGAGCAACGGGGATACTCCCACAACAATTTCAAAAATAATGTAATGTAATGTAATGGCAAACAATCTACGAAAGATTAATACAAGCAACTAGTAGTAGTCACTAGTTTTGTATTCTCTGTGCCAGCCTCTCGAACCAAAGGTTCTCAAGTCCTTCGCCACCCTTACTCAATGCACGCCTCCATGCTGGTCTCTCTTCGGCTAGCTCCTCTCACACATTCACATCGATGCCAAGAGCGATCAGATCCCGTTTATCCACGTCTTTAAAGCGCAGCACCGGGCGACCGCGGCTTCTTTATCCATTTGACAGTTCGCTATAGAGGATATCCTTAGGGAGACGGCCATCGGGCATTCTGTGCACGTGTCCAAGCCAACGCGATCGTCGTAAAAAATAATAGCACGGATAAAAACATGTAAATGTAATCGCCCCAAAAAAGAAGTACCTGATACTCTCTCCACACGATATTTCGGCAGAATATTTACAAAGAGAAGAAACTATACTACGGATATAGGGCAATGGAAAGAAAACCCCCACCTCTAAAAATAAATCATTACAATTCTTGTTTAAAAAAAATAGCTGCGATTGCAAAATAATTATAATAATAATAATAATAATAATAATAATAATAATAATAATAATAATAATAATAATATAATAAAATGTCCAAGTAGGGGAGCTCGCAACCTGGAACGCAAATTAGAGTGAAGAAGGTAACTTGGGACTTGTTTTGCTCACTGTCCAAGAAAATTCACGATTTTGTGGCCCTAAAATAATAACGTTTATAAACATTAACGCGGGCATTTTTATTTAATTTTTGTAAGGCCACTTTTTCATTGGCTTTTTTGTGTAAATAAAAAAAATCGATTTCCTTTTTTGTTGGGGGGGTCGATTTGTTTTTTTGAGGGGAGCCTTTTTGTTTTTAAAAGTGTGTGCTTCGAATTCAAACTTAAGTTTGAATTCGAAGCAGTCAAAGTTTCTGTAATATTTTTTTACGATCTGACACAGCATCGTTTAGCCCCTTAGGAAAATGGAGATCTCCCAAAAATTAATTTTAAAACCAATTAAATTAACTTTTTCGTCATTTGTATGTTTTCTAATGGAATCCCCCCCCCTTGAATTTGTTATATTTTGGGGTTTGTTTTGTTTATAAAATTGTTAGAGGAAATTGCAGAATGGGCTCATAAAAATTAATTAAAATATTGGCAGTTTATGTTTTATATGTAATTCCCGCGCCTCTACCAATAAAAACTGTATTTGTCATGTTTCTCCAACACCCTCAATCGCCAGCTTGAGAAAATGCAAGAGATGACATGTCTTGTTGAACGTTTGGTTGCTAAAAAGTGGGTGCTCATTTTACGTTAAATTTGTATAGAAAAGTTATCCCCTACTCTAAAATGTTAATTTTTGCTTTTTCAAAATTTCTTCATTCATATTATTTATAAAGGCTGTTTAAACGTATTATACCAAAAAACGTAGATCTTCATTTTTTTAGGGGTAAAACGAAGGTGGGTCACGTCGTAAAAAAACATTTTTAATTAGAAAGCTATGTTTGTAATCAATAGGATTAACGGGAAATATAAAAAGTGTAAAGTGTGTAATTTAGAGAGAGCAGTAGATATAAGATGAGCTCTTAATTGTATATTTTGTGAAAATAATACTATATAAAGAAATAAATGAAATGATTTAAGTAAGGAACGTTGTCATTATATTAATCTAATTGTGAACAAATAAAAACAAACAAACAAACAGACAGGAATACATATATATATATATATATATATATATATATATATATATATATATATATATATATATATATATCCCTCTGTCTGACTATTATGTTTAAACGTTATTTACCGATGTTTTATTTTGAATGTTACTCGCAGCCGATTTTTTCTTGCAAATGAATCGCTAGAAAGGTGGAACCTCAAATGTCATCATTTTATTCTAATGGTTTTAGTATTAAATATCATAACGTTATTTTCTGATACATTCTCCGTGCTTTTCTCCACTTTCTTATGCATTGCTTGACTTGGACTCAACATGATTCCATTAATTTTATTTAAGACTTATATATATATATATATATATTTATATATATATATATATATATATATATGCGTGTGTGTGTATGTATATATACGCATAGATAGATAGATAGGTAGATAGATAGATAGTGGGTGTATGTATTTAGATGTATATTATAGATCGAAATATTTAATTTTGTAAATAATCATGACTTATTTTATATCATATGGGAAAAGATTATTTGAATTAAGAATTTAAAAGCTGGGGAGTCTTTACTGCTCTTAGGATGTAATTTCGGTTGCAGATATACGTGTTCCGTACAATATGAGAAAAATATGTAAGAATCATATAAATAACAGAATATATATCTGATCATACCTTTATAAAATAAACACGGATTTCTTTAGAAAACACTGATTTTTTAATATAATATAAAAATATAAAATAATGCCGATATATATATATATATATATATATATATATATTCTATTATTATTATTATTATTATTATTTTTATTATTATAAACAAATGGAGACATGGGGATATGTGTAGAAAGTATGATTTCGATGACAGAATTAACCTATTAAGTGCTGTTTCTTTTTTTTTTTTTTTCAATAAACGTAACTGGTAAATAGGCAACAACCTCAATACCTACTTTCTAACATTATCAATAAAAAAGCGAAAACTCTGCATCAGGAAGTAGGTCATTACAAAAAAGTATAAACGACAGTAGCTATTTATCTATCTATCTATCTATCTATATTTCTTTCTGTCAGTTGTCTGTCTTTCCATCGTTCCTTCCTTCCTTTCTTCCGTAAGTTAAGTTCCTTGAAAAGTGACGTAAGTTTAGTCCACTTAATTATCTAATCGGATTGTCCAGTAATTGGTACGAATCACAAACCCATTTGTATTCGTCAGAATTCACAATTATCAGGTAATTAAATAGCCATGAGTATAATGAGCTGAATACATACTAAGGTCGTTACAAAAATAAAACCTTTTTTTAATTTAAAAAAAAGTCTAAAACTTTAAAGAGCTACGAAGACGTAATGGTTACCTTTAACATGAGCAACATTTGTGGTTCAGAATTTTTTTTCGACAGTCACCATTATTCCTATCGTAGTCTTGCCAGTCTATTTTAATGCATCGAGCGTAAAAATAACGAAAAGCTGTTTGTAACTTACATCTATACCATTCTGAAATCGAGGAGCTCATGTCCCAACTGTGCTAATATGAATTACACTGCTGTGTTCAACAGATACCGATGAATATTGATCGGTTAATTTTCTCTGCGTAAAGAAATTCAATAATACTAGTCAGCTTTTGGATCAAGTCAGGTACTGCTTTCTTAGAGTCCCGCGCCACCAATATCCCTAGCAGAGTGATAAAACGTTCAGATGAATAACGCATGAGGTTACTCGGCATAACAATGCTATTTGCAAGTGGATGTTGTAAGAGCAACTATTGTAAACGTATTAGTTTGTTTGTTTTTAACTACATAAGAATCAAGATTGGAGAACCGATTTTGAGATTTAAATGTTGGCCTATGACTAATATCATACCAAATTTCATCATGATACATTTAGGGGATGAGGCGGAGATTATTTATCTGATTCTCAAAGAGGTTGGCCGATGCCATTATGCCGGCGCTCGTAATCGTGGCGGAAATCAACTTGGTGAGCATCATTCCAAGGCAGAGGAGTTTATGAAGAGCCGCACAAAATATGACCTTAACCTTTTTCCTTGATCTTGAACATCGTGTGCACCATCATTCCAGGATAGTTCATTATCAGTTCAGTGGTGTGAGCCTTAAGTTAATATATATACATAGGCTGTAACCTTGACCTTTGTCCTTTGACCTAAACCTAAAAAAATGGTGTGCACAATGATTCCTAGGAGGGAAACACTCATCATGCCGAATTTGCTCATGATCGGCCTAGTGGTGTGAGCTGTACGAGAGTTGTACAAACAGACACACACACGGTCGTTATTACTGCGTGTATATATATATATATATATATATATATATATATATATATATATATATGGGGGGACACGTATGTAAAATTAAGGAGATATATATTTGTGAGCGTGTGTGTGTGTATTTCTGTGAGTGTATTACTATATAGAAATTCGAAAACATTTCTGCTGCATTTTAGTAGTTCATTTATTTTGATTGTTTTTCTAAATTCCTGGCCCCTTTAGTAAACGGAATTTTAGCAGTATACGAGTTTAGATTATTTTTTCAAGATGTGTTTTTAAATTCAAATGCTGCAAAGTACCCATCAGTTTCAATCAGCTAAAATAATATTTTAGCTACAAAAAAAAAGAAAAGATACATAAATCAAATAGTTCATAACCGCATATTATACCACTACTAGCGGGGGTATCCGGCGTTGCCCCGGTGTTTGGAGGTGTGTATGTAGAAGGGATGGCCCTGTTTTAATATTATAAAAAACACGATGTTATAAAAATTGGGAAACCCAAAACAAAACAAAACTGTGAACAAATGTAAAAAAAAAACAAAGGAAAAATGTTTAGGTAGGAAGACTGGGGCGAACCCGAAGCATCGAGGCTAAGGCGAAAAAATGCCTGATATGTTACCTCTACGCCAAAGAGACACACAATTAAGAGCTGGTGAAAATAAACCTTTAAAAACACTTGCAGGTGGTTGAAACTAACTTCAACTTTTTCTAGGTCAAATATAACGTCATTGTCGTAGTAGCAGGAGGACACCGAGTTTAGGGTGAAGGAACACACACACATACACACACATACACACACACACACTTTAGCTTTTATATTTATAGATGCCCCCGCCCTGATTTAACTAATACATGACGCGTAAAATTGAAACGAATAAAAAACAAAACGAACGTGAAAGAATGCCAAGGGGCAAAATGAAAAAAAGAAGAAGAAAAAAAAGTTACCGCGTAAAATATAAATATGTTTATTTAAATCTATTTTTTTTTAATGGACAAATAAAATTCAGAAAATAAAACTTATCGTGTATAATAAAAATATGTTTATTAGATTTTATTTATTTATTTTTCTTTGTTGTTATGAAAAAGAAAAAAAAAAGAATAAATAAAACCAGAAAACTAACCGTGTTTTTTTTTTTTTTTAATTTGGGTTTGTTTTGGTTTGTTTTGGTTTCTTTTTCTGCAATGTTTTCTTTGCTGTCGCTGTTAACCAAATTGAATGTCGTCTGATTCCAATATCGATAGCGGAGTAGTAATTGTGCTAATGAAACTCTCAGAAATGCAATGTATAGAAATAAATAATGAAGTAACTAATCCGAAAATAGGAAATCAGCTCACCCCCGCTAGTATCACGCATGAAATCAGTGCCAACATAATCGAAGTATACAGACAGTAAATAAAATATTAAAGCGACTAATCGGTGCAAGATTTGAAGAACGCTGGCGGCTGACTATTAAAGTTTCTTGTAAAAACTCGAATCCAATGTTAGTTTTTTTTGTTTTTTTTACACAGTGATCACCGCTTACCAAGGCCCTGAAGCCACTCAAGGATAAGGGTTATTGCAAGTACATTACGTTAGTGTGGAGGTTTGATGACGTGTTTATTAAGGGGCGGATCATTAGGAATTTGTTAACGTTGGACTTGAACATATCCAAGTTGTAGTCCGGTGGGAAGCAGGCAGACGGAACAGTGTTCCACAGGCGTGCAGTTCTAAGAAAGAAGTTATGTTCATGGAATCCACGTTTTGATTTAGGCACAGATAAAGAGTGGGGGAACTTTTTCACAGTGGATTCGGCTAGACGGGTGTTTTTCGTGAAAGATTGGCGAGGGGGGACCAGAGATTGGAGTTCAGACGAGCACCTGCCATGGAAATAACGATAAAACAAGGATAGGCTCGCAACGTTTCTTTTGTGGGATAGAGGTTGCAGGGTAGAGAAAAGGGCATTCCCCACTAAACCACAGAGTCTATTTTGTACTCTGTCAAGGCAGGATATGCTGTTTTTAGCAGCTCCTGCCCAGATATGGCAGCAGTATTCCATCCTTGGACGTACTTGGCTTTTATATGGATAGAGAATTGCATCAGTAGTAAGATATCTTCTGGAACGGTAGAAGGATCCCACCATCTTTCCAGCGACCTTGGCAACAAACTTGATGTACGTGTTCCATTTCAGATCAGGAGTAAAGGTCAAACCAAGAAGCTTGTCAAAACACGGGGCCTCTCCCAGACGAGAGCCATCTATCCCAATTGATGCCAGATGGGGATCAGAGCGTTGATGATGTAAGGATAGGAGTTTGGTTTTAGACGCATTAAAGGTAACTAGCCACGTCTTCCCCCACTGAACCACGCGCTCGAGATAAGAGGAGAGAGAATCAGAGAGAACTTTGTCATTTACAGCCTTTGATGTGTTGCCGTAGATGGTCGTGTCATCAGCATAGATGTCAACGAATGATTTAAGTATGTGATTAGGGAGGTCATTGATGTAGATCAGGAAGAGAGTTAGGCCCAGGATTGAACCCTGAGGGACTCCAGCATTAATACTGAAAACCTCTGATTTTTATCCATCGACCACTACTCTTATGAGCCTATCAGAGAGAAATGATTTAACGATTGAGAAAACATTTCCAGTTATACCGTAGCTGGAAATCTTGTGAAGTAGACCCTTATGCCATATCTTGTCGAAGGCTTTTGATATGTCAAGAGCAATTGCTCTAGAAAGGAAGCCTTTGTCAAGAGATTCACTAATCCTTTGAGATATAACCGTCAGCACATCTGCGGTAGATCTTGCAGAGCGGAAACTATATTGTGTGTCACAAACAATGTTGTTCCTGCTGAGGTGGTTGACTATTTCTCTATTTAATATGGTTTCCAGCAACTTACTCATAACACACAGGAGACTTATTGGTCTGTACTGAGAGGGAGAGAACTTATCACCTGAATTCTTAAATACAGGGCAAACTGATGAGGTCTTCCAGGGAGTCGGAAAGCACTTCTCCTTAAGGCAGCGCTTAAACAGTTTCGTAAGTATGGGAGCAAGTTCTGGTTGAATCTTTTTTAACACTATAATTGGGATGCCGTCAGGGCCAGTTGCTTTACTGGAATCAAGGTTCTTGATTAGCTTGGCGAACTCATGCACGGATATTTGTATGTTACCTAGCTTCTTCTGTGTTATAGGAGAAAATATGGGGAGTTGATGGCCTTCGTCGCATAGGGTAGAATATGCTGCAAAGTTCTTTGCAAATAGCTTGGGCTTGTCTGATGCTGACGAGATGACCTCTGGTCCATTGATAATGGTTGGGATAGAACGCACACTTCTGTTCAGGATCCTATTGTTATTTGCCAAAATTGGTGGGAACCAAGCCGCTGATCAGCTACCTTGGATTTTACAGACTGGGCATATAGCTCTCTTGCATTTTTTATTACTCTTTTACAGTGGTTTCTGGCAATCCTGAAAGCAGCTTTAGTTTCAGTGCATCTATTACGTTAGTAGCTATGGAAAAAATGATTTCTGTGCGCGATAGCAGCAGCACATTCTGGGGAGAACCATGGCTGGCTGTTAGTTTTTGTTGGAATTTTTTAGATGGTATTTTTTTTTTTTTTTTTTTTTTTTTTTTTTTACAAAGGCATCACCACATTATCAAGGCCCAGAGGCCACTCAAGGATAAGGGTTAAAGAGTGTACAGTAGAAGTTGGTCAATATAGTAATCATTAGTAATGAAAATTTGGTAAATTTAATAACTTATATGGAACGGCTCATCAAGAACTTATTTACTTTAGACTTGAACAAAACCATATTGTAGTCAGCCGGAAAGCAGGAAAACGGAAGACAATTCCACAGTATGGTATGAATTAGTCTATGCCTACAATTCACCATTCGGTCAGATATGATACTATAGAGGACACTTCCTTTTTAAACATGGAGTGCAGAGGTAAATCAGATATGAATGTACGGAAGCTATCCCAGTCAGCCATAGAGTATCGGTATACAGTACGGTGGAGGGGTACGTCTGGGGACTTATTACATTTCGTTTTAATCTTAACTGATACGACGGAGTGGTCGGAGGATCCTAGAGAAGAATGAACGGAACATGAACATAGCTCAGGGGAAGTTGAGAGAAAAAGGTCTAAGAGGCTTGCATATTGACCGGGTGTATCGGGCACACGGGTGGGTTCGCGAACAATCTGAGTGAGGTCATAAGCAATGCCAAATCATGACAATACCTCCCCTCATCGTCTGTCTTATTTGAATGGGTCAGCCATTCCACGTTATGGACGTTGAAGTCACCACAGATGTGGATGTTAGCCAAGGGATGTGCAGACAGGACGTGGTCTATTTTCTCAGATATGCTCTTAAAGATAGTAACTCCGCTGTTGTGGGGGCGATAGATGGAAAATATAAATGCAGTGGTGTTAGCACATATAGGGTAAATTAGGATCTTCTCTAGAGATATCCCTGCCACACGGAAAGCCATCTTTAATGTAGGCACATATTCCATGCCTCTGGCGATCTTGGGGGTCAGATTTAGCTGTTAAGTTAGAGTATTTGTATGGGATTTTCAAATAAATCCCTTTCTTTTTTTCATGGCAGTATCAAGTTTTCGGTATTCAGCAAGAAGCGGTTGAGCATCTTACGTAATTTGCCATTGCATTCTTAGTAAAGATACGATAAGCGTGGCCAGTATCAGTTAGGTGACAATTTGTTATTTCCAGGTGCTGTGTGTCTTCTCCACTTATCTCGGCATTGTTTTCAGTCGTCTTGAACTTCTTCTTATCAGTGGACTCAAGCAGTGCGGATTCAGGAAAGGTGTGGTTTGGCATCGCGCAACTCTAGCCAGGCAATTACACGCGTAGCTGCCTTTATGGAGGTCTCCTTTGTCTTTCAATACTGCGTGGAGGCATTCATTCATGCTTAGTAACGCGCCACATTGGAGGAAACTTTCATTCTACAAAAGTTTACTTGGTACATTATCCGTGAGGCCACAGGGCGTCGGGGAAAAGATACATCTAAAAGAATTCACGTAGGTTACACCGGCCAATACATTGTGAGAATAATGTTCAAGATCATTAGTATAAAAGATAATCTATTCCCGAATTTCCAGAAACATAAATACAAAAAGTGTACAAACATTTTATTTTTCTAAAGTAAATAATACGTTTAATAACGATAATACCTTAACGTGAAAATGGATGCCTGGTCAGCAAATAGAGGAAATTAAAAAATGTTGGAACATTTGTTTTTCTTAATTTTACATAATAAATTTTAACAAATGTAAGAAACTACTCTCATGAAGAAGAATGGATGACTATAGCCGACTGATTCAAAATATTCGAATAGTTTAACTCATAGATCAAATGTTTACTGTGACGTCGCGACTCACATACACACATACTATGAATGTTGCTTTATATATAGAGATGTGTTAAGATAAAATCAGTCAGTTTAATTCAAACCGTTTTCAAATTGTAATACATGAAAAATAGCAGCAAAACATCGTGCATTCACACGCTTTATCAGAGAGCGAAACTCTTTGGAAAGAATATACTATAAAAGGTTGCTACAGCTGGTCTGGTCATCTTGTCCGCAAGGAAAACTGACGTTTTCTAAATCACGTGTTCTTTGCCAAACGGAACATTAGCAAGGTAAACAATCAAAGTCCATCTTCAGATACAGGAATTGTCTAGGGTTTTATTTGAACACATGCCAAATAACTACCGAAAGAATCAGAATACGTTGTCTAAAATCGAGGAAGAGAGGAAAACACTATTCACCTGAAAGAAAGCAGATGTTTTAGAAAGAAATGCTTCAATTATACTCCATTCAAGCGTTTTCTGTGCAAATACGACCGTGTCCCAGTCCAATGTAGGTAATAAGTGGTATGTCTGCAGACCATGTCGGTTAATATACTTTACTGTTGGCAGAATGTCAGATCTTAATTCGCAGTTACCTGTACAGAAACAATTTGCTCAGTTAATATGTCAATACATTCGATAAATATCCAGAGACTTGCAATCGGTGATCGTATTCGAGTAGGAGTCGACAGCAGCCAGGAATTCGCAAATACCTTATCTATAAATTTGCTAGCAGGGCGCTCGGCATTGCCCAGTCGTAAAATACGCTTAAGTATGATATTTTGATTAATGCAGATTATTATATTATATTGAACTTAATGTATACTAATGTTTTAAAAAGTTTTAAAAAAATGACTCGTGCGCCACCACCGAGAATCGAAACCAAAACTTTTAGCTTACGATTTTTTTTTTATCCTTCTACCTATAACGAGTCAGCTATGAAAACGAATATTTTGTAAGGCTGGTAATTAAATCATGAACCAATAGCTATTACGTTATGCATGTCGCCTGGATAACATGGAGACAGGGGCAGCATCCCCAAAAGACTGTGCCCGTGGAGATGTTCCTCAAGAGGGCAGCTCCTCTAAAGAAGGAGATAATTGAAATAGATCATGCAAACCACGGGGCTGCAGCCTCAAAATACATTACCGGGGGAGAAGCACCGCACGAGGGCAACTCCTCGACAAAACGAGAAACCTATAAAAAGAAGAGGAATACCGCCTCGAAATGAACGTTGGCAAGGAGGCAGCTGCCTCAAAAGACACGATGAAGGAAGATGCTGCCCTAGAGGGAAGCTCAGCAAAACAGGGAGCAGTGCCGGACGCACTCAAGCTGAGCACGGGAAAAGCATCCCCTAAAAGAAAACCCGTCTCACGAAACACGTCCAAGATAGCGATACGATCATCTAACCCCACAAATGACCCCTCGCCATTAGAATAATCTAAATAGGTTAAAACCGATGAAAAGAGATTCCTCCCGCAGGAATACATAGACTAGTACCTCACAAAGGATAATAAATATATTGAGGGGAACGTTATCAAAATAACATCTGGGGATTGTGAGGCGATGGAGGCAAGGTCCTGTTCTTCGTAATTTCGGACATCAAAGAAAATCGGAGTGTGGAGTGAAAAAGGAAGAAATGGCGGAGCTCATCCAGAAACTGAATACACCCGCCAAGTATATACACTAGATGAGCTTCGCGATGTGGGATATACTGCTCCCCAACAAGGACGACGCAGGCAGTTTCTCACGCAGAGAGATTAAATGCACAGGAGTCAAGCTGCTGCCAGATTCATAGGTAGAAGAAGAACCCCGGCACAAATATTTAATGCTCCTGCCGACTTCTACACAGAAATGCTGGGAGCCTTCGTCAGTAAGTTTGGAGATGTGGAGCAGATAGACCCGGCACGTTCCAAAAACAGTGTCCAACTTGAAAGCTTGGGATCAGTGAAGAACACATCTATTTCCACCTCAATCTAATCGCCTACTCAACAGAAGCAATGGCAAAAACAAAAGTCGATGCCGCAACGACAGCTCCAATGACAGCAGCAACATAATCAGCAGCAAAAACGAAAGCAGGAGCAACAGGGTAGGAAGAGCAGGCACAGCAGCAGCAGTAACATAAGAAGCAGCAAAAACAACAACAGCCTCCGCAAAACAGCTTCCAAAACAACAACCCCCACAGCATCCGCAGTTACTGTCACAGCAGCAGGCGCAGCAACAGCAGCTGAAGCCACCAAAACAGCAGCAGCAACAACAGCAGCAACAGCCTGAGTAGCAGCATCAACAATAGGAGCAGCAACGACCATCGGTGCCAACACTAATCGAGACGGAGACCAAGTGGAGAAAAAAAAACTGCTCCTCTGATGATGAATCCACTAGCTAGAGGGAGAGGAACACACCGTCACCACTCCAAAGCAAAAGAATAAAAGGGGAGAGGAAAAGGTGGACCTCACCCCCTGTGAGCATACACCATTACTAACAAGAAAATAACCCATTTCCACCCACAAACCAGACACCGCAACAACATCAGACACCACACAAACATTAGACAACACATAAACACCTATCCCCACAGCAATTCAAACTGAGCTACCACTCCAGAAAGGAAAGGAATGAACCCGGGAGAGGGAGAGACCTTTCGCCTTCTCCTGCTCCCGGACTTACTCAAACAAGAACTCTTCCCCTGGAAACGAGGGAGACACTGTTTTTGTAGACCCTCTGTCTATGGCAACAGATTTTTAAAATAATTTAAAGCATCTGTTGGATTGCCAGCAGTTAGGGGAAAAACGTTAATGCTCACTCTAATTTCCCGGACGCCCCACTTCTAACAACTTTCGTCAGGTTTTCAGAGGCCTGCCAGACCACTTGTGGAGAATTCTGAAGGCATCTTAAGGGCCGTTCCGGGAACTTATTAAGAAAAATGGTCCTTCCCTGAAATGTCAAAACAATGCGAGGGAAGGCTGCCTGTGTTGATTCATCCGTCGCTCTATAGGGTGCTCAAACAGACTTTTCCTTAGACGTCGGCAGCATTGTGAGAGAATATCAAAAACCTTGAGCATTGCATAAAAGGTGAGCGTCCTTTCGCCGGCAGACTCCGGAGCTGAGTGCGACGCACATTTAAGGAACGTACCATGGCTTTGAATTTAGCTAGTCTGAATGCGGAGGAAATGTACCCTGTCACGGTCGACGTTGTTCATAGGGATGCAGAGGGGAGGCTGGTCGTGAAGGATATTGCCGTAAAGAATCTGTTTTTCTGGTGATCGGCCAATACCGCTCGCGAGGCGTTCTCATTCTTCAGTCAGCTCGACGCGTTCGTAATGTGTCGGAAGCGAGTAGTGTTAATGAGGGATTGAACGCCATTTTAAACAACGATAAGAACCAAGCATATCAAAGGAAGGGTCGATAACACACTAGAAAACAACAAATGCAGACTGTGGACAGAGAGACGAAACGATAAACCATATAGTAAGTGGATGCAGAAAATTAACCCAAAAGGAATACAAAAACAGGCATGACCAAGTGGGGAGGGCGGTGCACTGGAAATTGTGCAAACGACTGCATTTTGAGCGTACAGCCATGGTCCAACCATAAACCCGCAACACTCGAGAACCACAAAATCCTATGGGACTTGGACATACAGACGGACAAACCCATCTAAGCAAGAAGACAATATGTCGTAATAATTAACAAGAAAGAAACATCCTGTAAATCGTAGATTTTGCTGTCCCAGCTGACCACAGGGTGAGTATGAAAGAAAAGGAGAAACGAAGCCAATACACAGAGCTAGCCAGAGTTAAAAGGGATTTGGATGACGAAGAAAATCAAAATAGTACCAATAATAATAGGAGCACTAGGAGAAAAACTTTGAAAAAAGAATGTCAGAAATTGGAATCAGAAGAATAGCTGCAAAAACACAACGACAAACGATAATGAAAACGGCTGAAATATTAAGGAAAACACTTGAATTCGGAGAATAATACAAGAAGACAATATAACGAAGAAACGTTACGGGGAATGAAGAACACCGAAACTGCATATCTACAAGTTCTACACTCCCATCATGCATTCGCCCATGGTCTCATCACCGTTCCTCACAATGAAAAAGTGATATCAAAGAGCCGAGAAGGGTCAAGAAGGATTAAAAGACCGAGGAGAGAGCGCTAGCCAGACCTCGGCTGGACAAGCGCGAAGAGAACTGAGACCTTAGGGAAGCGTAGTGCCACTCAAATTCTAGTATAAACCAATGACCACTGCAAGCGAGATATCAATGGTAATAGGCCGTTGCGATGGCACAAATTCATTTGTAAATGCTAGCGAAGGAGGTTGAGAGAGCTGTACGTCTGGGAAGACTTGTTGTCACTCAGCTTCCAGAGAACACTACATGTTTCCAATCAGATCGTTTGTTGACTTGTGTGAAAGCTCCATGTGAGCCAATAATAATAATAATAATAATAATAATAATAATAATAATAATAATAATAATAATAATAATAATGCCTTGACCCTTGGCCCTGCCTGCCACAGTTAACACAGATACCTCGTTATGATCACAGCCCATAGGGTCACAAGATTACAGAGAGAGAGAGAGAGAAAGAGAGAGAGAGTAAGAGAGGGAGGGAGAGAGAGAGGGGGGCGGGTGTAGTTAGTGCTGCCGACTATCAACTTGATGGGTATAGGCCCAATCCACGGCTCGGGAAAGTGCTACTCTAGCCGCACTAATAAATTGTGATACAACGAACAGTACTGTATGTGGATGACTATATTAAAGCCCCGCCCCTTTTGGTGGAACACTGTCGAAAATGTATTTAGTTTACCGATAAAGCGAAGCCCACTGTTTGTTTATTTGTTTATATCAAATTATCAGCTAAAGCACTGTTAAACATTGGACAGATGTTTGTCTAATAGATAGTTGATGAAACATGTACGAGTATTGATTCGTAATCAAGTAGTTAGAGCTGCCAACTGTCAACGCGATGGTTGTAAGTTCGATCCACAGCTGAGGAGAGGTGCAAGTATAACCGCAATAATGTGTTGTGATTACACTATATATATATATATATATATATATATATATATATATATATATATATATATATATATATGGGCTTAGAACTAACTTAGCTGATGTTGAAGCATTTCTCTTAACAAATACCCCGGATATCTTAGCACTAAGTGAGACTAACCTACACTCCTCCATTCCCTCTAACCACTTTAACATGCCTGGATATCTCCCACTCTGCCGTAAGGACTCTGACAGACATATGCACGGATTTGGAGTTTACATTCGTAATACCCTTCCCTTGACTAGAGAAACAAACCTAGAAACAGATGATCAAGCCTTTATGTGCTTTAGACTAAACATGCAACACAATATTAGCTACTATTATTTTCTCTACCGCTCTCCCTCGACTCAGGACTGCTCCATAATAAACAAAGTATCTGACAGCATAGACACGGCACTGCCCCTCGACACTAGCGCACAAATACATGTATTTGGTGACTTTAATGTCCACCACAAAAACTGGCTTGGATTCTCTACTCACACAGATGCAGCGGGCAGCACAACCCATAGCTTCGCTATATCTCACTCCCTATCACAAATTGTCACGTTTCCAACCCGTTTCCCTGACCAGGAAGAACAACACGCATCACTTCTTGATCTGTTTTTGACCACAGTTCCCGATGATTGCATAACGAAGGCCCACAGCCCACTCGGGAACGCTGATCATGCAGTGATAATGGTTGAAATCGCCCTAAACTTTAGACCCAAAACTGAAGAGCCAGTGCTCAAAACAACGAGATATTATAATAAGGCTGACTGGGAAGCCATCAGGGAACTAATTAGAGATGCTCCATGGAAAAATATTTTCTCTCTCCCTGCTGAACAATGTCCATGCGGAAATTTTATAGTAAGCTCCACTCTCCCCAATTGTTTACGTCGACTTGTGCAACTGCCATTGCTCAAAAGCAGCATGCATACCGTAGGTTCAACCGACATCAGTCCAGTTCAAACAGACTGAAGTATATAGAAGCTAGAAATAACGTTAAGAAAGAAATAGCGACAACTAAGAGAGAATTTACGGAAACCACTAAAAAGCGCATCGAAGCACAAAAACTAGGAACTCGAGACCTGGAAAATCTACAACAGTGTAGTAAATAATGGGCAATCAACAATTCCCCCACTAACCAACAATCACGAGGTTGTCTCCTCTGCAACCGACAAGGCTAACATGCTTGCCAGTCGGTTTGCCTCAAACTCCACACTGGACCCTTCCAACCACCCCCTACCTGACTTTCCTATGCGGACAGACGCCACACTAGACGATCTGAAAACCACCCCTGCTCAGGTGCATGCTATCATAAAAAACCTTGACACCGCAAAAGCATGTGGACCCGATCTTATCCCAGCTGTGCTATTAAAAAAGTGCTCAGCCGAAGTAGCTCCAGTTCTCTCCAAACTCTACAACAAATGCCTTAATGAAGCTTGCTTTCCGGGCTGTTGGAAAACTGCTTCTGTTGTACCAGTATTCAAGAATTCTGGCGAAAGGACAGACCCATCAAATTATCGCCCCATTAGCCTCCTCCCACTTTTTTCCAAAATATTTGAGACCATAATTAACCATGCTCTAGTCCATCATCTTACAGATGCTAAACTACTGACTGACAAACAATATGGATTTAGACAAGCCCGTTCCACAGCAGACATCCTAACTGTAATATCTGAACGTATATACCCTTCACTGGACAAAGCGGGGGAGGGCAGAGCGGTAGCTCTAGATATATCTAAGGCTTTTGACAGGGTATGGCATGAGGGTCTCCTCAGTAAAATCCGATCATACGGTATCACTGGTAGAATACTTAACATAATTAAATCCTTCTTAGATAAGAGAAAAATCCAGGTTGTCCTCGACGGTCGTACATCTAAACAATATGATATAAATGCGGGGGTGCCCCAGGGTTCTATCCTTGGACCTCTATTGTTCCTGATATTCATAAATGACCTCCCCGACAAAATTGCCTCTGAGATGGGTATATATGCTGATGACACTACACTCTATGGCAGGCACGACAGGAAGACGAATGAACACATTTCTAAAGAAATGGCAGAAACACTAGAGGAAGACCTCCAATCTGTAGTGGAATGGGGACAAAAGTGGTTGGTCGCGTTCAATGCTGCCAAGACTAAACTAGTTTCATTCAATAATTACAAGAAACCCTCTCTACCACCCATAGCAATGGCCAACGACTCTTTATCTGAGAGTCCATCTTTCAAACTCCTTGGCCTAACGTTCACAGGAAACATGAGTTGGAACAATTACATTGAAGGCATTGCCAGGGCCGCTGCAAGAAAGGTGGGCTCTCTCTACCGTGCTAGAAAACTACTTACACCCGAAAGTATCCTGTACATCTATAAGGCCACCATTCGCCCATGTATGGAGTATTGCTGCCACATCTGGGCTGGTGCATCTGCTACTAGTCTCTCGCTTCTTGACAAGGTTCAAAAGAGAGTCGCAAACCTGATAGGCCCTGAACTGGCATCAAAGCTTCAGCCTCTGTCCCATCGACGAAATGTTGCATCCCTCTGCCTTTTCTACAAGTATTTTAGTGGTTAATGCTCTGACTAACTGCAGTCACTTGTGCCCCCACGACGTGAACACCCTCGACAAACCCGACAGGCTGCTAAATCCCACCCCCACACTGTAGAGATCCCTAGATGTAAAAGATCTTTTTACTCCAATAGTTTCTTCCCCAGAACCGCTAGATTCTGGAATTCCATTCCAGGTCCCTGCTTCCCCAACAGTACTGACGTGCAGAAGTTCAAGTGCAACGTGAACCGACACCTTTCTGCCCAAATCCCTACATAGTACCCCAGTAGTCGTTGCCCCTGATAGTAGCCCCCTACACCAAAGTGGCAATTTGCCTTGTTTGGGGTGAAAATGTAATAAAAAAAAAATATATATATATATATATATTGTGACGTAATCCATAAACGGATTACATAATTGATTGAAAATTGAAAAAAATTAAATTTCGGGCCACCAAGAAATATATCGTTTTTTGTTATTTTATTATTTTACCAAAGGCAAATGAAGGTAGTTTCAAGAGAGAGAGAGAGAGAGAGAGAGAGAGAGAGAGAGAGAGAGAGAGAAAGAGAGTATAGAAAAAAGAGGGAGAGGCTAAACATAAAAAGAGAGAGAAAGAGCCAGTGGGAGAAGGAGAGAGAGGTGAGAAAAGCCTTTTAACACACAAGCTAGCGAGATGACCGGGTCATTTGATCAGGAACCCCTCGACCCGTGCAGGTTGCTAGGCAACGAAGAATAAGGAAAAAAAAGGATAATAAAGTTACTGAGAAGAGGGAGGGAGAGACAAAGAAAAAAAAAGAGAAGAGTCCCGTTTTGGTACAGCAGTTGCCGCTGTCTGTAGTGCCAGACGGATGTGCGAAATTTCCACCCCAGCGACAGAGGCAGCAATGGCATCGAGATAGGAGGTATCGAGCCCCCCCCATCAACAGCGAAAGGAGATAACGCCTGGGAGGAACTCCATATCAACGGCGTGAGAAAAGAAATAATGCTTGGGAGAACAAGCTGGCGTTGTGGGAATACCGAGTGTTAATTTCACGAACATAGGAAACGGGATATTCCGAGAACAACCCAAAACATTGGATGGATACGATAAAGGAATATCGCGTTCTGTGAACTATTGCCCGAAGCGAATAAAATGAAGGTTAAAGTCCACATTAAAAGTTAAAAGAAAAACAAAAGAGAAAAGAAACATAAAAAAGCGTGAGTTACCTCTCTCTCATATATTTAAGTCAACGAGTTCATATTGCCATTGTTTTGTTTGGACTGATACATTTTATTTATTTTGATATATTTCTTGTTGGCACCTTCGAATAGTAGACAAGAATACCCCTCCCCATCTTCATAATTTGTTTTTTTCTTTATTTACACTTAATTACATTATTCC
This sequence comes from Euprymna scolopes, assembly GCF_053919585.1. Taxonomy (NCBI): domain Eukaryota; kingdom Metazoa; phylum Mollusca; class Cephalopoda; order Sepiida; family Sepiolidae; genus Euprymna; species Euprymna scolopes. The sequence goes on along the minus strand of NC_136489.1, from coordinate 108,718,475 downwards.
TCTCCTTCCATAGTTAGTTCATTGTTTTATAATAAAATTTAATATCGAAAATATTACCATTGGTGTTTTTGTTTCGTTCCTTCTCGCGTTTTTATCGTATTACGTTTCCGTGTCTCATTCCTTTATTTTGTCTGTGTCACATAAGATACTGGGATCTTGTTTTCCCGTAAATTCCCTAGTACTCCTCTCCTTTTGCTAAAGTGTTACAAAGATAAACCATTTTCATTCCTCTCGGAAATATCTTATCATACCCCTATGTTATTTCTTGCTTAAATCCCCACCTTTTATCATACCCCCATGTGTTACAATATATATATATATATATATATATATATATATATATATATATATATATATATATATATATATATATAACAACAATGAAACTGGCGATTGTATGACTTATAAACTGCATATACCCGATATATGCAGTTTACATTATATACACCAATTCTGTATCATATATACTGTTTCGCAGCAGATACACTTTTAAAGTAGCTTAATGGAAAAGGTTATCTAATTAATAGACTGCTTGTGTTATCAAAAGCATAACTACAAATATATCAATAAAAAGATGAAGTGCATACATTGGCAGCATCCTTCTGCTGCTGATAAAATAGTGTGTTGGAGTATGGAGTTTGGACATATGCTCATTGTATTTGATCATTTGTGAAAGACTCAAATCCCAGCGTGCTTGCTGTGTTTAACCATACTGATGACTCAGAAACCATGAGACAGCTGTCTAAAATATATTTATCCCATAATGTGCTCCTCGAGAAAGCTACTTGTTTACTAAGATTTGATTACATCTGAATTCATGAACAGTTTTCAATGCATGCATTACTACATACTGGTTCTACGCGATACGGTTGTCTGTAAATATCGGCTTTGTGACTTTTACATACCGAATAATGACGGGATTTGTTTTTTATTTCCCTTTGCAAACCTCAATGCCTAAAGTAAATACAAAAATCCATCACTACAAAACAACAAAACTACGGATCTAAAGATATTAATAAAGCCGCAACATGAAACCGTACGCAAAAATTAGTCAATCTAGAAAAAAATTGATACGCCGAAAAACAAAACAATCATACTAAGCACCATTAGCAAATATTGGAGGGTTAAATAACCTGAACAATGGAACTTCTTTCAATTACATGATTCCATATTAGACCACTCAGAAGAGTTGATATACCGTAAAACACACCAAGCAAACGGACACAACTGCGAAAATAAATATAGGGAGAAATGAACAACTTGATGAAAAATCGTTCTTTTTTTTTTTCAAAACTTATTGGAGTCCACATTAAGCACTTAGTTGATATGCCGTAAAGCCAAGCAAGTAACACCCTATGAAATTCAATAATATAAATAGCTAATACAGATACAAAGAAAGAAACCCAAACAAACATGGAAAGGAAAGTTACTTTCTGCAATTGTATGTCTGGAAAAGTTAATAAGTTCTAATGTGTGTCATTTATGTAAAAGAAATAAACGAAACAGTAATCCGCACACACACACACACACACACACACAAACACACACACACACACACACGGTAATTATAAACCAATCCATCACTGACAAGTTATAAGTGAATCCTTCAGATGTTTAACGACCTTACTCCATGTACGGGGCGGTCTGTGCGCGTGGGGTAAACACAGGAATAGAGCTCTACCATAAGTGTAGCATACACATGAGTGAGACATCAAAGACGAGGGTACACTTAAATAATAGAGGAGAACACCGGCCCCCAACGGTGTTTCAAAATATATTTTGACTAAGTGAAATAAGAATCAGTGAAGCGCATGATTAAGCTCGACGGGTGGTCGAACGCCCTCCTTTTAATCCCGTCCCACCCCGGGCATGAATAGCGCAACTCATTCAAGGCAACAACCGCGTCCCAACAATAAGCCATCTTTCCCAAAATACATTCACGCTTTAACAGCCAATAACACACAATACGTTAATAACCATTCAGGAACTATCAAGCCATTCGACCGTCATCCTAACGCCGTGTCAAATTCGCTAAAATGTCTTAGCATATAACTTCCAATTTGTAGGACTCTAACATTTCTAATAAAAATTAAAGTTTTTGCAATTACATGCGAGTAGTTATAGGTGCTGGTCTTTTACGCGATTTACACTTCGTGCATTAATTTACTCAAGGAGACGTTCGCTGCGAACTATTGTCTATGGCTTTATTTAAAGTATATTTACTTCGAAATCAGAGACTAATATTATCGTAGCTAGTTTATTATTATTATTATTATTATTATTATTATTATTATTATTATTATTATTATTAGCAGTTCAGTCCGACTTTGTTCGGGTCCTATGTATTGTTCATAATTTGCCCTATATGTGAATATCCTTTTATATAAAATTTCCAATATTTAGACCAGAAATTGTCTGAGTAATTGGGTAGACACCGCAGAGGTAAAATTTTGAACAGTTAACATTCATTGTTTTAGTCTAAAATAAAAATAAAATGCTTGACCCATGTCCAAGTTACCTACATCTAAAATCCCGAGTGTTTAGACACAAAATTGGCGGAGGAGTTTGGTATAATCTGCAAAAGTCAATACTTTTAACTTTGACCTTGTGGCAGCGAAATTTTAGCCCTTGAACTGATTTAAATGCTTGCCGCATGTATTAATAGCCGTAAAATTTGAAATGTTTAGACCAGAAATTGGTTGAGTATTTTTGCTAGAGACGAAATAGGTAAAATCTGTTTAACTTTGATCCCTTGGCAGCTCTTATTTTGGACTTAAACAAATTAAAAAGCTTGCACTATTTCTGACTACGCTTTATGTAAAACTTCAAATGTTTAGATCATAAATTGGCTGAGTAATTTGATAGAGACCACAGAGGTCAAATTTCTTTTAACTTTTACCCTAACTGTTAACCAATAGCATTTATTGTTTTGGGAGCAAATCAAATTATAAGTTTGGTCCATGTCCAAGTAACTACATTTAAAATTTCACGTGTGTACACCCAAAATTGGCGGAGGAGTTTGGTAGAGTTTCAAAGGTCAAATCGTTGAACTTTGACCCCTTTACTGGAAAAGGTCTGGCTAAAATCCGATTAAATAGGTTTTCCTAAATCTCAATACCACTTATGCCAAATCTCGAGTCGGTAGACTGAAAACTTGCAGAGTTGTTTGATAGGGAGATGTGCACATACAAACACACCCATACTTTTACATTTTTATATCTAGTAATCTACATTCGTTAGCTAACTTTGTAACTTCACGAAATGACTGACACACACAGATGGAGAGAGAAGTAAGATTTGTAGAGATAATCTCTTTTCGAAACTATTGACTGTGGCTCGCCCACATGGCTTCCTATAAAAAAAGGAGGCAAAATACAATGAAGAGAGTATTCAGCATACAAAGTCAGAATACAAAAATCCTAATCACACTCATATATCAATGCCGAGTTTTGTTTCGTGGTGTGTTTCATTTTACTTAATTTGAAGTTCTCAGAAATCAGGAGGGGCCATTCCAAAAGCTATCACTTGATATCTCTATGAAATACATACATATTCGGACATTCTTTTACAGTTCACATTTACCTCCATAACACTAAGTCATAAAAGAAGTTAAGAATGTAATTCTTTTCTCCCCAATTGACAATTTACAAATGTTATAATATATATTTATTGTGGTCTCTTTGCCATACGGAATCCCAGTAAGAAAATGCACCTAATTTGGTAGAGTATCCAATTTCCTGCTATTATTTGAGATACCATGATTGGACGATTCCAGAATTTTTTTCCCGATTCTGATACAATTACTGATTCTGTTCTAAATTACCGAATCCGATACGAGTACCGATTCCGATTTCGATTCTTTTAAACTTTCTCTGGCTACGCTTTATGTAAAAATATTCAATGAGAGATTTATTGCTTGGAGAAAAAATGTGTTTAATTACTGCAAAACCCTGTGTAATATCCGTATTTTTATTTTTGCAAAATGTAAAATGTACAATGAGGTAGGTGGTGAGGGTAATAAATTACATGAGTAAATCTCTAATTTTTTTCTGAAATGTTATGTTTATAATTGATTGAAAGTTACGAGACACAAAGATGTGTTTCTTTTAAAACAAATCTGGTTTGCAAGGTTCGTTCTTAATGTTATTTTAATTTTTTTCCTAATAGTCGACGATGTGTATGCACAATTAGAGGACGGTGTAAAAAGCATACTTTACAAAATTCTTTTTTTTACATAGGAGTCACCACTTATAAAGGCGCTGAGGCCACTCGAGGATAAGGGTTAAAGAGTGTACAGTATCAAAATCATAGTAACGTTGGTAGTGGAAATTCGGTAAATTTGTTTACTTAAGTGGAACTTCTAAACAAGAACTTGTTTACATTGGACTTGAAGACGGTCATATTGTAGTCAGCTGGAAAGCAAGTAAATAGAATACAGATCCACAGGCTTGCAGTTCTAAGAAAGAAACTTTTTTCATGGAATCTACGTTTAGGTTTAGGCACAGATAAAAAGTAGAGGAAATTATTGATAGCCGTTTCAGCTAGACGAATGTTTCTTGTGAAATTTGGGCGAGGGGGAACCATAAATTGGAGCTCAGACGAACACTTGCCATGAAAATAACGATACAGCAGAGGCAGGCTCACAACATTTCTTCTGTGAGAAAGAGGTTGCAGGGAAAGAAAAGGACACGCTCTACGAGGCTAAGAAGTCTATTTTGAACTCTATCAAGGCAGGATAAGATGTTTCTACAATCTCCCTAGATAATACAACAGTACTTCATTCTTAGATGTACCTAGCTCTTATATAGGTAGAGAATTACATCGATAGAAGGATGCCACCAGTTTTCCAGCGATCTTCGCAAATGATTTGGTGCACGTGTTTCTATATCAGATCAGGAGTAAAGGTCAAGCCTAGAAGCTTGTCAAAACATGAAGTCCTCCCAACCCCTATTAAAATAATTTCTTAAAAATCATTCTAAACATGAGAATTCTGTGACTTCTTTATTAAAAAAATGTTCATATTTCTTATTCCAATTATTAAATTTAATTGGTTATTAGATCCATTTGTTTTACTGTAAAAAGAAAAATATAATGCAGAATTACCACTACTACTACTACTACTAATAATAATAATACAAAAGTGTAAATTTAGATCTTTAGCTCACCCCCACCCCCCAAATAAGATTCTACTTTTATTTTTGGCGATAACTGTGAAAGCCCATCCCAAAAAATAAAATTCTACTTTTTTCGGGTGATTATTTTGAACGCCCACCCTTCAAAATAAGATTCTACTATTTTAGGTGATAACTTTGAAAACTCTGAATAAATTATCGCGACTTGTTTTGCTTTTTTCGCCAGTTCGCAATTATGACATTTTGTTGTGAAAGAAACAATGTTGTCATTAGGATTCTGCTCACTATGCTAATCCACCAGAAAATAAAAATACGATTTTTTTAAATTTTTCAACCGATTACTTGTAAACGGCCTCAAAAAAAAAAAAAAAAAAAAAAAAAAAAAAAAAACAGCGAAACGTCGGTTTTGCATATAAAGTTAAAGGAAAATGATCGCTCTTACGGACTAGACAACGTTTTAAGGATCTAGTGTCTATTCTTTTTGTTTAAATATGGTAGTCATGTTAATGTTCTTGATCAAAATTTCGTATAAAATATGTCATTGCGAATAGTCATACAAAGGCCGCTTTTTTTTTCGTAGTACTAATCCTATGTTTGGGCGGTAATGCGAAAAATAAAGCGATCGCGAGTGGGTTTATGGCAGTGAGACGGATTAAAATTCATTGGTAAAAAATTTAGTTAACTGCCCTAAATTTTATAATGGGAAGTAAAAAAGCGTTCATTTTACGCTAAATTTATATGTGCAACAAAAGCCACTCTAAATTCTATAGTAATTAAGTTTTTATTCTTTCAGTGTGTTCACAGATAACCACCTAAAAAAACTGAATCTTATTTAGGGGATGCTTTTAAATGTACATATAATTTATTTTTTATGATTTGATAAATTTCTAAACGTCCATACGTTTATTTATTTTATCACTGTGCTTGATTAGTTCATTATGAGATTTTTATAAGCGATTTTCGTTTGTGAGAAAAAATAAATAAATAAATGGAATAAAACATAGGACTATTTCAAACATGACCACTCCAGACAATACTAGACCATGTCGGCGCTAGAAAAATTAAAAATAAAACTGGCCAGGAGGGGGTTAACTCTTTTAATTTCACTGTGAACACTGAGACGGTAATATC
>NC_136489.1:108697212-108707212 GCF_053919585.1 Euprymna scolopes | reverse complement strand
TTTTGACCATCTCTTTTAAATGCAATTGTTGTAATCTCTCACGATGTCAATGTCGAATTGATTACATTTCAAATCCTTCCTCGATTGATTTCGTTTCGAATTTTCTCGTTAATTTTAATTAAAATAATATATAACCATATTTATCACGATTACGCATTGGAATTGTCTTGTTATATGTGAATTCAGTTCATAAAATGTTACATCCCCACTTTCTCTCTGTCTCTCTCTCATATATATATATATATATATATATGTGTGTGTGTGTGTGTGTGTGTATGTGTGTGTGTATGTGCACGCGCGTGTGTGCGTGTGTGTGTGTGTGTGTGACGCTGTTTATCTCAGATTAAAGGCAACCCACCCAGACAAGTAAGGAACCGAAATGAAGCTTCTTACCCAGCGGATGTTTTAGTGATATTTAGATCCATGTTTGGTGTATGGAAATGCAAAAAAAAAAAAAAAAAAAAAAAAAAAAAATGCAAAAGAGTTAACGATTTACTAAACCACGTTTTATTTACTGGATATTTTTCCGGTATTTACCGGAAGTTATTATCTCCCTTAGTAAGTTCGATTTACTCTGTGTGTGTGACGCGGTTTATCTCAGCCTAAAAGCAACCTCCCCAAGCAAGTAAGGTACCGAAATGAAGCTTATGACCAAGCGGATGTTTTACTGATATTTATATCCATGTTTGGTGTATGGACATGCAAGAAAATAACGATTTACTAAATAGCGTTTTATTTACTGATTTACTGGATATTTTTCTGGTATAAGGACTGGGCAAACTTGTGTTCTTGTATATATATATATATATATATATATATATATATATATATATATATATATATATATATATATGAATGTATGCAATGTATGCATGCATGCATACAATTATCACTTTGTTCAAGTTGGGTTTGATCCATTCTACTAGATGCCAAGTATTCACCCACTAACTCATATCGTCATACAAGGAAATTATTTTAAGGTTTTGATCGCCCTTTAAAGTGTAATTATTTCAATCATTCTTGCACTTGGTTAACCGGTTATATTTGCCAAGTATTTTTTTTTTATTAATTTTCATGAGTTTAGTTGCACCTATTATTCCTAACGATGATAGAGATCTTCCTAAGATTAGAATTACTTTTCATGTCATACATGAGACCTTGGTATTCCGTTATCTTTTCTCTCTCTCTCTCTGCTCTATTAAACCTAGAATCATTGGGGACTTTATGTGTGTGTATGAATATACACAAAATATATATTTATGTATATATTTTAATGGATATTCAAGCTTACAATGTAAAATAACTGTATTGTAAATATTAAGCAACAAGTTACATATAAATAAAAAATAGGAGGATCAAGATCAATGACAGTTTTTCTATCATATTATGTGTTCTAAAAGGAATTATTTTTCTAATTGATTGCAAGTTTATATATAAAAGGTTATGGATGTCTGTCTGTCTGGATGCATGTTTGGCTCAATATTTTAGAACTCTATATATCTGAAACTAAAAATCGCACAGCGACGCTAGTGGCATACAATGATTATTTTTGTTATGACAGTTCTTTTACATACCCTTAGCCGGTTAAGGTGAAAAAGGGGTCAAAAATGAAAAAAAAAAACGTTATAAATTTTGTACATTCATCTTAGTTTATTTCAATTTTCTTCGGTTTTGATTCTAGCTAAATAAATATTTTTTTTTTTACTTTTGAAATCACGACTCTATAATAATATAATATACGGAATCTGGAAAAGTTAAAATAACATATTTATGTGCACTTATTACCAGTCGAGCACCTCGCTTATATATATATATATATATATATATATATATATATATATATATATATATATGTACATATATATATGTATATATATATGTATATATATGTACATATATATACATATATATATATGTATATATATGTACATATATATACATATATATACATATATATATATGTACATATATATATATGTATATGTATATATATATATATATATATATATATATATATATATAAACGCTTGAGAAGAATATGTCCGAAAAGTTATTGAACTAACTCGGAAATAAAAAATATCTCAGTCGTGTTCAATCGGATGAGCTTGAATATATATATATATATATATATATATATATATATATATATATATATATATATATTTATATATATATATATATATATATATATATCATAAGTTTTGGTTTGGGTTTCGATTCTAGCTCGTGCATCCATGCCATATGAATATATATATATATATATATATATATATATATATATATATATATATACATACATATATATTTAATCACAACTTTATGATATATAAGAATCGAGATATAATTGACTGTAATAATATATACTACATCTGTATATACTAAAATATCATTTTTAAGCGTATTTTACCAAAGGCCATGCAGAGCGTCACTGCTATCTTATATAAATACTTTTTTAGTTTTAACAAAAGAGCTACAATAATACCAGGATGTCTCTATTTACGCTAAACATGCACAGAATGCTAACGTCATTATATTACATATGAAACAGAAAGTTGTGGAATTTTTACCAGTCCCGCTATTAGGAATAATTACATTTAGGGTGACTTTGCTCTCGTACTTTTCGTAGATAAGCAATTAGCGACTCTTTTATAGCCGCACATGATGATAGTTCTAGCCACTGTATGATAGTGCCTGACAACTGAAAATAAGAAGTTTACCGATATTGCAGAGCCATTTTCTGCCTTAAAATCCGCAACACAGCAGCACACGCCAGTGATCTAAAGTGACCGCTGTGAACAGACAATGCCAGTTGTAAAGGCCCTAATCAGCACTATTCTCCAAACCACTCAAAACAGAACTAATCACCAAACAGCGCTAGCGTCAACAATGGCAGCCAGTGGATTCCGCTAGTTTCCACTGTTAGTCAATGTACGACAGTAGAAGCTAGATGATTATATTTTGGCCACTGGTGCAAGTGCTTGCATTTTTACAGAGCCAACACTGGCTACCACTAGCAACCGCCCCTAGCTTTCCGGGTCCAAATTGTTCAACTGTGTATCCATCTTCAGTAATTTACGTGATTTAGATACGATAATGCTCTGAATAATCATAGGTTGATTAGTTTTCATATGGGGGAGGGGCCTTACTGGATTTGTTTATTTATTGTGCAATATTTTCAGCGGACAATGCCGGTACACGGGCTTTCCTAGTTTTTAGCTTATTTATTTATTTATTTTAGTGGATTTGTTTGTATACAAAATAGACATCTTCTTTCTGATAAAGATTTTTTTAACATTTCGCACTTAAATTAATTATTACCCCAGGGCAGCAGTATAACAGTAAGCTTGGTTTTCAATCAGCAGGTCCGTCCAAATAAATAACGAAACCTTTTAAATGCAAACTGACTCGACCCAATTGATTGCTTACGTGAACTATGTCATAGGTGAAATTGTGGAAAAAACCTTGCAGGAATATGACTTTTCTGAAAGTGCAAAATGAATGCGTATGCAATACAGGAATCTGAAATGCTTCCAATTATTATTTAGTTTGTTTTAATGTTGAATATATTTATTATGTTAATAGCATAACAGAAATAGTAGTTAATATCGCTCAGCCTTCAAATAAATTTGGATCCTACAGTCAACGTATATATCCTACAGTATTCAGGGGAGACTAAAATATTAAAACAAGAGCTGTACACTTTTAATGAATGAAATAGATTCGTCGGGTATGTATTTAATATATATTAATAAATACTGAACTTCATGTTCTGACATTTCTCTTCCTCTGACTCATCTTTATAATTGATGCAAGAATTAATGGTTACTTATCACAACCTTTAAAAAATAGTTGACTTTGTTACGTAATCTAGTTTCAATCACACACACATACACACACACACACATATATATATATATATATATATATATAAATATATACATATACTAGCAAAAGTACCCGTTGTTGACTGGGTTCAAAAACAGCCTACAGAAAATGGACTCTAATTTATGAAAGTATGATAGGTTATGAAAAGGAAGGGTTGCAAAGAGATAGCTTCGAATTTGGGGGTATTCAAACCAAGGCAAAATATGATGAAAGTAAAAATAAAATAGATAAACCTCATAATTAATTATACCATACATGTTCAAACTGAAAAACTTATCACAATATTCTGTGGATCTATATTAAAAAAACCTTGTTAATCTTTGTGACATATTTCCATCCTATGGATGGCAGGCGCGAACGAACACCCCCATCATTTTATTATACCATATTTCTTTACACTGAAACTTAATTATCAAAGTATACTTACGCAGATAGATATGAAAAGTCGTTATTAAAGTTTGTGCCTATTTTCATTCTATGAAAACCAGGCGCGAACGCAGACCCCACAATTTTATTATACCATCCCTATTTAAGTTAAAACATACTTATCAAAGTATTCTTATGTACATTTATTTCAAAAACACTTAAAAACGTCTCTGTTTTTAAATTTACATTTTTTTAATTTCCATACTTTGTGGACAAGGCGTGTACGCAGACCCCACAATTTTAATGACTCATCATTATGCCAGATCAAACATACCTATTCCTGTGTCTCGATACATCTTCTATCATTATATGTAATCAATTTTCTATAATAGTAAACATATAGGCGCCTATCCGTGGCCAGACACACACACAAACGTTTAGCTTTATATATATATATATATATATATATATATATATATATATATATATATCTTTCCTTTGCTTTATTGTTGATCATTCATCCATTTCCATGTACTTTTTAAAAATATTATTTTTTATTGTTATTTTATGTAATTCGTTTCATAATTTGTTTTTTTTTAATTATTTATTTATTGATTTTAATGTTTCTTTATTTATCTTATATATATATATGTGTGTTTGTGTGTGCGTGTATATATATATATGTATATATTAGAATATGTGATCAACATGCATGTTCTATCTTCTGGGAACGAAGGTGACTCTTAGACCATCCCTACTCTTACACAGTCTATTGCAAGTCAAAAATTTAGCTGAGATTGAGGGACGCTAACCGCACTGCTTTACTGTGGGCATTTATATGACGCTTCAGACCCTCACTTTATTTGCAACATAGAGTCATATGTAGTAGACCTGAGCGTAAGGCAGTTATTGTTTCAAGAGAACTCGCTACGTATAGCACATACATTGCGATATTGTCTGAAACACGCTTGAGTGATAAAAATCAATTAGTGGAAGTGGGTTCGGGATATACTTTTTTTCTGGAAAGCAAAGCCATGAAAGGCTAAAGGGAGAAGGTGGGATTGGCTTTGCCGTGCGGTCTGATTTGGTGACGAGGATTGAACATCTAATCTCTGTAAGTGTCAGAATTATTATAATGCACCTCCGTCTTGCAGACAGTAGGTATGCTACGATTTTACCCATCTATCTATCTATCTATCTATCTATCTATCTATCTATCTATCTATCTATCTCTCTCTCTCTCTCTCTCTCTCTCTCTCTATATATATATATATATATATATATATATATATATATATATATATATATATATACAGTGTGACAAAAAAAACGCTAAATGGAGGCCATTAAGAACATATGCTGTAGGACGGAGAAAAAAACCGAAAACCCTAGTGTGTTGATGTGATTTTTGGAATATAATAAACTAGTTACGACTAACGGGGCCTAATTCTATTTGGGGCCCGTTTTTTCTGGGGCACCCCGTATATATGTATGTATATATTGGATTCTAGATCGTTACAGCAAGGCTTACTACATTTTTTCAATCTTTTTATATGTCTGGTACGAAAGGTACTTAAGCTTTTATCATGCATTTCATTTCTTATATAATTGTATATGTTAGCTAAGATGTCACAGAATAATTCCAATCATTAACATTTGAATTATATTATTAAATATTTACTGGAGTTTGCCCACATTTCCTTGGAAGAAAAGTAGGGGCATTGACTTCAAGAGCTATGAATTTAACAGCTGTCCTGGTCCGTTGCACGTAGGTCAAAACTTTACGGCGATAGTAATCGTAAGTAAAACGAAAGAAAATAATAAATTCGATAAAATGAATTATTTGGTAAAAAATAATTATTTCATATATAGAAACGATTAAAGACACGCAGATGTTGGTGAACATGTCGGTTAGCCAGTCAGATGAACACAATACACATATGTTTGTGTATATCGTAAGGAGAAATCTGAACGAGTTAAATCGGCACAAAGATCAAAAATCATTTATTTTTGCTCTTTTTTTCTTCCTGCAACTCATTTATGCTTCTGAATTTTGGATTCTTCTTATTACTAGGCTCATGTTCTTGTTCCGTCAGCCATACCTAGATATAGGTCCCAGTATATTCGCTAGCGCCCGTGTCATGCTGATTAGAGTACTTGGATAAATCAATTGTACACGTTATTTTCTTCTGAACGTTGGAGTTTAAATTCTCAGTGTGGGCAACCAAAAAACACAATTACGAATATCGTAGAACCATTGTCAAGTAAAGGTAGACTGTACGAGAGCATGTTATAAAAGTAAATAAAAGGTTCGCTTCGAAATGTCAAGATGCCCGAATTTTACAGAAAAATTCCCGAGTTTGACAAGATGCAACTGAAGAAGGTCGGAGATATAATCGCTCCAAAAGTTGTGATAATACCCTCAAGATGTAAAACGTAGTCCGAAGTATAGAAATAAGATGTGCAATCTCTTTTCTTATTAAAAAAAAAAAACGCTGCTAACATTTCCTGCTATTATTCCGTATTAAAAGTTTGGCTGAACTTCAAGCTCAAGATGTCCTCTCCTCAGCAAATAATCAATCTTACTCCAAACTGTGAAAATAATTTGCATTTCTTTGTCTTTGTACTTTATACCTAATCCGAACTTTCACGAGCGAAGTTTAGTTTCATAAACCTCCCAGGTGTGGAACACATAGCAATGAGAATGTTTCCTTGTTGATTAAAAGATGGACGTTTTAAGGCGCAATGTTAATTAATATCTCACATGTCGTCGAGTGGATTTATGATGATTCCCAATACATTTAAAATACTGTAACATCGTCTTATTGAATATAAAATCCTTATCAGCGATTGGCTTTTTGCGTGGGTACGTATTGGACCATTAGTATAAAAAATGAATTCACACACACACACACACATATATACATATATATATATATATATATATATATATATATATATATAATTTGTATTCATTTCCTTTCTCAGGATATTTTATTAAATAATGACGAATTTGTCTGCTAGGATACAAAAAATGAAGATTAATCGTTAGTAATAAAAACGGAATTATTGGAGAAAAAATTTATTAAAAAGTTTAATACAGAAAACATTTAAAAAGATATTCTACTCAATTATGAAAATCACAAAAGTTGATGCTTTTTGTCGATTTTTTTTTCAATAGGAACTCATTCCCGTAATACAAATTTTATTACGATCAAATCTTATCAATCAACGCATGCGCAAGACAGATGAATCATACTGTGTGTTCTCCACTTCCTTTTCGCCATGATGCAAGTTGTTGCAAAATGTCCAACCTCTAGTGCACTTGCAATCAATTTTCACATGACATCTCATTAAACGCTCTACAATATGTAAAACCCCCCTTTGTAAAACGATTTAGTTTTAGAAATTATAATCATTTTTCTATTAATCATATTGGATTGACATTCATTTTTACAAAAACATTCATTCAAATTTAAACATTTATAAGAAAAAATAGCAATACTTTCGTATACACACATACACCCACCTCGTGCGCCCCCACATACATACATACATACATATATATATATATATATATATATATATATATATATATATATATATCGCTAGATTCAGCCACTCTGATGAGTCGTGGACGACGAAACACGTGTCAGTGGATAATTATATTGTAAAAATTATATATATATATATATATATATATATATATATATATATATTAACCGGTCGTTCGTTAAGGTGGTGTACCAAATAAAAAGGTATTGTTTTTTTTTTTGTTTTTTTTTTAATCTTCATATATCCATTTATTATCTAAAACAAATCTCAAATACAAATCGGTAAGTATTGACTGTTTGAGATAACGGGGATATGGACGTTTTTAATATTTCGATATTTTTTTAATGGCATTCTATTTTATTTCAATACCAGTTTCGTATTTATTGTACATATAACAAAAAACAAATTACATTGTCTAAATATGACATCATTTGAATTAGTGTTTCATTATTGAAGTTATTTTCACGGAGGTTTGGCAGATGTAAATTCCGATCTGTTTTAGGAATTCTTTTCGAAGTCAAGAGGCAGTACTCAAAGTTCAGTTTACAGCATAGCTAATACTTAATCAGGAATCAATTAGGGTTTTGATCCTGTCAATGATGGAACCATGACTCTCCACCTGCGGTGATAAAATATATAATTCAGGTTTTTATCCCGTACAAAATTTAAAAGCATACTTCAAGAACGTCGGAGTTTATGTTGACTAAAAATTTGTAAAAATGACATATAAGATAAGAAGATTAGTCCGAATAATCGTCAGTATAATAATTGTTAACTAGACATTCCAAAAATAGTGTTGTTCTCTTCATTGAACTTTAAAAAATCAAATGGAAAATAAAATAGTTTTAATGGGTGTTTCCTAGTTGTTAAATCATGATTTCAAATGCTGAAAATATTAAAAAAATTATAATAACTTTTATGAGTTAGACATTCTTTTAATGTTTTGTTCCTTATTTAGCTGACTAGGTAATTAGTATAAGCACGCTTTAAATATAGATTAGGACTAGGCTTATTCTGGCAGTGGTGTTGTATAGCAGGAGGATAATACTGGGGGCACATTAATGAATTCATGTAATACGGGGACTCAGACGAGATGAGGATGATAATGAGAGAGAGAGAGAGAGAGAGAGACAGATGGTGGAGGCGTATTACTTGTAAGGATTGTACAAAGTTCGTTACAAGATGATGATAAAAACACATTTACATTTTCGTTGTGAGAAATGACGACACGCGACAACAGTTACAAACATAGTTGGTTCCTTTATTATTCAATCGACCGATCGGTGATGTCGGGAATTCAAACTGGGATCTACATCGTCTATTTTCCTCCCTTTGCTTCTAGGGGACTCTCCTCTCAGTCATCTTAACTGACTATCTCTCAGCAACTTTTCTTACTTCGAACCCTCAGACTGAGAAATCTCCTTTGTTTATGACGTCAGAAGTGTACTATCGATCAACGTAACTATAACACCTTTTCTACGCATGCCCGTCCAACACAGTTTTGGCAAACCAAGAATGCTTAATTCTAATTCTAGCCTATTTTTACACAATATATTTTAGCCCGCATGGTGCATTCATTTAACTGACATATTTAATATCCAGATTCCTAAAAGAATGGACAATCGACTCTTTTTTCCGAGATAAATAATATTTAACTATTTCTAATAGAATTAACAATGGACTTAATTTCTTACATTCCATTTTACATTATTTTTAACACTTGCCTACAGAGTTCGATTCTAGCCTTATCCTAATATCTTTGTCACTTGTCTGGTATGACTTCTTACTTACATGAGAAGAGGGCAGCCCTTTAATGTAACAGTTATTTCTTTCCTAATTATGATGTTGGGAAGGAAAACGATCCTTATTAGAAAATGGCGTAGCGATAATAAATTAATTCAGTTAAAAGCCGCTTCTTTTTATTTAACAGCTTCTCTATTGTTTTACGGTTACATGTATTTGTTGTTATCAAACACTGTCAATTATTATTGCCTTAAACAATCAGACACCCGGCATCCACAGCATCTTTGCGAATTCAGTCAGTTATTAAGTTTGTACGGATATCGAACCACGTCTTTTTACCTGGTTCACACACAGCCTCGTCTGTATGACCGACCCATTCCAGCCACCGCCATTTACTGTTCCCCAATAAACCCCATCTTTAGTGTTCCTTCCGATAATTCATTTCCATACC
>NC_136489.1:108557212-108694712 GCF_053919585.1 Euprymna scolopes | reverse complement strand
AAGCGTAAAGCAGAGTCCAGTGTCAACAGATTTTAGCTAATGGTTAAAAGGGGGACAGAATGTTAAGCGGAAATGGCGCCAGATGATCAATGTGAGTAGGCTAGAACAATAAGTTTAGAATGAACAAACAGAAACTTTATTAAGAATGCTGTAGGTTATGTAGAAAATATATTGTTTTGATTGTTCCATTCTCCTATTAGCAATGTCTTAACTTTCTGATTAAAAAATCAACAAGAGTTTGTTCCTTAGAACGACGCTCGTATATTATCTTATGCCTACCTCTCTTTCTTCGTATTCCGGCTGGTATGAAAACAATGATATCGATGGTGTTGACGGCTTGATTTATTATTGCGCAGCGTTGCCTATTTATTTCCTTCCCATATTCTAAAAATTATGACTTTTCAATTTCCGCAAATTTTAATTGCGCGAAAATAATACGTATAAACAACATACGGCTTTATAATCATTTTAAATTTAGACCTAACCCAGAAATACATTTTCAAATACAGATTTCACTTTTTGTCTATTTTGTAATCAATCGATAGTAAGTAATTGCAATTCTTTTTACTTCCTGTATAAAATCAAACTCTGTAATAGATATACAAGAATTAACGAAAACGTTTTTTATTAAATTTTAAGTTGTTTGTTTAGGTTGTTTTTTGTTTTGTTTTTTTACATGGGGATCACCACTTATCAAGACCTGTAAGCCACTCGGGGATAAGGGTTATTTTGTGTACAATAATCAATGGGATAATATCGTAGTAATAGTTGGAATTGGTATTTGATCAAGCGTCTTACTTAAGGGGGCGAATCAGCAGGAATTTGTCTATGTTGGACTTGAAGACGTCCAAGTTTTAGTAAGGTTGGAAACAGACAAACGAAAGAGAATTCCACAGGCGTGCACTTCTCAGAAAAAAAGCTATGTTCCTGGAATCTACGTTTTGATTTAGGCACAGATAAAGAGTGGGGAAAAATACTGACAGTGGTTTTAGCTAGACGGGTGTTTATCATGAAGGATTGGCGAGGGGGGACCAGAGATTGGAGATCGGACGAGCACTTGCCATGGAAATAACGATAAAACAAAGACAGGCTCGCAACGTCTCTTCTGTGGGAAAGAGGCTGCAGGGAAGAGAAGAGAGCATCCCCCACTAAGCCACGAAGTCTATTTTGTACTTTGTCAAGGCAGGATAGGCTGTTTTTTGA
Source organism: Euprymna scolopes (assembly GCF_053919585.1). NCBI lineage: Eukaryota > Metazoa > Mollusca > Cephalopoda > Sepiida > Sepiolidae > Euprymna > Euprymna scolopes. The sequence goes on along the minus strand of NC_136489.1, from coordinate 108,693,509 downwards.
AGCTCCAGCCCAGATGTGGCAGCAGTACTCCATCTCTGGACGTACTTGGCTTTTATAGAGATAGAAAATTACATCAGTAGTGAGATATCTTCTGGAGCTGTAGAAGGATCCTACCATTTTCCCAGCGGCCCGGGCAACAGACTTTATATACGTGTTCCATTTCAGATCAGGCGTAAAGATCAAACCCAGGAGCTTGTCAAAACATGAAGCCTCCCCCAAGACGAGAGCCATCCATCACAATTGATGCTAGATGAAAAACAGAACGTTGATGATGTAAAGTTAGGAGCTTGGTTTTAGATGCATTAAAAGTAACCAGCCATCTCTTCTCCCACTGAACGACGCGCTCAAGATCAGAGGAGAGAGAATTAAAGAGAGCTTTGTCATTTACGGTCTTTGATGTGTTGCCGTAGATGGTCGTGTCATCACCATAGATGTCAATGAATGAATTTCGTATATGCTTTGGGAGATCATATCAACCCTTTTCAGATTATTTAATGCCAAATCCAAAGATTGAAGAAAACATTTTTAATAGAATATATTTGTTGTTTTCAAGTCCGTTTCTATTTAACTCATAGTTGAGACCCTAACAGGTACTACCACTCCGAGTCAGAGTGGACCTGGAAGCAATGTCAATTAAAGGGTGGCCCCACACTCCCCAAAGCCCGCAAGCTGGGGCCTCACCACTGGATATAGTTTAAGGTCATATCCAGAACCATATTAAATTGTAATATAAAATCAATATTTTTCTTAAACATTTAATTCACAAACGTTTAAGTCATTATATTTATGGGAGCTCTTGCTACTTGAATATGCTATTTAATTACATCTGTAAAGACGAAGGCAATTAAAACATAACCATTAGAAATATTTCTTAAAAATCTCCAGAAGCATACAATCTAAAAAACGTATAATTTTCCCAAGTTCATTGAAAAAAAAAACGTTTAAACATTCACATTAATAATCATGTTTTATATTCTGGGTTTATTCAGGTATGTTTCGTTCTATTTAATATATATTTAACTACGAAAATATTCCAAACCTCGGTTACTCATAAAAGGACATTATGTTTGTCCTTTTCTACGCAGTAGCGATTTTATTTAAAAAAAAATGCGCGAATAAGTTTCAGTCTTTGTTTCCACCTTGCAAAACACGAACAGCTCAAAATATCTCTCGTACTTCAAATACTTCAAACGATACTGAATTTCCATTGGCAATGACAATTTTCATACGAAGAATACATAATTACTGCACAACATTCCTACTAGATACAACACGATTTACTTCCAATTCAAAACTTCATTATTTTAATGTCAATCTATCACACTACCATTCAAGACGATGGTATTCTTTGCAAACTGCTTCTCATTAGTAATGAAATACCATAATATCTTTATTACAGTTTTAGAAATATGTACTTTCATTTGTTTATTGCAGAGTTCTTTTCGTGTATGTTACAATGTATATATTTGGACTGTAAATAAATTAGATAAGTCAATTAAGATGTTACCTTTCCATAAATGTATGGAGACAAGCCACCGCAACTATATCTTCATGACTGTATGCGCACGTAATATAACATGACAGAGACGATCCACCTTGTAAAAAAGATCTTGGAAAACGTATGACAAATTAAGTGTCTAATGGTTAACAATAACGAAAATAGTATTAAAGTCATATGAACTGTTTTAGGAATGTATACAAAATTTTATATGTATATTTACATACGTACAAGCATACACACACACACACACACATATATATATATATATATATATAAATACAAACACATAAATATATCTAGGTCTCGTAAAAATGTACGCTTTTACGATTGTTATCTAGCTTTTTCCTATGCCAACGTTTTTGTTAAACCATCTATAATATCAAATGCAAAATGGCGAGCGCGTTTCTGTATGTCCACGAAAAGCTTGTTTCGCCAGGCTTCTCGACAAGTTTATAATTTTGGAAAAGTTCCCTATACTCCCTAGATTATCGCATTTCAGATTCGAAAACGGACGGTGTCTCTATCTTTATTTTGACCGAGTTTTAAAAAAATCCCCGGTTTCCAGCGTTTGTTTGTCTTTTCGTATAATGCCGCGAAACTGATCGAAGCAAAGTAATCCGCCTGGCCCTCCTGGCCGGGACGTCTTGAAGGGAATCAGCTTTGATTAATACGGGAGAAACCTTTCATATCAGACAGTTGCTATTCATTTGGGAGTTCCCCCTTTTCGGGGGAGCTGGTTTTCTCCAACATCGTGAGGAAACGAATTCGGCAAAAAGCAGAAATCTTGACTGGCCTACAGCCAAACGTTCATTTATACGCCTGCCTGAACTCATTCATTTCTTTTGGATCGTTAGATTTGAACACTTTAAACTTCTGTTCGCCTCATGGCGCAGCGTTAAATTCACAGTTTTTATTTAACTTTGTTTTTCGCCTTCGCGTCACGGGTTCGAGTCTGCCGGTCTACTAACACTTTTTTTTCACACACCTTCAAACACTATGTATATATGTATGCATGTATATTTGTATATCTGCATAACACTTTCGACAGAGGGGACGGATTTTCCCGTGATCGGAAGCTTCTTAAAATCTGATCCTTTTGGACGACAAATATCGAAAAAATTGCTAAAAACCTCAATTGCTTCACCCTCAACTGGGCACTATTTTACAGGGAGGGGTTGCTTTTTTCGCCGTTATTTTCAAAATTCATCGCCTCTTTTTGATTGACTAGCCTTAATTTCAACTTTCTTCACTTCCGGTTTAGCGATGGGCGCAACAGCAAAGACGTCACGTTTTTTTTCACGGTCTTTTCCTCCTTCGTGGTACGGGTTCGAGCCTGCCTACCTATTACCACTTTTTTATTTAAAGCTATTACGTTTTTTTGCTTACCACACACCACCAAACCTCCGGGCAACGACGGGTACCCAGGCTAGTAGATCTATAGAACATATATAAGTGAATCAAAGTGTTTCCTCTGTTACAAATTACAATGGTTTTATTTATTTATTTTTCCAATCATGTTTTCCAAATAAAAATAACTCTGTGCACTTTGCAGATCTATTTGTCTACGGCAAACGATCAATATTTTCCGATCAACATCGGATGTTTCCTTCCGTCGACTCGTCTGAAATCAGGAATCCCTACATAACAATGAAATATGGAAGAATACAGAGTCCACTTGATGATTAACGTAAAATAAATTTTACTTGAATCCTGATCGTCATCACGTGAGAATTGTAGGCAATTACTGGCACTTGCACATTATGTAATAGAAATTAATAGTCCTCAGCAGTTTTTTTTACATTAGACTTGAAAGTTATATAGTGTAAATATTTACAAATATTTGGAGCATCTTTAAATTTTAAATTATGGTTTTTATATTATTGTATCACTGAAGTTTTTATGTCCAGAGTATTATTGCAATATTCTATTATTTAGTTCATCAGCGATTTTTTATTAAAATTCACCGTAGGTAATAATAGTTTTCTCATATAAAAGTCTTGTTGTTAGTTCATTTCTAATTGCCCGTTTTGGTTAATTAATTTGACGCAGGAATAGAGATGGTCAATTGTAAAAACAGCAAGAACATTTATTCAATTTATGTTTTCGGAATTTTTTTAGATAAATATCTTTAATCTGTATTAAATTTTCCAGATTACAGTTCTCATTGAAATATAATTCGCACAGCATTTCAGTCGATGTAATCTCCTACCTTCTGCCGGTATATTTTGTCATACTCGAGAATCTGTCGCATTGTGGATTAAAAAAGGGGTTATAATCAATCAAATAATGGAGTAGTATTGCGGTATTTCGAATTTTGATTTCAAATGATGTATTTTCAAATAGGTTTTCGTTATAATATGTTTACTTTATATATCATTTTCAAAGGCGTTTTTCGCTCTACCTAATCGTTTAAATTATAATTGTTTTAAAACAATTATGTCTTCTTTTCCGATATAGCTGAATTGAAAATGGGGAAATTCTTCAAATTTGTTTTTTTCCATATCATATATTTTATTTTAAGAACATTCAATACATGATATGGAAAAAAAACAAATTTGTAGAATTTTCTCATTTTCAATTCAGCTAGAACGGAAAAGAAAAGTAATGTCTTATTTTGGCATTACTGATTTTAAAAAGATAAACACGCACACATATATTAGAGTCCAAAGTGGTTACAACAAAGCAAATGAAAATCAAAACAAAATCCATACCAAAGCAGCAAAACTCAAACTAGCCTGCTTGGGCACTATATATAAAAATATAGGAACATTTGGGCATATTTCATTAATTGGAAAATCTAGGTTTATTTTACCAAATGAAAAAAAAATAACTATAGAATAGTATTATAATATTCAAAAAGCCTACAAATGTCCATGTATTTGCATCCAATAGAACCAAATATATAAGCATTTCAATGTCCAATTTGGCTACGAGTATATATATATATATATATATATATATATATATATATATATATATATATATATACAAATATATAAATATATATATATATACATATGACCTGAATGTGTAATGCGCTATGTGACATTTGCCCTTTGAGCCACGCGTTTAAAGGGGGTCATTAATTATCCAGATTTTAATTTTGTGCACATTATTTTTACATTTACAGCCATAAAATGTTTAAATTAAAGCCATTTGTTTTCCTTGTTTTTCATATGAATTGCAAAATATCTTATATTTCTCCAAAACCTCTGGCTTGATAAAATGGGAGACTAAAACTTGCTGCTATGATTTCTAATGATCTAAAATATCAGCAAGGGGAGACTTGATTCCAAATATTTCTCTGTTTTGGTTTCCATACGTAAAGTTCATTTCTCACCGAATAAAAATTATTTGACACTGGAGATATTCATAATCGTAGCCTATTTCCAAACGAGAAGCGATATAACATATGAGAAATATTTGGAATTAAGTCTCCACTTTCTACTATATAAAATCATTTTAAACCATAGAAGCAAGTGTTAGTCTCCCCTCCACCAATGCCAAAGATTTTGTTATATATATATATATATATATATATATATATATATATATATATATATATATATATATATGCGAGGGACGTGGAATAAGAGATTTGGCCTGTGCAATGATTTATATCTCTACGGGTTATGTGGCAAATTGCAGCTCTAAACTTATCGTGGTGTCTGTTTTACAGGTGTTTCAACTGAGTCACGTGTGAAATGGAGCCTGTTGAATGCCGAGCAGTGATGCGGTTTTTGTATTTGAAAGGACGCACACCATAGGAGACTTTTGATAAAATTAAAGAAACTTATGGTGATAATGCCCCATCATATGACTTTGGAAAACGCTGGCATCGTGCATTCACATATGGCCGAAAGTCTGTGGAAACAGCTCCCAGACCTGGTCGCCCCGCCCCTTCTGCCATTGATGAGGCATCTGTCTGTAAAGTTGAGCCTGCCATTTTGGAAGATCGGCGCATTATTATTCGCCAAATAGCCCAAGATGTCAAGATTAGTACAGGGTCTGTTGAAACGATCATTCATGACCATTTGCATATGCATAAGGTGTCTTCCAGATGGATTTCCAGGTTTTTCACACCATTTCAGAAACGAGAACGCGTCGAGTGCTCGAGAATGAATTTGAAGATGTGCCAAGAAGAGGAGTCAAAGTTTTTCAAAAGACTAATTACACAGGATGAAACCTGGGTCAATCACTATGATCCAGAGACCAAAGTCCAGTTAATGCAGTGAAAGCACTTGGACTCACCCCTTCAAAAGAACGCAAGAGTGCAGTCCTCCGCAGGCAAGGTCATGCTGACAGTCTACTGAGACCAAGACGGAGTAGTGATGACAGATTTCCTGGCAAAGGGTACCACAATTACAGGAGCCTTTTATGCTTAACTTTTGAGGAAATTAATGGAAGCTATCAAAATCAAGAGGCTAGGCAAGATCAGCAAAGATACCCTCCTACTGCAGGACAACGCTCCAGTCCACAACTCGCATGTCGCCGGATCAGAAACACGGGCGTGTGGTTATGAAATCCTCCCCCATACTCCCTACTTGCCTGACCTTGCACCCTCTGACTTTCACCTCTTCCCAGGCATGAAGTTGTTTTTGAAAGGAAAGCGTTTCCCAGATGATGCAGTCTGGATTTCTGATGTCACGTCGTGGTTGGAAGACCAACCTGGGTTGTTCTACAAAAACGGTCTCCAGAGCTGCACAAACGATGGGAGAAATGCATAACTCTGGGTGGTTCCTATGTAGAGAAAGACTAATAACTTTGCCAAGTTTCATGTCTCTACTGCTATGGGAAGTGGGTCAGGGGCATTACTTATTGCACGCCCCTCGTACATATAAATACCTGTTCACATACCCTTTTTCATGATTAAGCTAGAACCCAGAATGAGATTGAATAGAGCAATTGCATCGATAACGGACAACGCCAGACCCAAAGTCGGTTTCGATGTAATGCATCTCATCAGTGACGTGCTTCGACATAGGCGCAAATCCAGGTCGTCACACGCATGGAGTGTGCAATACTGACGGCCTAACATTATGGGCCACGGCGCAATCTATTGCCCATGCCTCGATTTAAATTTTTACATTTTATCTAGTTCTACATTCTACCATGTCACGCGTCCTATACAGCTAAGATAGTTTCTGCTGGTATGCAGGCGGTAGATATCACATCTACAAACATTAACTTAAATTAGTCAACTCGCCAGATACGATATCGGAATAACCTATTTGTTGAGGGACACCACGTCTCTACGAAAGATGAACCGCTTTTTCTACATATATTAAACATTAAATGGAGATTATAGATAGATATATATAAATACCCGTTCACATATACTTTTTTATGATAAAGCTAGAACCCAGAATTAAATGGAATCGAGCAATTGCATCGACAATGAACAACACCAGACTGGGTTCTAACTTTATCATTAAAAGTGTATGTGAACGGGTATTTATATGTATCTATCTATAATCTCCTTTTTTTTCTTTTTTTTGCACAGTGATCACCACTTATCAAGGCCCGGAAGCCACTCAGGGATAAGGGTTATTGCAAGTACATTACGTTAGTGTGGAGATTTGATGAAGTGTTTACTTAAGGCGGTGGTTCATTAGGAAATTGTTAACGTTGGACTTGAAGACATCCAAGTTGTAGTCCGGTGAGAAGCAGGCAGACGGAACAGAGTTCCACAGGCGTGCAGTTCTTAGAAAGAAGCTTTGTTCATAGAATCCACGTTTTGATTTAGGCACAGATAAAGAGTGGGGGAAATTTTTCACAGTGGATTCAGCTAGACGGGTGTTTTTCGTGAAAGATTGGCGAGGGGGGATCAGAGATTGGAGTTCAGACGAGCACCTGCCATGGAAATAACGAAAAAACAAGGATAGGCTCGCAACATCTCTTCTGTGGGAGAGAGGTTGCAGGGTAGAGAAAAGGGCATTCCCCACTAGCTACGAAGTCTATTTTGTACTCTGTCAAGGCAGGAAAGGCTGTTTTTAGCAGCTCCTGCCCAGATATGGCGACATTATATCATCCTTGGACGTACTTGGCTTTTATATAGATAGAGAATTGCATCAGTAGTGAGATATCTTCTAGAGCGGTAGAATGATCCCACCATCTTTCCAGCGACCTTGGCAACAGACTTGATGTACGTGATCCATTTCAGATCAGGAGTAAAGGTCAAACCCAGAAGCTTGTCAAACACGGGGCCTCACCCAGACGAGAGCCATCCGTCCCAATTGATGCCAGATGGGGATCAGAGCGTTGATGATGTAAGGATAGGAGTTTGGTTTTGGATGCATTAAAGGTAACCAGCCACGTCTTCCCCCACTGAACCACGCGCTCGAGATCAGAGGAGAGAGAATCAGAGACAACTTTGTCATTTACAGCCTTTGACGTGTTGCCGTAGAGTGTCGTGTCATCAGCATAGATGTCAACGAATGATTTAAGTATGTGTTTAGGGAGGTCATTGATGTAGATCAGGAAGAGAGTTGGGCCCAGGATTGACCCCTGAGGGACTCCAGCATTTATATTGCAGGCTTCCGATTTTTGTCCCTTGACCACTACTCTTATGAGCCTATCGGAGAGAAATGGTATAATGATTGAGAAAACATTTCCAGTTATACCGTAGCTGGAAATCTTGTGAAGTAGACCCTTATGCCATACCTTGTCGAAGGCCTTTGATATGTCAAGTGCAATTGCCCTAGAAAGGGACCCTTTGTCAAGAGATTCATTAATCCTGTGAGATATAACCGTCAGCACATCTGCGGTAGATCTTGCAGAGCGGAAACCATATTGTGTGTCACTACGAAGGTTGTTTCTGCTGAGATGGTTTACTATTTCTCTATTTAATATGGATTCCAGCAACTTTCTCATAACACACAGGAGACTTATTGGTCTGTACTGAGAGGGAGATGACTTATCACCTGAATTCTTAAATACAGGGCAAAATGATGAGGTCTTCCAGGGAGTCGGAAAACACTTCTCCTTTAGGCAGCGCTTAAATAGTTTCGTAAGTATGGGAGCGAGTTCTTGTTGAAGCTTTTTTAACTCTATAATTGCGATGCCATCAGGGCCAGTTGCTTTACTGGAATCCAGGTTCTTGATTAGCTTAGCGACCTCATGCACGGATATTTGTATATTAGCTAGCTTGTTCTGTGTTATAGGAGGAAATATGGGGAGTTGATGGCCTTCGTCGCATAGGGTAGATTTAGCTGCAAAGTTCTTGGCAAATGGTTTGGCCTTGTATGACGCTGACGAGATGACCTCTGGTCCATTGACAATGGTTGTGATTTAACGCACACTTCTGTTCAGGATCCTATTTATAATTTGCCAAAACTGGTGGGAACCAAGCCGCTGATCAGCTACCTTGGATTTGACAGACTGGGCATATAGTTCTCTTGCATTTTTAACACTCTTTTACAGTGGTTGCTGGCAATCCTGAAAGCAGCTTTAGTCCAAGAGCATCTATTACGTTGGTAGCTATGGAAAAAGTGATTTCTGAGCGCGATAGCAGCAGCACATTCTGGGGAGAACCATGGCTGGCTGTTAGGTTTTTGTTGGAATTTTTTAGATGGTATGAATTGGTCTATGCCTACAATTAACTATTCGGTCAGATCTGATAATATAGAGGACACTTCCTTTTTAAACATGGAGTGCAGAGGTAAATAAGATATGAATTTACGGAATCTATCCCAGTCAGCCATAGAGTATCGGTATACAGTACGGTAGGGGGTACGTCTGGGGATTTATTATATTTCTTTTTTATCTTAACTGATACGACTGATACGACCTCTAGATGTTTAATATATATATATATATATACATATATATATATACATATATATATGCATATATATACAAATATATATATACATGTGTATATGTATACATATATATGTATATATACAAATATATTTACATGTATATATATGCATGTATGTATATATATATATATATATATATATATATATATATATATATATATATATACAAAGTCACAGGTATTCAGGAGTGAAAACTTGTGAATTAAAATGAGATTATTAAGAGTGCCTAATAAAAATAAAATATTACATAGTCGCTACACTGAACATGCTTATGTCGAAGACATTATCTTCAGCGGAACATAAATTTTATTACGTCGCCTGACCGACGGCTTTTCTGAAACATTTGTATTTTAAATGTAGCGACTATGTAATATTCGTTTATCTAAATAAATTAATACACACACACACGCACACACGCACACACGCACACACACACACATATATATATATATATATATATATATATATATATATATATATATATATATATACAGAAACATATCGTGAATAATACACACATTTATAATGCAATGACAGGAATCGCATATTATAGGAAAAATGGAATAATTTTGGATGTAGTAATATGGTATAGACCTTAATTTAATAGGAGCACACAGAATTAAGCTAAAAGCGAGAGAATAACAAGAAAAAGGCAAAGTTCTAAGTATCCATCTTGAATTTTCAAAATGAGTTATAACTCATTTTAAAACTATAATTGGAGGGAGATATATTTTCTTAATTAAGAAAAGCTATAATTCAGGGTTAATATAGTTTAATACTAAGGTATTTCGAAGACTGATTTTTCTCATCCAAAAAGGTGCAGGGGAACTAGGTTGCCAAAATTCCATTACAACAACTGGTTAATAGGGTAATTAAGGATTTTAATATATCTCGTGCATAGGGGAGAGATGGACGAATTGTGTGCTGAGTATCTGGGGAGGTTAAACTAATATAAGAGAATTTAAGTGAACTAGAAACTTGAGAGAGATATCGGAGCTATAAAAAAACAGCGAGTCAAGAGAAATACAGGGATAATTAAATGAGGAAGATGGTTACGATATGGTGGGAAGAGCTGTATATCGCGGAGGAACAGATAAAATAACTTGCAATGAAGCGTATAGTAAATGAATCCACTGAAAATTATAGATACGAACACAAGTATAAAAACAGAGTAAAGAGATACAAACATAAAATAATATAAAGTTCAGATAGAGGGGGATAGAGATAAAGAATCGTAGACTAAACTTAAATAAAACAAAATGAATCAAATTGAAAAACAAAACTATTATATATATACTAGCAGGGGGGCCCGGCGTTGCTCGGGTGTTTGGAGGTGTATGCTGTGCAAAAAAAAAGCAAAAAAACAAAAAAAAAATGGTTACTTTTTTAAAAACTTTGACCCCTCCTATGCCCCCTTCAAAATTTATTGTTTCGGGCTCAAATCACTTTATTAAGTTAGATCCAGGTTCAAGGAACCTATATCTAAAATTTCAAGTGTCTAGACCCAAAATTGTCGAAGGAGTTTGGTAGAGTTCTTAAATGTCAAATCGTTGAAATTTGACCCCTTAACAGCCAAATTTCTGGCTGACACCCTTCACATCGATTTTCCCAAATCTCAGTACCCGGTATTTCAAATTTCGAGTCTATAGACTAAAAATTGACAGAGTTATTGCGTAGGGAAATGTACACAGACAGACAGACACACAGACACACAGACACGTTCACTTATATATATATATATATATATATATATATATATATATATATATATATATATATATATATATATATATATATATTACTATAATTATTTTATACCTACAGATACTAGTGGCGCATCCTTTCGGGATAAATCAGTACGAGGAATTACCATTACAAGCGGTCGGAGGATTCGAATCTGGTCACGAAGCCATCTCGGACTCGAATATCAAGGAAGAAACCACACGGCCCATGTACAGAGCGAGAGATACAGTTCAAATTAACATTTATATAATGGTCTAGAGTGCTAGGGGAATTTTATTATTATATCATCATGATCTGCGCATGCGAACTTAATTGTCCAACTTTAATTTCAGCATACAGTAGGCAAGAATAAGAAGCGGGCTCTTAAAGGCATTGATATAATTATTTCTATAATTATTTTTGATACCTAAAGACAGTAGCACTTCATCCCGTCGGGAATCATCATTGTGAGGAGTTAAGATTATAGCCGTTCAGGAGATTCGGCAAGACAGATAGCACATTGATGACAAGTGTATGTCTATAAAACAAGAAACGTATAAACACAGTATATATATATATATATATATATATATATATATATATATAGTTAGTTAGTTAGTTAGTTAGTTACTTAGTTATAAAATATATATGGTGATTAACTAACTAGCTCTACCTACGTATTAAGCACTTTTGAAGTAAATACTTAAAGTTTCGCATAAATTCATACTTTCGTATATTAATTTTAGGTGAGTAAATGGAGTAGTTATATATATATATAAATAAATAAATATATATATATATACATATATATATATATTGGGTGGGGTGGGTGAGTGTGTGTGCGTGTATGGAAATAGAGTATTACATATATACATATATACTTACACGTTATGTATGTATGTATGTATGTGTGTATGTATGTATAAAATAATATATGCACAACGAGCGATAGAAGTAGTTGTAAAATAATTTTCCTTTCAATTTAAGAGCGAATTCACCTCATCAGAAAACGTAATTAGTTTACAGCTGCGTATTCGTGGTAGACATTCTTCGATGAGCATTGTTTATGGCGGCAATCGCGATGTAATATCGCCGAAGCAAAGGGCAGAACTCATGATCAAAAGAAACGCTAGTCTTGTTTTCGCAACGCTTGCCTTCCTACGGTTTTTCTTTCAGTTTTACACAAGTTGTAAAATGTAGATTCGCGTTGAGATTTCAGACAGCAGACTGCTCGTAAAGTGAACGCAGTTATTTATCACGATCAAAGCGAGTCCGGCAGACAGGAAACTATCGTTATCAACTTGGAGATCTTGCAGACATTCGGTGAGATTAGGTTCATTTACTCGTTATTTATTTTTTGTTTAAATAGTCGATATTATTCAAAATCTCACCTCTTTTGTCTTTTCTATTATTAATCGTATTCTCTTTGTTCGATATTCTCTTGGCAAGATTTATATTTAATTAACACCCTTTTAGATTTCTCATCTCTTTTTCAAACTCCTCAGTTTTATAGTTGAATATATAATGTATTTTTTGTTGATTTTTGACACTTTATTTACTTGGAAAACTTATCAATAAAATTTACTCTAGACAAAAGGTATAGTACACACACACGCGCACACACGCGCACACCCACGCACACATGTATATATATATATATACATACATATATATATTATTGCATTTACTAAAATAGCAATTTGCAATATATCACGTTTGTTATATATATTATTTAATGTATTAGATTAGTCGCCCTGACTTGCTAAGTCGAAAAAACAAACAAACAAAACAAAACAAAAACACTGAGATATATTTTAATTCATGTAAAGTTCTCTACTCCAAATTAAACTGGGCAGACCAATCGAGAAGTCTTTCACCAAACCGAATTGAAGAATGTCTCAAAAGGTACTCGATGTAGCCTTCTGAAAGAAGTGGCAAAGTCCGTTAAGCCTGTGACAAAGCCTCCATTAAAGCAACATCCCATACAAAACCGATTGAAATGGCCAGAGGACAGCATGATACGGATTTTTCCGAAGTTTTCTTCACGGATGAAGTGCGTGTGACTTTTGATGGCCCAGATGGCTGGAGCAAGAGATTAATCCTAGACATCATCATCAATGTTTAAGGCGCAAACAAAGTGGTGGTGGGATAATGATTTTGGCTGAGATTATTGGAGGTACTTTAGTTGGCCGATGGAGAGTCCCAGTACGTGTAAAAATGACGCCAAATGCTTATATAGCTTTTCTGAAGGAGTACTTCGAACTATGGTTGAAGTAGCAAACGTTAACATTCAGAAGAACCATTAATTTATGCAGGATAATGCTCCCTCGCATGCAGCAAACAAAAGCAAAGATTATTTGCAACAACTGGGGTTCTCTGGGCTACAGAAGATGGAGTGGCCTGCGAATTCGCCAGATTTGAAACCAAGTGAGCACCTTTGAAGAATCATGAAGAGACGCCTCTATGCAAGTGGCTGCCAATTTAAGAGCAAAGATAAGTTGCGGGATGCTCTCGAAGAGTTATCGCGAGGAATAACTGTTGACGAAATCACAAATGTCACTAATTCTGCGGGTTTCATAAAAAAGGATCTCATACCCCCTAATAATTATGTCAACGTAGAAATTGCTATGTAGTTATTGTGTTCTAAGCATTATTGCGAGTTCCTTTAATGTTTGAAAATTATTTCAATAAACAAGTTATAGGGATATTGCTGTTCTGTCTATATATCGTTAATAACTTGACACACTGAACTGAAATAAACAGATATCTTATCTTCTTCCATAGTTTCGCTAATACTGCTTTAAACACCTTCATTTTCTGTCTGGAGTAGCTGAATAGAATTGCAAGCACTTTCTCAAAGTTTCATGTATTTTTATTCACTCGCTCCCTACTTATTTAAAAAAAATGGAAACTTTTTAATAATTTGATAAGCACTATATATATATATATATATATATATATATATATATATAAATGGAAACTTTTTAATAATTTGATAAACACTATATATATTTATATATATATATATATATATATATATATATATATATATATAGTGCGTATCAAATTATATAAAAATTCCATATATATATATATATATATATATACTGGTAGCAAAATTGACTATTTAAATGCTTATATATTTGCTTCTATGGGACGATACTACATGAAACTTTATATGTGTTTTGAGGATTATGATTTTATTCCATGGTTAAATTTTTATGACAATTTGTACAAAACAATCTATGTTTTCAAACAAATAAAATACGCTCAAATTTGGCTACAGTTGTACATATAGCGTCAAGTCATTAACTTTCCAACGAGCTGTCATTTGTTAAATACTGATCAATAGGCGCTGAGATTTGCAACTCATAAAATTGCTAAAATAGACAATTCTATGGTTTAAGTTTAATTCAATGGTTAAAGTTTTATTACTATAGGTAAAAAAGAACCTATATTTTCGAACCAATAAAATATCCCATAATTTGCATATATTTGTACGTATAGTTCGACCAGGCAGCTTCAGTAGTGCTGCTTCTGTTGTCTCCCTTGTGACCTTGCCAGGCAACTAATATTTATATATATACTAGCATGAGTGCCCGGTGTTGCCCGGGTGTTAGGAGGTGTCTGTTGAGCAAAATAAAATAAAAAAAAGTGGTACCATGAAGGCAGGCTCGAAACCGTACCGGGAAAAAAGAAAAGAACGTTAAAAAAACATGACGTCTTTACTGTTACGACCACCGCCAAACCGGAATTGACTTAGTTTTAAATTAAGGCTGGACAATCGAAAAGAGGGGATGACTCTCGAAAATATCGGCGAGAAAAGCGACCCTTTCCTGTAGAAAGTGTCCAGTTGAGGATGAAGAAATTAATGTTTTTAGCCAATTTTTCGGTATTTGTTGTCGGAAGGGTCGAGCTTCAAAAAGATACTTATCTTGTTCAAATCCGTGGCTTCTGTCGAAAGTTTTAGGCATACACGCAAAAATAAATACATACATTTGTATATTTTTAGCTCAAATTTTCGCCCAAACCGATTAAAAAGCTTGCCCTATCTCTTAAAATGCTTTATGTAAAATTTCAAATAATTACCCCTAGAAATTGTCTTGAGTAATTTGATAGAGAACACAGAGGTAAATTTTTTTTTAACTTTGACCCCATTATGACCGCTTAACATTTATTGTTTTGGGCTCAAATCAAGTCATTAAGTTAGAGCCATATCCAAGAAACCTATGTTTAAGATTTCAAGTGTTTAGACCCAAAATTGGCGGAGGAGTTTGATAGAATTCTCCAAGGTCAAATCATTGAATTTTGACCCCTTAATAGCCAAATATGAGGCCGAAACGTGATCACAAAGATTTTCTCAAATCTCAGTACCCTATATATCACATTTCGAGTCTGTGGACTAAAAATTGAAATTATCGTGTATGGAAATGTACACAGACAGGCAGACAGACAGACATACACTTTCAATTATATATATATATATATATATATGTGTGTGTGTGTGTGGGTCTGTATATATATGTGTATTATCTACATATTTGTATATATGTATATGTGTGTGTATATATATGCATATATGTAATATAGGTATATATATACACACAATATATTTAATTACTTTAGCATGCTATACGTACATATACATAAAATAAAACAGTTATATATATAACTTTATTATTTTATGTATGTGTACGTATAAAACAGTTATATATATATATATATATATAACTTTTTAATTTATTTATATGTACGTACAGCATGATAAAGTAATGCAATATATATATATATATATTTACATATATATATAGTAGGTTTTAAAATTTATTAGGTTATTAGGCTACACAGAATTTTTAAATAAAATATGGAACAAAAACCCAGTAACACATATATAAAAAAAGTAAGCAGTTATTAAAAGTTAAGGATCGATCGATGAGTCATAATAAGATGAAGTATTACAGAAAAAAATATGAGAGGTTTACATAAAGTAGTATTCTAATAAAGATATTGAATAAAACAAAAGACCACCTGCGATTGTTTTTAATGAGAACCCAAAATAGAAAACTAAAATAATGTGAAGGTCAGAAAATATATTAAGAGAAGGTTCAAATAAAAAAAAACGATCGATTCCGAAAGAAGAATTCGAATTGACATAAATAATAAGGAAAGAAATATATAATAATATGACGGAAAAGTGCCAGATAGAAGTGGATTAACTGCGCATTTCAAAAATAGGGTGTACTCTAAAAACACATCCTTATGCACACATAAAAAGATTAAACTGAAAGTATCAAGAATATGTGAAGGAAATACAATTAAGAGTTCTTGGCCGGATCCACTCAACCACAAGTCAAGGAGAATTCCACCTTTAGTTAAGAATTGTATTGGAAGGAAACACAAATCTTCATTAACTCTACGCCGGCCATGAGCTCAACAGGCTATCAAATGCCTATAATACAACATTTAACAGCTTTGCCGTTCTACTGAAATAGGTATTCTGCTCTATACTAGAAAACATCACTTAAAATAATGAGCTGTCTTTCTCTGCACATTATGTGTGTAAAGGGTCCCGTACATGACCGATCATGATGTAAAAATAAATACTCAAGTCAGTAAAAACCGATGTGGGGATCCACGTATGTGCAGAAACTTCATTCTTACATGTGATAAAATCACTTCCCGACGAATAAAATGTAAAACATACATCATATTTCTTGTCTGGTATTTCTTTTCTTAGTGAAATATCTAGAATTCTCAGAATACATGACCATTACGTTCATAGCAAACATACAGCCCAGTGAGCATTAGGATAATGATTGTTTGCTCATTGCATTTATTGCATAAGGTCATAGGTAAACAAATATATATATATATATATATATATATATATATATATATATATATATATATAGTAATCCACATACAGTACTGTTTCGCTGCTTCATAGCTATCAGTGCCGCTATACAGGCAACTACATCAAGCCAGGATTGAGACCCGACCGCGTGTACGACAGCCCCAGCAATTACGCTAATCGGCGGCTGTTGTGCGAGTCGTGAATTAACGATATACCGATATATAACGAAATACCTAAGCTCGATTTGTTTACACAAAGCGCATCGCTTTACACGCTAATGGTAATAATATATACATATACACTGCTGATAAAAAATTGAAGACCACTTAAAAATCTTTAAAAAGAAACCATTTTTTTTAAAGGGACATTTTAAACTCTTCTGACTTAAGGTTACTAATACTACAATCTAAAAGGTTATGGAAACAAGAAGGTATATGCCAAAATCATGTCTGGTTTTTCATGATTTCTGACATAAGTCATTGCATCTTGAGTCCTTTCATACATGTATCCTAAACTATATGTGAAGCTAGAAAGTAATATGCATATTTGACTTTTTTTTGTTTTATTTTATTTCAGTCGAAGTTCTCAGAAATCAAGGGGCCCACGATCTGGGGCTAACACTTGATGTCTATATGAGATACATAGATATTAGAATATTCCATTAAAGTTCTTTATCTCTCAAACACTGAGTTAATAAAGAAGTTGAGAACATAATTTTCATCTCTCTAATTAACCATTTTTATACATTGTAGTATATCTTTCATGTTGGTCTCTTGGTCTTACTGGATTCCAGGACAAGAATTTATAAAGTCTGGTGGAGTATCCAGCTTCGTGCTATTACATGACGTAATATCACTTGGAGAAGGTGTACGGTTCTTCGGAAAAGCTGTGGGGTAGCCGTAGTGAGGAGATCTTATTTGGGCTGTAAATAGTATGTGATTTTGAATATTTGGTCAGGGCTTACTTCTATGGAAAAAGTATCCTCATGCCAGATTGTTCTAACAAACCCCTGTACAGAGAGACCTTAGACACTCGAGGATAGTGTCTAGTAGACATTCAAGTTCTCTCTCTATTTGACCTGCATAGTTATTTATATGATCTTTAAGATGTATGTATGAATCTACTCTTAGCTTGGATTAATGAGTTTTGATGTATGTCTTTCTGCTTCAACATTTGTAAACTAATCAACTTCAAACTAATGGAAAAGATTTGAAAATCATTGAATAAATTACTTCTGATCATAAAACTGTGCGCCTAAAAACATACATGAAACATGTTTTGTAATATTTAAACTGATTTTGTGTCAGGTGCGATGTGATGAATACATTCCGTGCACTGTTCAGTGCTCCAGATCTGGGTTCAAGCTCAACCTGATCATTTCCTTCAGAAAATATGTTAAACCACCGAAATAAACTAGTTTGACTCATCTGTTCATCCACATAGGCCCTCTTTAACATTCCATAAGCTTCTTGTTTGGTTTTCTTAACTTTAACACATAATTTGAAAGCATAACGTTGTTTCTTTTTTCCCTGCATCTTGTCAAGAGGTCACAGATCAGTAAACCTGATCAGACTGGTGACAAAAAAACAAAAAAACAAAAAAAAAACACCGCTCCGCTCAATCCTAAAACCAGAAGAAGTTGTCATTAAATAATTTTGTAGACTATATGCACTTAACCCTGAAGTAGCAGTTTATCAAAATGATACTTACTGTCCTTCCTGACATTTTCTCATTACTCATTGAGCATAGCTCCTATATATATGTATATATATATCTATATATCTATATATCTATATATATATATATATATATATATTCAACTTTTGTGAGTATATTCTTTTGTGTATATTATATATACGAATATGAATAGGAGCTCATGAGTGTTTCTGCATATAATTATCTTCTTTATATATATACTAGCAAAAGTGCCCGTCGTTGACGGGGTTCAAAACAGCCTACAGAAAATGAACTCTGATTTATGAAAGTATGATAGGTTATGAAATGGAAGGGTTGTAAATTTGGGTTGAATTTGGCGGGGGGAGGGTATCAAAACCAAAGCAAAATATGATGAAAGTAAAAATAAAATAGATAAACCCCATAATTTATTATACCATACCTGTTCACACTGAAACACTTATCACAATATTCTGTGGATCTATATTTAAAAACCTTGTTAAACTTTGTGACATATTTCCATTCTATGGAGGTCAGGCGCGAACGAACACCCCATGATTTTATTATACCACATTTCTTCAAACTGAAGCATAATTATCAAAGTACACTTACGCAGATAGATATGAAAAGTCCTTATTAAAGTTTATGCCTATTTCCATTCTATGGAGGCCAGGTGCGAATGCAGCCCCCACAATTTTATTATACCATCCCTATTTAACTTAAAACATACTTATCAAAGCATTCTTATGTACATCTATATCAAAAACACTTGTAAACATTTTTCTTTTTAATTTTTTAATTTTATATTTCCATACTTCGTGGACCAGGGTCGAACGGAGACCCCACGATTTTAATGAACCACCGTTCTGCCAGATCAAAAATACTCAGTCCTGTGTCTCAATACATCTTCTATCATTATATGTAATATGTTTTCTATAATAGTCAACCATACAGGAGCCTATTTGTGACCAGATACACACACACACACACAGACAATCAGCTTTATATTATAGACGAATATATATATATATATATATATATATATATATATATGCTACAGTTATTATAAATTATGCCAGTTTTGACTTCTCTATTTTCAAAGTCTTCCATTAGTTTAAATCTTAAGGTTTCTGTCCGAATAGATTAATAAAGTCGTAGATGAAAAATACACGCATAGATTCAGTCAGTAATGTTTGTTAAAAACCACTACTACTACTACTACTACTACTATTACTACTACTAATAATAATAATAATAATATTAATGATAATAATATATATATATATATATATATATATGCATATGATTGTATGTATATGAGTGTGTGTGTATCGCATGTTCATTTTGAAGACCATATTCTCTCCAAACCGATCAAGGCATTATTAGAACAAATAAAAAACTGAAATATATTATTTTATTTCATAATTTATATACGGGTGTGTTTCAGTTAATGTCTATATGCTAATAGATTAAAATCACTAACCCACCCCTTCAAAATCGTTTTGTTTGTGCAGTATTGTTAAAAGTATAATTCATCGCTTCGCTTGTGAAGTTTTAATAGAAAATAGAAATTCGTAAAATAGTTTTAAATAATTGATAACTTCTAATGCAAGTCTAATGAAATCGACTTTGAAACTTGGATTTTTCCCCCAAATTATGTACCCAAATATCTCTATGAAATACTCGAAGGAAACTGAGATTTCTGGAATATATATTATCTGTATTTCACGTACAAAGTTCAATTTATATTTTTTTCTAATAATCAACATTGTTACTTTATTTAAAACTAGTCTGGGTGCCGGAGTTTCCCGGGAGAGGGAATTAATGTTGCTGGCCAATTTTTCGATATCTGTCGTTCGAGAGGTCAAACTTCAACATGATACTGATTTCGTGAAAATCCGTTTGATTAGTCGAAACTTTTAGACAGACATACACTCATACATATATACATACATACATTCATTCTTACCTTTAAACAGAGAGGTTAGATTTATATTATAGATATCTATTAAACCGTTTTTAGAATATTTGCATTCCTATTATTATATAGATGCATATCCTAAATATTGTCCATGTTTCTTCACCCGTTGCCTAGAATATACATTCCACCATGCATAATAGTACTTTTAGTAGTGGGGCAGCTGTTTATGGCTATATATATATATATATATATATATATATATATATATATATATATATATGTATATATATATGAATTATTATTATTATTATTATTATTATTATTATTATTATTAAGATTTTTCTATTATTAAAATACATAACACCGATCAATGTATTGGTTGCGTGTGTGTTGATTAACTTTTCTTTCGTATAAAGTTAGATGATGACACGTTCCTGTTAATACACGAGTCTGTGTGCAAGTTTTATTATTTTTCTGTTGTCTTTTACTATTACTGTGACTCCTTTTACTAGTTAATGTAGTATTAGCAGGTGAGCAAAAAAGATACATCATTTTATACACTTTCAGAATGAAGCTTCTTTAAGGTTATAAGATGATGCTCCTATTTTTTATTTTACTTCATTCATAATACTATTTTTGCCACCCCCTAACGACGGACAGTGTTCAATTGATGGAATTATTTGATAAACCACAGTCAGCAGATTTTAGGCACTGAGGTCAGCACCATCTGACATCTTTTTTGTTAACAGCTGTCAACATCAGCTAAAGTTGAAACCCAGAGTGGGATCAACTGTCATCATTGCTCTCGCTCGGACCAACGTCTATTGCAAGAAACACAAGAAACAAGTACACTCTTCCTCTACCACTGGGATTAACTTGACAACGAACAAAATACGCTGCGGGTGTTAGTTTCATACGAAGGATTTAAAAGGGCTTCTCTTTTTTCTAAATCTTATGGTAAGAAAAGTTCGAATACGGTTACGATTTACAGTAGACTAGATCCAAGGATATGGTCGTGTTTTTTCTTTCTATATGTCATATAGTCAGATAGTTTATATACATATATATATATATATATATATATATATATATATATATATATATATATGCACACATATATATATACATATATATATATATATGCATACATATATATATATATATATATATATTCTGGCAGAAAACTTGATCAATTCCTCATGTAGTCCTTATTCACAAAAGCTCTTAATAAATTACACTCTAATCTTTTTTTGTGTGTGTAGAGAGCGCAGAGATGTGTGCAGCGGTGATTACAACCAGTCACTCTTCATACCCATCAAGCCTTGTCTGAGATTAAATCAGGAGGCTTCATTACAACAAGATTACGTTGAAAACGCCATTGTTTCCATGGTAGATAGATCCAGACATTGACGGATATCGTTATATAAGTAAAAGCCTTTCTGAAAAAGTCCACCGCAAGAAATGGAGGTAAATGTGCTACGTAGATAGGAAAAGTATAACATATGAAAATATAGAGAAACAAAGAGAATAGACATATTACGAAAGAAAAAAAAACAAGCACGGACTTATTTTACAATGGAGTCACCACTTTTCAAAGTCTGAACGCTAGTCGAGGATAAGTGTTAATGGGTACAAGTTTATCGGCGAGACAACGGATTAGTTATCGTTAACGGTGGGCAAAAGTTGATTATATAAGCAGACATCTCAACAAGTAGTTGTTTACATTAAACTTGAAAACGGATGAGCCTTTGTAAGCTGGAGAGTAGCTTCGCGGTAAATAGTTTTATAGGCGGGCAGTTTCAGGAAATGAACTTTGTTCATCGAATTTGCGTTCGTTTTTAGGCATAAATTTACATTATGGAAACAAAACTCATTAGTGATAAACAAAATACAGATAAAGAAAGAAAATGACAGAATATGGTTGCAAAGGGCAGAATCCGAAAATAAATACATAAAAATAAAGAAGCAGACATAAGGAAAAACATTTTTTTTTTACTAAATAGAGACAGGTTGTCTGAAAAGAAAGATACTAGAAAATGCAAAACGGCAATAAAAATTGAATATATATACATAGAGAGAGTGGAAGTGAGTTCGACATTTTTATTGGAAAAGAATCAAATATGCAAAATAGAGGCAGACATATGCAGTTAGAATGAAAGGAACAAATTTTAAAAAATAACCCATTATATATATATATATATATATATATATAAAAGCGAAAATGCGTGTGTGTATGTATGTGTGTATGTTTGTATGTGTGTTTGTTTGTCCGCTAAAAACTTTCGAGAGACACGACGAAAATTCACAAACTTGGTGTCATATTGAAGCCCCATCCTGCATCTTAAAAATATCGAAAAATTGGCCCCAAAACGTTCATTTTTTCACCCCGAAATTGACAATTTTCGATAGGGGGGGTCAACAAAAACTGCCCCCTCGTGACGATGACCGGTTCTACGAATGCGCCAGATGACGTCATGGCATGATTTACTTTAAATAGTTGAAGAACTGACTAAGTTTCATGTGCGTCTCTTTAGCTTAGTTGGCTAGCGCGTTGGTTCATTATCTAAACGTTTTGGGTTCGAATCGCGGTGTGAGATGTCTTTTTTTTTCGATTTTTTAAATTTAAATATTGAACCAGTGTTATTGAAGCCATTTTTCACGTAACGTTCGTTTTTCTGTTTTGTTTTTTTTACTTCGCTTATCCAACCTCGACCACACACCCAAAAACACCCGGGTACTCACCGATTTTTAAATTTTAATATCGAAACAGGCTTATTTGAGCCATTTTTCACGTGGTTTTTTTTTTTGTTTTAACGTTCGTTTTTCTGCTTTCTTTTTTCTTTTTTCGATTTTTACATTTAACATCGTTCGTTTGCCTTACGTTAGTTTTTTTGTGTGTTTTTTTTCGATGTTTTGGATACCCCTCCCCGCTTAAGTTTTAACGTTTGTTTTATATTTTCTTTTTTTTTTACTTTTCTTGACAAACAAACCTGGTCATTGACCTCATTTGCTGAATAGCTATTGCTTACGTCGTCGTCGTCGTCGTCGTCGTCGTCGTCGTCGTCGTCGTCGTCGTCACGCTCTACGACTTCCGTGCGGGCACCTGTCAATTTGGTTCTTACTTAAATAAATTCAAACATCATTCTGGCTGGCCGAACGGTTCATGTTTTTTTTCACATTTTGTTTTCAAACTTCGCCTCAGGGCTTCGAGTCCCCCCGGTTTCTTTTTTAATTTAAGAGCACACAGACCTCCAAACACCCGGGCAACGCCGGGTGCCCCCGCTTGTCTTTATGAAAATGTAAAGCGGTCTACTTTTTTTAAAGAAAATTATACAGTTTTAACCAAATAGCTACATATACTAAATTACTTTGCTTAGGCCAATTTTTCTTTCTTGTCACGTTTAGAGTGATGCATCTTACCCCTTTTTTCTTCTCCCTAGACAAGGTCATTGAAAAGTGTCTAACTTCGAATGCTTGTGCGTAATGTTGCATAGCTGTACGTATTCTATAAATATTTTAATGAATGAGCCCTCACACAGTCATAGCACGTTTACATCCATTGAAAAATATATCCCAGATTAAACTGACAAGCACAAAACCTACCAATCCCTCAGAGTAGAGGCCGTTATATTACAGAAAACCTCGTTTAATAGTAGCTTTCCTTGAATTGCTTGACGTTTAAACTCTCTTCTGGCCTCCTATTCTGCTGCGCAACCTCGGTACATAGTGTTACTGTAAGCATGGGTTCAAATTGTAGTAACTTACGTCCATGTGCTAATATGTTTGGGGAAAATAAGATTAAAAAAACGTTCTTTTAGTTTGTATACATTGTTCTGACACGACTATTCTTCTACTCCGTGTACATTATTACCACACAATCTGAAAAAGCTGACACACAAATTCAACACTAGGTTCGTTGATATGACGTTCGAAATGAATGTTTCTGTTTTAAGATAAATGAAACTTTATATTTTTCATTTTAAGCTTAAATACAAACCATTATCACTGCAGTAAGATCAGGCATATAAAATCTACAGTAATTTATTCCATATGAAAGGGACGTGTTTGAAATGAATGATTCTGTTTAGAGCACAATTAAATCATGATACTTGAATTTTGCATTTAAAACTTTAATTTAGGTCATTTTTATACAACATAATTTTATAAACCTAACAGTCTGTTCTTTAGTTGGTTGGTTGTTTTGTTTTACGGCATATCAACCCTTTTCGGGTTATTTAATGCCGAATCCAAAGATTTTGAAGAAAAGTTTTAATAGAATATATTTGTTGTTTTCACGTTGGTTTCTATTTAACCCATAGTTGGGACCCTGACAGGTACTGCCACTCCGGCTCAGAGTGGACCTGGGAGCAATGGTAATTAAAGGGTTGCTCCACACTCCCCAAAGCCCACAAGCTGGGGCCTCACCATTGGATAAAGTTAAAGGTCATATCCAGGACCCCATTGAGGGACTTTTACACTCTGCAGGGGGGCAGTCGGCGTATTCTAATGCCCCACCGACAGGGCCAGTCTGTTCTTTAAAGTGCAATGTAGAATACAATGTATTGTGGACTAACTCACTGCGTAGATGCATGTAAAATTTACTCCCGGTGAACTGTGGTCGGTTCCCAACTGTGGCAAACAGCAAGCAATCGATTTGACAAAAAATGGGCGATTTCCCTGCATTCAGTGACAGTAAAACCACGGATGTGTGAAAGGTTTGGTGATTGTCGTTCAACCGCGACCAAGGTCTGGTCACTCGCAAAGTGTGTTTATATGTACGAGAATCACACCTATACAAACTGACATGCTGAGTATATATTTTAGAACAGCGCTCCTTTTGTGTTATGGGGGGATGATGTGAGCTATTGTTATGTTAAGTTAATTTCATATGAAGCAGACAAAATGTGATGACATCCTTTGTGAAAATTCGCATATTTCTGATATTTTTCTCTCAAATTTTAATAAAAGCCATAACAAATCAATTAATACATATTCTAAACGTTTTATTTTAATTTCTGGCGTTTGAAAATATTTTTACGAGCATGTTATTTGCATCACTTCTCATTCGAAAATTCAAATATAAATATAAAATATATAATATATATAAATATATAATATATATAAATACATAATATATAATACTAGCGGGGGTACCCGGCGTTGCCCGAGTGTTTGTTTCCGGGACGGGGGGGATTTTTAAAAAATGTTATGGTAGGTAAGTAGGAAGGATCAAACCCGGAGTCATGAGTAAAAGTAGGAAAATAAAGTGTGAAAAAAAAACAAACAAACAAAAACATCTGCAACGTTAACAGTTCGGCCACCAAGAAAAGTCGATTCCAGTTGTTGAGGAAAAAAAAACGACTAAGGTAGGTTGGCGCGAACGTGAAAATATAATGTGAATTGTCCAGCACGCTAACCACTACGCCACAGAGCACTGCAGCTTAGTTCAGTGATTTTAAATAACTTCACATGAAAGAACTACGAAGCCAAACTGGTGTTCTCTTCTCAACTGTTCCTTGTGAACGATCCCCAAACGGTGTTAAGTGGTGGCAGGGGGAGGAGGAATTTATTAGAGAGAAAATATTATTCCATTGAACTTAACCGATTTTGGCCGTGACTTCTCAGCAGAAAAAGTATAGAAATCTAAGATTATCGAGGAATTTGAGAAATAATAAGCCTATAACACACCTCAGATATTGTTCTGCCGTTTGTGCATATTATATTTGCATGAAATATCTTGATTTTTAATCCTATTAAGGTCAAAATCCGACAGGAAAAATGAGTTCATTTTATTTATATAGAAGAAGAAGAATATATAGAATAGATAGAGAAGAGAAGGTAATATTGGCATTGCATTCGATCTATAGTCATTATACAGCAGTCTAGCAAGATTACTGAATGTGGATTACTTCTTCGGATCCAGTTATCTCGAGACTAAAATTTATGAAATTCTTGGAACCACGATACAAAATGGATTTTAAACAAAATATTAATAGGAATTCTATAAATTAGGTCATTATAATCATAACTTGAAAGGAATCGTCAATAGTTATTGGCAGTGTTTAATCAGTGTCGAAACACCTCGTTAGTAAATGCTTTTGTTTTTAGTAAAACAAGGTGCACCATTGTGTTTTCAATGTTATTATCATTTTGTTTTAGCTGGGTTTGGGCATCCTACCAGATGCGAAACATTCACCTGCTCTCTCAAACATACACACCGAAAAATATTCTTATAATTATAACCATCACTTATTTTGCGATTAAAAAAAACATCTCATTACCACTTAGTTTACCGCGCATATTTTCCAAGTCGTAATTGAAACTATTTATCATGATTGTCGTTCCTTCTATAACTAGTGGAATTATGGAGACCTTCCCAAAATTTTGGTGTCGTTTAGTGTCATGCATTAGACCTTGATATTTCGTTATATTTTCCTTCTCAGCTTTGCTTACACCAAGCATCGTTACATCAATTATTTACAGCCATACATCTGTATTGTGAAAATATAGCACGATCAGCCGGTCACTGGCATGAGACTGGCTTCAGGTGTTACACTAATCGTCTTAGACACGGTTCCATGATGACGTGACGAATGGCCAGTCATTAGGGCCTAAGTAACAATAGGAAAAGCATACCTGAGATGTTGGATGTGGTTGTGTAACTCCTTCTTTTCCCAGGAATCCTCTTGACCTTTAGTGGCATTCGGGTTGGAATCTTCTTTTTCATCAGGGCCGCCTTGTTCTTCAATTAAGGCATTTATGGTGGGCACACAAAAAAAACGACACGCGACACAATTGTAATATATATTGTATAATCTTAACTATTTATTTTACAAAAATATATTACAATATACAAATTATAATTAATTTTTACAACTAAACCCAGGCAATAGGCTCTTGAAAACTAACTAACCTACCCTAACTAGTGTTGAGGGAGGGGGTGCCCCCCATTTACGGAGAGACAGAAATATGCGTGCTCACCTCATGACGGTCCGGGCAGAAAGAGATCGACCTAGAAAGAGAATTTTGGGAATGCATTTCTTTGTATCTCTACGCTTATGGCCAAACCACCACTCGGCCATGCTTTAGAGTGTGTTAGCAACCGTGGCACTAAGAATAAGTGCCACAAAACAAGGAGATAAAGGTAAATATCAGGGTTTTTTTTATTCTACCTTTCCTATCGAACATCGACTCGCTTGTATTATCCTACATAAAAACCCATTGTTGTGTTTGAAAATGGCGAAACGAAAAATAAGTACACACCCTTCTCTTGCAATTCTTTTATTTCACATCTGTATCCCCAAAAACTTAAAGCAAGGTAAATAAAATAAACAGTAGAGAAAACGCATGGATTCAAGATTCATCTATTTAGTCTGCGCATTTAACGATGAAATTGAAATTCTATATTTAAAGTGGCTGTTTAATGGACAAAATCGTTAAAAGCTAAAACAGACGAAACTCACATTCAAAACTAAATTCCGAAACAGGAACATAAAATTTGATATGCAAATAATCTTTAATCGAACGTAAAACTACCGTTTAAGATATTTTTCAGTTGTTCTAATGACAATAATGTCTTACTTGCGGGGCCTATGGGAATTTCCCAGCGGACGCTTTCATATCTAATTTATTGATATTGGCATTTTGTGGAGGCTCAGTGCAAATAGAGACGCCCGGATATTATTGTAGCTCTTTTGTTAAAACTGCAAAAAAATAGTTATCTAAGTTAACAGGGACGCCCGGCGTAGCCCGGTCGGAAAATACGTTTAAATATATTTAAAGTTATGCAAATTTAAAATATATTTTATTATTATATTATGGAGTCAATTTTCTCAATTCATAAATATTACAAATTTGTGATTTCCAAACAAAAAAAGACAACAAAATGTATTTGTATGACTTGGGTGCATCAGCTTATAACGCAGCCGAAACCAAGCTCATAAAGGAAGACACACACGCGCGCGCGCTCACACACACACACACACACACACACACACACACACACACACATATATATATATATAAACTTAAGTTTCTTCAGCTATGTTCGAAAGTGAAACCAAGACTCATGGAAAATTCTTGATAAAATTATTTATTACAACAAATGGAAGGTCATATTTACGCTGAATATGAATAAAATGCCAAGATAAATACATTATGCAAGTATATATATATATATATATATATATATATATATATATATATATATATATATATATATAGAAAAATGCGTTCATGCATCTAGTACGTTAGCGTTAGTATTAAGGACTAGCTTTGCGTGGACTCCTGGTTTCAGATTTCGCCGCTGAGTACCAACGGTGAGAAAAAGAAGCCGAGGGCGTGAGTATTCCCTTTGCTAGTACACAGTTTCCCTCCTGTCTAGATCTTTGGCATGCCTCCTAGTGACCATACACGGACTCTGGTCCCTTGCGACTAGAGGCTAAATGACAATGGATCTCGAAGCACCATAGAGCTCCAGGGGTTGAGTGTTACGGCTAATCAACATGTAAACTCGCCCTGGCACTCAACCAATCTCTTAGTCACTGCTTGCCTGGGCTTGGATAAGGCTAAGAGTAGGGAACTCAAAACTCACATCCCACTACGGCCTTGGAGTGTCTCTATCAAGAAAAGGATGTGAAAATTCATTTAGGTGTAGCAGTGGAGGCATTAGAGCGATTTAAAACTTCCCCGAGGCCTGAAATGATCTGGCTAGTGCTGCTAGTTGTTGCAGTTTCGCTCCACTGTATTACAACACTAGATGCGTATATGGCGCTTATCTGTTGCGCAACTAATAGACTACTGAAAAGAAAATCCCTTTAAACAGGTGCGGTAAAAAATCATCCAAAATCTAAATCTCACCTCTAAACCACAGTCAGCAGATCTTAAACAAAAGCGGTAGAAATAAAAGAAATAAAACCAAATTTCAAAATTGCAACTTGGAACGTGAGAACGTTGCTAGATTAAAGCGAAAGGTTTTAAAGTAGAACGGCTTTCATTGACATAGAGCCATGCAACATTGATGCAGACATTACTGCACTATAAGAGGTAAGGTTTAGTTGCTCAGGCTAATTAACAAGAAACGTCATTTTATTGGATGGGATGCACTAAATTTCAACCAAAAAGTGCAGATGTGTAATTGGTCATCAAGGATAACCTCGCCAGCAAGTTTACTAAAAATCTAAAAGAAATCTCTGAGAGAATTATAACCTTAGGAATAGGTATGCCCCTAAACCATTACATTATTCTCATAAACGTTTACGCTTTTACGATGACTTACACAGAAAAGAGAGGAAGCGTTTTTACTGTTAATTCCGGGAAATTATCACAAGAGTCCTTGAAGCGAAAACCTATTCCTATTAGGGGATTCGATGCCCGAGTGGAGAGTTATTATATAATATGGGGTGCTGCTCTTGGCAAATTTGGTAAGGGGCAATGAAACTCAAATAGGAATTCTTACCTGCCTCTGCTCTGAATTAGACTTAGCAATTACCTTCACATATTTTTAGCAACCGGATAATCATTACTTTCCATAGCTATATCCTCGATTCAACAGGCCCCGCCTCTAAGATTTTATCATTGTAAGATAAAAAGACTTACAGGATGTGAAAAGCACAAAAGTTATAAGAGAGCCTAACGGTTATCCTGACCACTACTCATTAGGGCACGTTTCAATTTATACATAAAACTTATTTATGGAAAAATAGATTTTCAGGCCTGAGAGGACAGGTGCTCACTGAATCACAATGTAGCTTCAGATCAATAATTGACATGATCTTTAGCGTTGGACAGATCCTAGAAAAGGCTATTGAAGAGTAGCAAAATCTTTATGTAGTCGTCATTGTCTTTCGAAAAGCTTTTGCCAAAGTTCACAGAAATATGGTGTGGAGAGTATTTAAGACATTTTGATGCCCAGATTACTTTACAGAATCGATTAGACGGTTTCACAAGGATAAGAGTATCAGGGTAGAGCTAGAGAGTGAGCAGATAGAGGTGAATCACCGAATAAAGCAAGAATGTGTGCTTAAACTAACGTCTTTTATACTTTGCTTAACCACTGTACTAATAAAGCTACATCAACGAACGAAAGAGTCTTTGTTCGATCATGATTTGACGGCAAACTGTTCAATTTGGCAAGACTGAAAACAAAGAGAAAGACTTAAAACAGACTGATAACAGAACTTATATTTGTAGATGACTCAGCCTTGGTGGCATACAGCGAGGACCAAATCCAAAATATGGTAAACTCGTTTTGTAGAATGGCACAGAAAATTAGTCCTTGGGTAAATGCAGGGAACACTGAGGTAATACACCAGCCATCACTTGACAATATACATCCACAAAATCCATCGATCATGGTAAAAGCAAGGAATTAAAAGTGTTATCAGATTTTAAGTATCTGGAAAGCGTACTGGCTATAAACAGTAGTGCAGACAAGGAGATAAGCATCTAGAGTGCATGTGCTTCTTTAAAAAAAAACTACAAATTAAATTATGGTCAATGAAAGTTATTAGATTAGAAATAAAATCAAAATTCATAAAGCAGTGGTATTACATGCCCTTCTATTATTACCAGAAATATACACATTGTGCAGGGATCATAAAAAGAGCGTCACATAAGAAAAATAATGAAAATTAAATGTGATGATTTTATGTCAAATGCTGAAGTACTCAACAGAGCACACATGAATACTCGCCACCACACAACTGCGATTGACTGGGCATGTGGTCAGAATGAAAAACGATCGGATCCCAAAATTCTTATTGTATGGAGAATTGGAAAATGGGTACAGAAAGATTGGTGGGCAGAAACTACGCTACAATGATGTGATAATGCGCACTCTAAGGCAGTGGATATGAACACAAAAAATTAGGAAGATGTAGCAGCCCACTGAAGTTGCTGGCGAAGTAGCTTTCATAAAGGAAAGTCAGAAATAGAGGCAAATAGAAAGGCCACTTCTGACAAAAAAAACATTACCAAATATACAACCCATGCACTACCTGAAGAGAAACTTTTCACCGCGAGCGTAAAATGTCTGCAGGACTGTAGAATAAAGCACCAAAACTTTGATTAGCCATCTTCAGTTTTGAAGGACTGCGTGATGATAATGACAAATGAAAGATTCCGCTGTGGAATTTCCACAGGTCCCATAATCAATACTTTAATCATATTTTGCCTGCACCCTAATATACTTCGAGATTAGACATGTAACTTCAATTTGAATATTCGAATGGAAGTCTGAGAAATCGACCGACAAAGCTAGAGATGCAAGGATGCATCTAAATACAATATGTAAAAAACAAAACATAAAAGTCATTCATCACAAGAGAATGGAGCGAATCATAAAGCGCTCCAAGTTATCTTGAATTGATCTGACACTTTTGAACCCTTCAGTCGGATACTTGATGATATAAAAAAACGCATGCTTATTAATCAATAGAGACATCATAGCCTGTTTTGTGTTCCCTCTTTGTTTTTTTTATTGAATCATTCGAGTTTCTATATATGAGTGTGTGGGTTTGCACAATAGTTCTTGTATGAGGTACTTGAGCGCCATTGTCGATAACTAAAGTGTTGTGAAAGTCCTACTCAGCGAAGATAGTTTTTGAGGGTAACGATGTCATTAGAAGTGGTTTAAAAAGATCAGATCTCATCCAAATTTCGTGCATTACAATTAAGAAAACAAAGAAAATCCTATGTAATTACTCAGTAAAAATAGGAAATGATTCTTTAGGGACAATACATTCAATAAGGTAGTACAAAAAATATCCACTTATACATTTATACGGCATAATCACGTTGGCACACACGCACCCTGTATATCTATACATACACACATCTATGCATATAATTATTACGGCTGTGACAACAGGACATTCTTTTCATTCTTTTGACTCTCGGGTATATATCACACAAAAGTAGACACGAGAACCACATCCGTATTTATAATAAAAAAAACATATAAGATATAAACGGGTATATACTCAAGAGTCAAAACAATGACAATATTACGCTGTTGTCACAGCCCTAATAATTATATGTACGATATGCACACACACACTCTCTCTCTCACACAGACACAGGCACACGCAGACACACACACACACACACACACACACTGAAACTAACGTGTCAACTAGTAATCCCGTTGGCGCAATTTGAAGATATGTAAGAATTCATGCCAAGCTGATAAACCAGGCACGATAGACTACATATAAGGAAACATTGGATGCGTCATAACAGGAGTATACCAGAATTCAATGGGTAAGGTTTGTTTAAGTTGCTTCTAGATTACAACATATATGCGTGAGCCGCATGGCTATATTCTTGAAATTATATCTACATGATAAATACTAAAAATTAAATTTTTGAATACATAACAGATAAGTATAATTAAATATTTCTATAATTTCTTTTGATTTAAAAAAAACACACCTCTCTCCCTCTTTCTCTCTTTCTCTTACTGTTTCGTGCTGTCTCCTCTGTATGTTTCTCTCTATTCCTCTCTCCTCCCCTCTCTCTCCGTATATATATATATATATATATATATATATATATATATATATATATATATATATATATATATATATAATAGAAACGGTAGAGGAATACGGTATTAAAAATTTGTGACAAAATACAGTACAGTATATAAAACACATGTCAGAGGGGCGTGCAATAAGTAATGTTCCTAACCCACTTCCCATAGCAGTAGAGCAAAGACACTTGGCACAGATACAAGTCTTTCTCTACATAGGAATCACCTCCCATCGTTTGATGCAGCTCAGGAGACCGTTTTTGTAGAACACCACTGGTTGGTCCTCTAAACACGACGTGACATCAGAAATCAAGGGTGCATCATCTGGGAAACGCTTTCCTTTCAAAAAAAAATTCATGGCTAGGAAGAGGTGAAAGTCAGAGGTAGCAAGGTCAGGCGAGTAGGGAAGATGGTGAGGATTTCATAACCACACGCCCGTGTTTCTGATCTGGCGATATGCGAATTGTGGACCGGAGCGTTGTCCTGCAGGAGGAGGGCACCTTTGCTAATCTTGCACCACCTCTTGATTTTGATAGCTTCTCTTAATTTCCTCATAAGTGAAGCATAATAGGCTCCTGTAATTGTGGTACCCTATGCCAAGAAATCTGTTATCATTACTCCGTCCTGGTCGCAGAAGATTATGAGCATGACCTTGCCAGCGGAGGGCTGCACCCTTGCCTTCTTTGAAGGTGGTGAGTCCAAGTGCTTCCACTTCATTGACTGGGCTTTGGTCTCTGGATCATAGTGATGAACCCAGGTTTCATTCTGTGTAATCAGTCTTTTGAAAAACTTTGATTCATCTTCTTGGCACATCTCCAAATGCATCCTCGAACACTCGGCGCGTTCTCGCTTCTGGAATGATGTGAGCAACCTGAAAACCCATCTGGCAGACAGCTTATGCATATGCAAATGGTCATGAATGATAGTTCTCACAGACCCTTTACTAATCTTGACATATTGGGCTATTTGGCGAATAATAATACGCCGATCTTTAAAAATGGCAGCCTCAACTTTACAGACAGATGCCTCATTATTGTCAGAATAGGGGGAGGCGACCAGGTTTGGAAGCTGTTTCCACAAACTTTCGGCCATGTTCGAATTCACGATGCCAGCGTTTTACACAGTCATATGATGGGCCATTATCACCATACGTTTCTTTCATTTCATCAAAAGTCTCATTTGGTGTGTGTCCTTTCAAATACAAAAACCGGATCACTGCTCGACATTCAACAGGCTCCATTTCACAACTGACTCAATTCAAACACCTGTAAAACAGAAACCACAATTATATCGGAGCTGTAATTTTCCCCAAAACCCGTAGAGTGGGTCAGGGGCATTATTATTGCACGCCCCTCTTATATAATAAATTAACATTATAAATAACACCGTAACGTGGGGCAAATACCGTAACCAGCGTCCGTACTAAACATGGTAAACCGAAAGAATTTTATCCTGTGGTCATGGTGTGTATATATATATATATATATATATATATATATATATATATATATATATATATATAAACATATATATATGTATATATACATATAAACATATATATATATGTATATATATATATATATATATATATATTTATGCATACATATTTTATATATAAATGCGTATTACTTGGCTGTTTGGATGTTTGTTCACAATTTGATTAATATATAAAGGAGGTTCATTATTTCCCTTATTAATTTTATATTGCAAACTTACATAAACTTTATTTCATTTAGTACTATATAGAGAATTATTCTTGCAAAGTATACGCTCATGAGGTGACCTTATTGGCATATTACGTTGAGGAAAACGATTTTACTAAATAGTTTTATGTTAGTTACCGTTTAGAGCGAGAGAGTTGTTTTCTATTTAAGATCATTATTTAAAATTAATTTATAATGACAGTGGATTAAATTTAATTTATTTAAAATTAATATTATCATAATCAATTTTTTAGAAACTGGTTTCGAGTTATTTCTCCTGGCTGCCACATTTCCCGTGGAAAACTCGTCAAACTGCGGCAAATTACATTCTAGGCATATTAAAAAGTACCTGTACAAAACAAAGCCAGTAAAGTGCCTTTACGAAAGAAAAAGGCCAGTGAAAAAAGTGTCTTTGTAAAAAAATTAAAAAATCTAGTGAAAAGAAATATACTTTTTTCTTTAAACTTTTCACAAGTCACGTACACCTTTTAAAAGCTTATTTTTGGACATCATGATGGCATAAGCACTCGTTATTATGTGGGGAAAATAGTATGCCCGTAAAATTTTGCCTTCTTCTCCCTCTTTCGCGTTTCATGTTCGACCCCGGGCACCGCGTCTCATTTCTTTTCCGGTCACACAGCCATTCCCTGCCATTTTGATCGAAAAAATGCGTTTTGATTTATTTATTTTTAGTTTCTTTATTTGGGGGGAGGGTTTTAGTGCTCAGGTTACAAAATGTGCTAAATATCTAGAGAATGGATTCTTCTATATGTATCCCTTCTGCCTTAAAATCTAGATAAGAGGGTATTCTTCTTTTTGGGGGTGATTCTATTTGAACGTTTTTATCCTGTCTAAAATAAAAGGAAATGTTTTTGGCTATCGACGTTACCCACGATGAAACTGGTCTATATCCTGTGTATAAAGGTGTGTTCCAAACAGAACTTCATGTCGGCCGGGGCGGAATCGGGTATCCATGCTAGTATATATATATATATATATATATATATATATATATAACTTTATACTTATTTATGTGCATGCTAGAACCTGCTATACCAATAGTATTCAATGTCATTTCTAGCAATGACTAGCCTAAACATTCATTTTTAAATAGGCAACATTGTACATTGGATTTCGCCTACAGGAAAATACAGTAACATTTAATAAAAAAAAAAGAGATTGGCATGTATGATAAAAGACACAAAATGGCAACGTGTATTTATGTAAAGATCTATATTGAATATCCAATTGTTCCATCGTCGTTCGAGGCAACTATACTATAAAAATGAATCGCATAATCACATGGGCAGGCTCGTTGTAAACAATTGACATTTGAGTGGTCTTTGATATACAACAGACGTCATCAATCACAAGTCTTTTATGCATATTCAATTGCTATCTCATTGTTTTGTTTTATCTTACTTCATCGGTCAATGTGACACAAGAATTCACTGCCAGATTCCCTAGGACTACGGTTCATTTATCGCCTCGTAAGTAATAAGTCATAATTTGATAAAATATCTTGCATTGAAGGTGTCCTTAATGACCCATGGTAAAATGCCTCCTCGATCAAAATAATGATGCCTTAACGGAAGTAGGAAAAAAAGAATCCAGATCCATTTATTCATGTATGTGTCGTTATATCTCATCACCAGGATTCATGATGGCAAGCAGATGCTTTTAAAGTAGCAGGCCCCACACATTATAAAACCACAACGTCTTTGACAACCTCTTGAGCGTAGAAGGGGCACACGCTTCGCCGATTTACCCCAGATTCTATTGTTCACCGGTGTGGTTGTATTTGGAAAGATCTGGCTCCAGGAAAAGAATTCATCAATCCACAGTGATACATAGTTGTCTTTTATATGCGTTTATCATTGGACCAAACGTAGTTTCCAGAGTAATTAAAATAATTACCTCTACAATCAATCTTTCTCGTTTTCTTTTCTTCCCCATATATTTATGCATAAAAATATATGCATAAATATACGTATACAAGCAGGCCGCCCGGCATTGCCCAGTTGTAAAACACGCTTAAATATGACATTTTCATTAATGCAGATTTTGTATGTATTATTATATCATATTTGTCCCAATATATAGTAATGATTTAAAAGGGTTTACAAAAATGACTCGTGCGCCACCACTGACAATCAAAACAAAAACGATTTGTGTTTTCTTTGGGGTTAATGACTGGCCTATGAAGGCATATTTGCTCCCAGGCTAAAAATTAACACGTTAACCAATAGCTTCTATGTTGCACATACATATTCGTAATGCCCTTGTTCGACCTTCCTTTAACAAATTACGTTGTTTTTTTAATCTTCACACTTTTGTACCGATTTTCCCCGGCTAAAACTCAAATATAATGTTTCGCATGGGTCCGAATATCCTATATATGAAGTTTCATGTATGTGGACTAAAAAACTGGCATAGGAGTTTTGTAGGCAAAATTTAAAATATTATATATGTACACATGCATGAATATATATAGAAAGAGATTTGTGTTTGCTATAACCTTTTTACGAAGATATTATTCAAGAATATCTTGTATATTGAAAGGAACATCTTTCGGTATTTATAGAAATTAAATAATTAGGAGCGAAAATAATATTGATTAAAGGAGAATGGTGGAATCGAACGTAGTGATCAACAGTTAAAAAGAATGCATATTGCTTCTTAGATGCGATTGCAGAGATGCAGTTAATTGTGCATTATAGTAGAACTAACTATACAACAAAGTTAGGTCCGAACAGGTAGAACGGGACAATGAAAATAAAGGAATGTCTTTGTGTTGCTAGAACACGCGTTGAAACCAAATGCAATATCCACGTGCAAAATAGGTACATGTTGGCCAGGTTTTGATGTCATACAGATTCATTATATACATATATATTAGAATTGAGAGTGAGATTTGAAAGACCTAGAGTTGAGAGAGTAGAGTGTTAGCTGGAGTTCCTTCAGAAAGCGAAATAAGGGGACGAGAAGTCAAAATATAGAAATATAACACGGCGTTAGATTCTGATCATTTTCATCAACAGCTGGAAATAAATATCTTTATGCCCTTTTTAAACCTTTGGCTTCGTCGTTATTTCAACAAAGCAATGTGTTGTCTTCTGTTATTATTAGGGCTAGAACAACAGATTATTTTTTCATTGTTTTTACTCCCAAGTATATATCCGACACAGTTCGACACAATTAGTCAGAAACCCATCACTCTACAAAAGGAAACATATATAAGATGTCAATGGGTATATACCTGAGAGTAAAAACAAAGAAAAAATATGCTGTTGTCCTAGCCCTAGTTATTATATAAAATCACGCTATTTTATCGTCTTCTATAATGAACTTAATATAAAACCCCTTTGAAGTGTTGACTGTATCCCCCTTATTATTAAGGTATCTCATCCCCGTTTTTCAAGAATTGTTCAATTACACATACGTCTTTGTATCTATACCCTTTCTGTTATAAATATGAACTACCCGAGTAATTGGGTCGTCGAAGTTTCTGTCTAATTAAAATGATAAATGTCTTATTTGCTCTATTCAATTTCTTGAACATACTTAAATAAAATACATGATGAACACCCAGTAAGTATTAGATTACTCTAATTAATAATGATATAAATAACGCTCGTATTCGAAAATTCTTTACTTTTATAATTGTCTCTTTCTAAGTAGTGATCATAGAGATTTTCCTCTGTCGCGATTTCTTCACCATGTATTGTCTTCACATCAATCCGAAGCGTGCTGTCCATTTTCACTGCCAACAAACAATCTATTTACCATTTTGCGCCCTAGTAACATGCGTTATAAGATCTATTTCCCGTTTTCTAAAATAGTATTTGAAGACCAACCTGGCCATGTCAAAAACAAATCCATTCTCTTGTATTTCTATTAGCATATCCATTTTCGCTATGCACACCTACAACACTCTTAGACGACTTTCCAATATAACCAAAGAATTTTCTTTTTACAATAAATACTTTCCTCCCAGCAACCTTAAGAGCTATTACAATGACCTACCGTAGAATTCGTCTCTTACATCTTCATTAAACCCACAATGTGGTGCATCTTGTTAGCTCTTTACATATATTTTACGTCTTTGCTGGAAATCTATATTATTAATCTCAATCGTCGCTTTGTATGTATGTATGTATGTATGTATGTATGTATGTATGTATGTATGTATGCATGTATGTATGTATGTATGTATGTATGTATGTATGCCAAAAACTTTCGACAGACGCGACGGATCCTGACGAGATTGATATCGTTTTCAAGCCCCACGTCCTGGACGATGAATATTGAAAAATTGGTCCAACACATTATTAATCTCAATCGCCGCTTTGTATGTATGTATGTATGTATGTATGTATGTATGTATGTATGTATGCCAAAAACTTTCGACAGACGCGACGGATCCTGACAAGATTGGTATCGTTTTCAAGCCCGACATCCTGGACGACGAATATCGAAAAATTGGTCCAAAACATTAATTCCTCAACCGTTTAATTTTTTGGGTCGGTTTTTGCGTCGCCATTTTCACAAGTCATCACATCGGTTGGATTTACTA
This sequence comes from Euprymna scolopes, assembly GCF_053919585.1. Lineage (NCBI taxonomy): Eukaryota > Metazoa > Mollusca > Cephalopoda > Sepiida > Sepiolidae > Euprymna > Euprymna scolopes. The sequence goes on along the minus strand of NC_136489.1, from coordinate 108,654,203 downwards.
ATTTCAAGGTTCCGGATAAAAACATCGGCTAAGACGTCACGTTTTTTTTTTAACATTTTTTTTTCTTTTGTTCTCCTTCGCGTTAGGGGCACGAGCTTGACTGCCTACTACCATTTTTTAACACCTCTTCTTACTATTGTTTTACCTCCCCCCCTAGCGCAACGACCTATTTCTTAAAAAACTCCCGGGGAGGCTCCTTACTACATACCCACACACACCTGAGCAACTCCGCTACTGTTATTTTAACCCTCTCCCACGGAGATCCTTACAACACCACCCACACACCAGGGCAACGCCGGTCAACCCCGCTAGTATTTTAATAAAAGGAAAGTAATTTAACTATACACGAGGAAATTAATTATTTGTCTATGTTCTTTTGCAATTGACGTACATGGAAATTTTAGATATATCGCTTTATTTTCATTATTGCAACAGCTCTCTTAAAGGAAATACAACTGGCTAAGCGTAATGTTTTCATTGTGATAATATTCTTAAAAAAGAATTTGCGTCAAACCAATTAAAAAGAAAACTACTGCTTTGACTTTTGTGTGTGTGTGTGTGTGTGTGCGTTTTTAATTGTTATCTTTTTAAAGTAATGATATGTTTTATTTTGAAAAAAAAAAGAGAGAGCGCCCTCGAAATTATGAAATATATTTTTACTATCCCTGATATATTTGCAGATTTATTTACACATGATTTCTGCAAACTAAATAGGTATATGAAGAGTTATTATAAGAATGCGTCTGTACTTTGTCTGTTCTTGTTCAATCAATTCACTATTTCGAATATTTCGTTGCTAACGTACTTCTCAAATACTTACACACACATACATATATATATATATATTATATATATATATATATATATTATATATATATATATATATATGTACAGCGATGCCAAAAAAGAACAGACACTAAGATAAATATTTTTCGTACATTAATGCATGCTAATTGATATTTACAAGTAAGAATAATGCTGAAATAACTTGGGTTATCTCAATAAATTGAATCTAACAAAATTAAAGCACAAGTCAAACAAATGGAGCATCAGACCTATCAGATTTCCTGCGAAGATACATTGAGTGTCAAAATAAAGGTGAGCTTAGTTTTCGCAAAATAGCGGTGAATATTTCAATACCCATATCTACTCTTAACAAAGTTATCGTACAATTCACAGGAGAGGGCAAAATGCGCAAAAAAGAAAAAGAAATTGATGTAGGTCGCCCTGATCCTCTGAAAGAAACTTATGAAAAGAAATGGTGAACAGGATCGTCGATGCAAAGTCTCTGATATTGCAACATAATCTGGTGTCTTCACAAGCTGGGCTACTATAGTAGAGCTGGGAGAATGAAACCTCTTCTTTGTCATAACAAGCGCAGAATAGATTGGGTTCGTGAGATTGTAGGGAGATCTATGGGTTTTGGACGAATGTCATTTACTCTGATGTGTCACGATTTTCCTTATTTCCTGACAGGGGATGGGTATGAGTATCAAGTTTCACTCAGCAAGAGTTTGACTTAAAACATACTTCATGCAACGCTGAAATCTGGGGGTTCTCAGTTATTCTATTAAGTACAATTTGGGGTGAGGGTCGTTAAGACATGGTGGCGTACAAAAGAAACATCAATTTGCTAAATATGTTTCAATATTACATGAAGGACTCATATCAATACTATCAAGTAGTAAAATAAACCAAGTTAACCCCCTATTTATGGAAGAATGAACTCCTTGTCACTCTGCTAGGGCGACACACCACTGGCTTAGCAAAAGTAGGATTAATAAACTTCCATGACCAAGTTCATCTTCTGATATGAGCCTTATTAAAAAAAAAAACATAAAAAGAAATGGAAGCTATCTTCTAAGCTTGAATATTTGTACATTATTGCGTCGGATATGGAAAGAAATAGCTCAAGATTATATTCGTCAACTGGTCAATGCCGTGCAAGGAGGAATTTCAGCATTAAGAACAACAAAGGGAATGCCAACCAATTATTGGTTATTAAATTTGTGATCATTTATTTTTATTATTTTGTTTTATAAATTATATGTATATTGAAATAAACTGTTTCTAAGGGGGTCTTTTCTTTTCTGTCATGTATGTCTATATAGAAATATATAATGGTGTATTCAGCGAGAAACATCCACAGATGTAATAATTCAGTACAAACTATACTTTCCCTGCTTATGACCCTTTATCTTAATTCATTGTATTTATTAATTTTCACATTCCTTTAAATGGTTCCACTTTTTATCCCCTATATTACATAGTTTATATTTCATTTTCAATCTAAACCACATATCCCTATTCTTTACTCTATATCTATCTTCTTCCTTTCTCTCACTCCAGAGGTGAAATCGAAAGCAATACTGTAGCATACAAAGCTGGTGACGTTACCACTATGCCAACGTGACACGCATATGAACTGATTAAAAATTACAAATTAAAATAAACTAAGATGAATGTACAAAATGTATAACGATTTTTCTTTCACTTTTAACCCATTTTTTACCCCTTTAAAACTATTTTATCAGGCTAATGATCTATAAAATAACGGTCCGTAAAAAGGCTAACCATTTGCGGCCCCCAGAGCCGCTCTGCGCCTTTTAGTTTCGGAGAAGATAGGATTTGAAAATATGGAGACAAACAGACACATATGATGTTTATATATTATATTATATAAAAGAAACTTTGTGTGTAGGAGAGAGTTCCTTATAGGCTCCTAAACAGATAGGTACGTTTCTTTTTAATTCTGCACAAATGTACGTTATGCGCCTGCAGTGTTCTTAGATAAGTTTCAGAAGATATTAGATAAGTATCCATTATTGATAATCGAAAGAACCCCGATAAAAAATAGTCGATTTTGATTAAAGTTTATGCCTTATAAACTCTAGCATCGCAAGTTCATTGGAGAAATTCTATTACCTAACAAGGAGAATGGCCCGGCAGATAAAATCCACAGCAGATGTTTTGATAGGACAAGTGCGCGTTCGAAATGAAGGTGTCTGCTCAAAGCACAGTTAAACAATGGTACTTGATTTTGCATTTTAAACGTTCATTCAAGCAATCATATAAAAATATAAAATAAATAATAAGTTAAATACAGTGCAATATAAACAAAGTGAGAAATCCACTGCAGGGATTTATGTGAAAACTTTTCATGGCGCACAGCCTTGGGTTCTCAGTTAAAGCAGACAATTAATCTTTTTGTATTGCAAAAATGGGTGATTTCACCGATTTCGATGGCAATAAAATATGGAAGGATGAAATATTCATTGATACCCATTCAATCCCGAGCAACATAGTGTTTCAATTCTAGTATATATATATATATATATATATATATATATATATATATATATATATATATATATATATATAGTAAGTTATAAAACGTATATGGCAATTAAGCTACACTGAATAATCCGCGTTTCATCCACTCTACTATTCTTCAGGCTTCTGCGCGAATTCTGTGGCTGTTTGTCGTTTTTATATGTGCATCTTCTATTTAAATTTTAGTTCGCCAATCAGCTTTCTAGTATCCACCGTGCCCTTCCTATCAGCCAGTGTAGCTTAATCGCCATATACATTTTATACCTTACTAACTAGCTCTACCTACGTATTGAGCACTTTTGAAGTAAATACTTAAAGTTTACGCATAAATCTATACTTTCGTATATTAATATTATGTGAGTAAATTACGTAGTTATATATATATATATATATATACATGTATATATATATATATATATATATATATATATATATATATATACACTAGAATTAAGACCAGACTGATACGCGCAAATCGTCATTTAATGATTAGATAACTCTCTGACTAATGTTAAAAGCATTTAAAAAGAATAAATGTTTAATTTCAACTTGTATCTCTCGCGGTTCGCGGTAGCCTAGTGGTTCGGGCCCTTGATGATACAGTCAGACATGCCCTCTGTTGTCGGGGTTCGAGTCTCTCCATTGGCGTTAATCGTGACACCCTGCACTGATGATTCCCGCACTAGTGTCTTAAGGTAATAAATAATTATTATAGTAGTAAATAATAATAATAATAATAATAATAATAATAATAATAATAATAATATATGTATGTATATATATATGTTTATCTTGTGGGATTATTTATTCTATATACCCCCATAAGCATATTTGATGTTACGCATATCGGCCCATATAGAGATGATGAATCAGCTATAATAACAGACTCCAACAAGTCAAGGGGGATAACCTTAAGAAAATCATACACAAGGAAATTAAAAATTATGCCAAAAAGTTGACGTACTAGCTAACATAAAAATAATAAACTTCCTAGAGATCACGTTAAATTTAAATAAAAACACATAAGAACCCTACTTATAAAATAATCCCAATCCAACATACGTAAACCCTAAGTCCAATCACCCACCATCAATTATAAAACAGATTCCTAACTCGATCGTAAGTAGACTCAGTAATAAGTCAAGCGATGAAAAATGCATTCCACAGATCAATCAATATCTACCAAACAGCCCTAAATATAGTGGATTAAAAAATATTGATATCAAATATAAGCAACAAAACACCATTAACTAAAATAAAATTAAACATAGAAGAAAAAGAAATATAATCGTGTATACGGCACCATACAATCAAATGTTCAAAACAAAACTTGGCAAGAAAGATCTGATCGAACAGCACTTACCCGTAACAAATCGCTTACACAAAATTGTCAATAAAAATAGCCTAAGGTTATCATAAAGCTGCTGCAAAAATTTAGAGATGGTAATTACAGCACATAATAACAAAATACTAAATAAAAGCAATGGAAACAACAAAAAAATAATCAATAAAAAGTTGGTATTATGGCAAAAATAAAACTCACACAAAAAACACATATGTAACTAGTACATAATAATAATAATAATAATAATAATAATAATAATAATAATAATAATAATAATAATAATAATCTCACTTCGGACAATGAAACCACAGTAGAAATGAAAATAAAAATACTAATAACGAACACTTTACCCACTCCAAAATAAATGTCCACCCGAAAGCATAGTTTACCAGGCCACAATATTTGCGACAAAAAACCGGAATAACATAGAATAATACGTAGGCATGACTTCCGTAGATTTCAAAACCCGATATTATGACCAAAAATGTACGTTGCAAAATAAAAAAAACACCGAATGAAAAAATCACAAGTAAACCAATACTGAGAACTCAAGGAAATCAGGCGTTCGCCGGTAGTTGAATGAAAAATAGTCAAACAAGCGAACACATGTAGAGTCCTAGACGATCAATATAGAGTATATCTTCATGAAAAATTTGATATCCTATACTTATAAAAAACAACATCTATTAAACTGTAGGAGAGAAATAGCGTACAACTATGTATACAGGATAAACTTTACTCTGTGATAGCGCTACAAAATAATTTTAAAATGAACAATGTCAATAAAAATAAATATATAAAACAAACATACTGTATATATATATATATATATATATATATATATATATATATATATATATATATATATATATATATATATAGCCTTTAAGACATTACACGACCGGTCGCCACAGTAGATTGAAAATTTCTTGGAGCGACTAAAAGTCGTAAATCACTCGACCCCAGTCGATAAAATATCTTTAAATAAAGAAACGTGAAAAACTCATTTATTTTACGACCCTCAAATATGCGGTGACTTAGAATCACCTGTCTCATCATTTGTGAATTATTTCATCTTTAGCTTTGAGACCGTTGGAATATCGTATTGAAAAAAGAATGGTCACGCGCTAAAGGCAACAAGAGGTCAAATTTACACATTCGTCATGTAGTCAAAATGTCGCCTTCATTTAGCTCTCTGATTTTGAAATTCATTTGGAATAAATTCTTCGACGCGTCACCTACATACACTTCATGCATACAAAAGTAAAGACGAACATTTGAAAGAGGAAAAAAAAGAATCGTTCCATCAAGCAGGCACCGAAAATTAAATTATGCAACAAGTAAGTAATCAGTTTTCGCTCCAGTTTTGTTTCTTCGTGAAGAAACATTTATTCCAGCTACGATAGAAATGTATCAGGATAAAAACAAATCTGGACATGAATTATAAAAATGTAAAGACATAAAAATATCAAGACGGCTGATTATTAGTAACAGGTTATACATGATATAATATTTCGGCTTGTCTTGTAAAAAATAAAAATATAGAATGAAATTATGAAAAACCTTTATTGTTTCATTAACAAAGCTATTTAATTACTAGGTTAACCTATATAAATTTCGCTGACATGTTCAAGGCTATATGAGGTAAATGTCCATTTTTATTATGATCTCGCTTCGAGTTTTGTTCATATTGAGACTTCATATTGAAATGTTTTAATGAAAAAATGAATCTCTAATATTTTTTTGGCATTTAAAAATATATTTATTTGAAGGGTGTGATTTTACATTATGTTTTCCTTTTGTATAAAGTTAGATATATTCATTTTCTAACGGTACCAATAAACACAGTCTTGAATTATTTATATTTCAGTTGTCCTCTTCATACTACGTATAAGCACCCGAAAAAATTATTCTTATTTCTATGGAACAATAATATGAATGATGCTATATGAAGAAACTGATGTTGTATTTTAACGTTTTGTTGAATATTTACTGACATGTGTGTAGTATAACATAGATGATTTACTAGAGTTAAACAAATATTTTCTTGTTAGATTATACACACGGTAATTTCTTGAATTGTTGTAAAATTATTTACTATTATTGACTGAAACAAAGATATAAAGTCGGATGAGAAAAAATATTTTCGGGCGAGTAAATTTTCCCTCACAATCGACCGACGGTGGAGTGTTTTATTTTCAAATCTCAAAGGCTATATATATATATATATATATATATATATATATATATATATATTCATATATATATATATATAATTATATATATATATAAACTAACATTATATTTTTAAAAAGACAAACTATCCCATTTAACTACACCTAGGTTTACGATAGGTCTGATAACTAGGTATCTATATTTCCCGCTAAAAAAGCACATACCAAGGAAGGTTGGAACCTAATATATACTGGACCTTTGCCTGTAAGTGTCTGCCCATTGGCTGATTAGGAGGGACGCGATGAAAACTATGAAGCTGATTGGCTTACCAAAAACTCAATAGAATATGCGTATATAAAAACGCGAGATAACCACAACTCTTCGCATAAGCCTGGCGAATTCTAGAATGGATGAAACGTGGAATATTCTGTGTAGCTTAATTGACATATATATATTTTATATATATATATATATATATATATATATATATATATATATATATATATATATATATATATATATATACAGTACTGACCAACTTAGAAAAGAAATTCCCAGATCATTCATTCGGACTATATAGAGATGATGGTTTATATCTATCGTGAAATTACAATGGGAATGCATTAGACAGGTTCAGAAAAGAAATAGAAAAATATTTCAAGGAGTTAGGATTTAAAATAATAATATCCACAAATTTACGTAAAGTGGACTTCTTAGACGTAACTTTAGATCTCCAAAAAAGAATATATAAACCCTTTCATAAACCAAATGAAAAATTAGTATATATAAATAAAGGTTCATGCCACCACCCCGACAATATTTAAAAATATGGTAGCAATGTGAGCAAAAGAATATCTATATTGTCTTCAAATGCAGAAGTATTTGAACAAGCAGCTCCATATTACAATGACGCGCTCCATAAAAGTGGATTTAAAGAACAAATAAGATTCGAACCAAACCATAACCAACAAAAAAACAAAAAAAAACAGAGGACGGAAAGTAATTTGGTTTCTACCTACATTCTCATTAAATATAAAAACTAAAGTAGGACGGTTGTTCTTGAAACTACTAGATAAACATTTTCCAAAAAAGCACAAGCTACATAAAATATCCAATAGAAATTCAATTAAAATAAGCTACTCAACAACACCGTCAATAAAATCCATCATCTCTAGAGAACCAATAGAGAGGGAAAATGCAACATGCTCTTGCAGAGCCAAAAATGAGTGCCCGCTTGAAGGGAATTGTAAAGCAGAGTCACTTGTATATGAAGCAACTGTAACGAATACATCCACAAACGTAACTAATAAATACATTGGAATGACGAAGGGACCGTTTAAACAGAGATATTACATGCACATGAGCTCTTTCAAAGCAAAAGAGAGCAGTAATACGGCTTTAGCAAACAAGATCTGGTAGTTAAAAGAAGGTGCACCTTTTATGGTGAAATGGAAAAAAATCGAGCAAAAACCTTCATACTCCCCAGAACTAAAACAATGCTCGCTCTGCAATACTGAAAAATATTATATTTTAAAAGCAACCCAAGAAGATGGATGCTTAAATGTAAGGAACGAATGTTTGAAGGACTGTATTCATAGAAGAGGATCGCTTCTTATAAATTGGGATAGAAAAAAAATTAAAACGTGAAGAAAAAAAAGTGGCGGTTTAGTTATAGATACATGCCAAAATATTTTACTTTATATTATTATAGATCTTATCACCCATTTTAAACGAGATATAGAGATAATTTTTAAGTTTAAAATTTTAAATGTTTTAAAACGTATTTTTAAATAGAGCGAGATCATGTTATACTTAATATACTTAAATATAAAAACGCCAATTTTTGACATCGTTTAGACCTATTTCAATCTAAGATGTATTACCGTTTTTAAAACGAAATTACATATAATTTTAAAATAACGTTTTAAATAATTTTAAACGTGAAACGATACTTAAATATAAACATATGCCATATTCTTACACATTTTAAGTGTATTTTAACTAAATATTATTACCGTAATTAAAACGAAACTAGAGATTATTTTAAAATAAATCTTAAACGTTTTTAAACACAAAGCGATACTTAAATATTAGTGCATACCATCCCCCTGGGCACTTCCTAGGCCTATTTCAATCTAAATTTTATTACCCTATTTTTAAACGAGATTAGACATAACTTCAAAATGAACTTTTAAAACGCTTTTAAACGAGACTTAAACTGATTGATGGGGGGATGCTTAAAGAAAAATTATAATATAGAAGGCATCATCCCATACTTTTTTAATTTATTGCTTCAAAGTTATTACCTTATTAAAGTAGCATAAAAAATAAAAAAATAAAGGATAAAATAAATAAATAAATAAATAAAAATTATGGTGTGCATATATAGAGTTCCGGTTCCGGTTAAAGATAGATGAGAGTCGGCTGAACAGAGCCTGAGGCGGACATTAAGAGCAATCCTCAACTACCGGGCTTGAAACCGTCGGTACCGACTACCGATGTAAATTCCTGTATATATTATACAAAAAATATATTGCTCTTATTTCGAGAAAGGTTTTTCCCTAATAATAGAGCACTGTATGGGATTTCTTTTTCTACAAAAACGTACAAGTATATATATATATATATATATATATATATATATATATATATATATATATATATATATATATATTCAAGCAAATAATATTAAATGCAACGGAGACACTTTGCCTTATTATATATTTTTTTTTAATTTTTCGATTTTCCGTATAATCTGCCTATATTCCCATCTTGGTCAAATGGTCTTCGACAAAGATGGAGTTTTGGACTTATGCATTGTGCTAGCGGATATGCCTCTGATCAGATTTTAAAAATGTTGGTTTCTTCCCACGAAATTGTATCTGAACTCCCTTAAAACCTCGACAAAGTATTTCTTATTGACTGTGTGTTTATTGGAGACCCAGTGCATATAGATCATGCCCATGCTGTCAAAAAAGGCATCATCATGAATTTATGGTTGAATATGCTCTGTCTAGCTTTCTTGGGTCTGAGAGAGCCAGCATGCTTCCACTAGGAACTTTGTCTCTTGGTATCTGGGTCATAGCAGTAGATCCAGCTTTTATCGCAGGTCCCCAGAGCATCAAGAACTGCGGGATCTGAATTGATTAATTCGACTATCTTCTTGCTGGCATAAAAACATTTTTCTGTCTGATGTTATTTAAGCAGGATTGGAGAAATCGTCACACAAATCCTCTGCATCTGCTGTTCCTTGCGAATAATTGTGTGCAGTTACTTACATCAAACTGTGCACTTATTGTCTCTATAGTTATATGGAATAAGTCAGAGAGAGTTGCAACCTTGATTGAAGTGAGTGTTCCTTATGATGGCGGTCTGAACAGAGCTGAAAGAAAGAAACATACCAAATACCAAGGTCTCATGTATGATATGAGAAGAAACTGGAATCGGAAGGAGATATCAATCATACCAGTTATCATAGGCGCCACAAGGCTTATGAAAAGAACCTGAAGTCCTACCTAACAAATATTCCTGGTGAACCAAGTGCAAAAAAAGATCTAGACGATTGCACTTGAGGGAACAGTGAGGATACTAAAAAGAGCTCTCGGTTAGTTTCAATAAAAAGCAGGGCAATGTTCGCAGCTGGTTTTGCAGCCTCGTACGCAGCATTGCAATCTTCAAAGGATAAAATTAAAAAAAAAAAATTAAATTCTCTATTTGGCCAATAAACTTTGGTATTCTGACTTCTTTACCTTTACCACACTTATAATAATCCATCACATACTCTCTGCCTTCCTTGAATCGATTATGCCAGTCACAAACTGGAGCTCGTTTCATGCAAGATGGGCAAAAGCAGCCTGATGGACTCCATACGTTTCTGTTGCATTTTTCCGAGTTTAAAATAAATTTGTATTGTAGTCCAGATTGTATTTTTGAAATTTATAATTTATTGTAGACGTTCCTTTAAACTTAAAATCATTTTTTAAAAAGTCCGTTATTTCATTAGATGTATGGCAATAACATAATGAATTGTCAGGAGTCTACGTCCAATTTTTATTGCGTGTACAAAATAGTCTGAAAATGTATTTCAGGCACCTCGTATGCATATAGGTGCGTGATAAAACAGCGTATTAATATGTCTATATAAATTAAGAAACAGTGTCTGAGCGTTTTGAATATATATATATATATATATATATATATATATATATATACATATATATATATATATATATATATATATATATATAAAGCTGAATGTATGTGTGTGTATGTGTGTGTGTGTCTGGTCACGAATAGGCTCCTATATGGTTGACTATTTTTTAAAACTGATTACATATAATGATAGAAGATGTATCGAGACACAGGAATTGGTATATTTGATCTGGCAGAACAGTGATTCATTAAAATTATGGGGTATGCGTACGCGCCTGGTCTACAAAGTATGGAAATAAAGAAAATTTAAAATTAAAAAAAAACATTTACAAGGGGTTTTGATATAGGTGTACATGAGAATACTTTGATAAGTATGTTTTAACTTTAATAGGGATGGTATAATAAAATTGTGGGGTCTTCGTTCGCACCTGGCCTCCATAGAATGGAAATAGGCACAAACTTTAATAAAGACTTTTCATATCTATCTGCGTAAGTATACTTTGATAATTATGTTTCAGTTTCAAGAAATATGGTATAATAAAATTACTGGGTGTTCGTTCGCGCCTGACCTCCATAGAATGGAAATATGTCGCAAAGTTTAACAAGGTATTTTAATATAGATCCACAGAATATTGTGATAAGTTATTCAGTGTGAACAGGTATGGTATAATAAACTATGGGGTTTATGTATTTTATTTTAACTTTCATAATATTTTTTTTTTGGTTTTGATACCCCCAAATTCGAAGCTATCGCATTACAACCCTTCCATTTCATAACCTATCATACTTTCATAAATCAAAGCCCATTTTCTGTAGGCTGCTATTGAACCCAGTCAACAACGGGTACTTTTGCTAGTATATATATATATATATATATATATATATATATATATATATATATCACAAAACACACACACGCATATATGTGTGTGTTGTGTGCTTGTGTGTGTGTGTGATTATTAAACGATTTGTATTTTCTAGTTATTATACTGGTAATTTTGTTATTGATAGAGATGTCAATAAACACAATCCCCTAATTCATAATATTTCTTAGAGTCAAGCTTTTTTGTGTTCGCATTCAAAAGAGAAACGACAGAAACCAAACTATATACATAGAGGTAGAAATAAATCACTATAACATAAGGGGCATTGCTGCGTGTTAGATATTGATATAGACATAAACTGGGAGACATCTTGCGAGAGAAGCAGTGAGAAAAAGGAAAGAGACAAGGTATAGGAGAAATACGGAGTGATACGTAATGCGTAACGTGTTTTATGTACGTAATTTCTATGCAGGTCGATGCCGACAAAATAAGGAAACGCATTCAAGGAAGTCAGCGTGAGGATATATGAAATAAATTATACAAAAAAAAAACAAAACAACTAAATAAATCAACATATATATTATATATATATGTATATATAAATATATATATATACATATGTGTATATATGCATATATATATATATATATATATATATAGAGAGAGAGAGAGAATATATTCTAATATAATACTATATGTGTGTGTCTGTGTGCGTGTGTGTCTGTGTGCATTCTTTTTTATCATTAAACCTAATAAATCTGATTTATTAGCTGTTTGCTGGAAATGTGCGCCTTCCGAAAGATCCTCCACTGTCATTTTTTCCCTTGTTCTCTTCTGTTTTTTTTTTATTTTTTGCTTTTTTTTGTTTCTTTTATTTTTACAACGTCCACAGATCAATCACGCCTCCGTTTGTCATCCAGCAATGTCGAGTGTTTGGCAATTTTCAAAATGGCGAATTTGATGACCGGCTCGCTTGCCGACTCGGCCGATTGCCCTGCTTTTTTGTAAGCATCCTTTATATTTTTTGCTGACGATCCTCCGACATCAACCAGCATTGGATGAGAATAAACAAGCTAAAAATCTGAATACGAATAAAGAATGATATACTGAATCATACTAAATGAAAAAGAAAGCCAAACAAAAAAGCAAACATGATGATTCTACAATCTCGAGTTATAGATCATGAAAAAAGAAATTACTCCAGATGTAATTCACTACCTTAAATGGCTACATGCAAGAATTATACTGGACACGATATTCTGTTCAAGAGAGTTGACATAGATTTAACCTGTCTTTGTTCGAATTTATTCCCTTGTCCCTGTCCCTTTCTACCTTTTGTCATCGTGTCGTTAAGCATCCCAATCACAATGATCATTGCTAGTAGAAATACACTTATTATTTTCATTATTTTATTGACTGACTAGTTCTCGCAGTAATCATTATCAGTGTTGTTCCCTTCAATCTGGGTAGCAGATATCAAACACTTACACTTTCGTTATCTCAAGGGCCATTTACCATTAAATATTTTATGTTAACGTCCGCTTTCCTGTCTATTTGGAATTTAATTTGAAATATGCAGCCCACTTTTCTCCTGATCGCTCTACTTTCTGCGTCCTACAAATTAAAGTACTGATGGTCTGCTTTCTGCTCGGTATTTGCATCTGTCATGATTTTGATGAATGCTGCATGTATACCAACCGTGTGGTTTTTCATGTAGATCATGTCCGTTAACGGGATTCTAAGTGTATCAGCTCATTTAGATTAGTATGGCGTATTTTATATTTTATTATTTTTTATTTAATTTTATTGATTTTCATTTGTTGGGTATTCCGGTATGTTTCCGGTATCAAAAATTTGCACTAATATCTCGCCCGGGTTTCATCTCTGTAGTTTTATATAATGTTATTCATCCCTTCGATTCGACGTCTTCATAGTTGTTTCAATTATACAATCAGAAAATTACGGTCCTTAGTGTTTTTTTTTTTTACAATTATTACCCAGTAATTTTCTTCAGTTTTCATATTTCATTCACCTCTCTTGCATGATGGATATATTGGGGTGTTTTAAAGCACTCTTGATCCTCACTCAAAAGTATCTTTTTTTTAATTTCTTGAGAGCTCCCTCCTTTTGTTTGAATGCGTTTGTTTTCTCCTCTACTGTTTGTTATTATATCTATACTGTTTTTCTAATTAGCGTTTTTTTTTTGTTTGTACTTCCATATGTTCTATATTTTGATTGCACGTTTCACGTGTTGACGTTTGTATTGTTCATAATCGACTTTCTCTTCACAGTGCTGTCTTAGTTGTATTTTATCTGCCTTATTATTTTAGTACATTCGGTTATGTAGTTTACTGTCACTTCTGTGTGTCTAGGGGGGTCTACATATTTTATTTCATGAGTTTTGAATATTTAGCTTTTTATAGTGGATTTTAATCGCGTTATTTTTTTGCGTTATTTTTTTGCGGCGGTCATTAGTTATTTTGTTCCGTAAGACAGTTTTATTAATGAACTGTATAATTTATATTCGTTCCATTTTGCTTTCCGCTTTTTTATTTTCTGTTTAGATAAACTATTTTTATCGTTTATTTTTTTTCGGTGTTTTGGCAGAGGAAATCAGCTATTCTCTAAATACGCGGCTTAAGTATTTTTCTTTTTCCTGTATGTTCAACGGCATCTTCAATAGTTTCCAGTAATCTTACGTCGTTTTCCTTTTAACATTTAGTCATTTAATAGCATCCTTTATTGGAGTGAATTGTGCATTGCCATACATTTCCTAGTAATTTGATGTATGCAACTAAATTCTACCTTTTTAATAATTATGATGAGTCCAGGGTATTTTACTTGCGATCGTGTCCAGACATTTTTTTTTTCATTTATTGTGTTTGGTTTCAAGTATTTTAGTCACACATATTGCCTCCAGCCTCTCTCTCTCTCTCTCTCTCTCTCTCTCTATATATATATATATATATATATATATATATATATATATATATATATATATATATATATATATATATATATATGATAAAAATAATGGAAAATAGTATTCCGACAAAATAGAGAAAATAAAATACGGTTTGTTCCTTTTTTATTTTCTCTCTCTCTATATATATATGTATGTATATATATAGTAATGTGATTGACAAATTAAAATTCAAATTAGAATTAAAAATTAAAAATCTGTTTCACAAGAAGGAACAACAAAAGCAATAATTTGTACGATCGTTTCGGAAAACAATGTTTTTTTATTGTGATAGACATTAAGGCACGGACAATAATTACGGTTTTCAAAAGGCGAACAATTAAAACATACATCTGCCTTACTTTAAAATTCTAGGTTTATTTATGGTGTCTTTTACATATATTAAAAAAAAACACCCAATACTTTTGCTGATGAGGAGACTTTGTTTAAAAAAAACTATATGTCAAAATTATTGTCGTGCCCTAATATCTATCACAATAAATCATTGTTTTCCGAAACAATCGTACAAATGATTGACTTTGTTGTTGTTCCTTCTTATGAAACAGATTTTTGATTTTTAATTTTAATTTGAATTTTAAATTATCAATCATATTACTAAATATTAAAGTAGGATATTTGCCTATCGAGCTTATTATGTATCTGAATTACAACGAATACTGTTCTTTTCTTATATTTTAATTAAATTAGTAATGTTACTATCACATTAAAATACACACTGCTCTTTAGACTACTGTTCTAATCCCCTTTAAATTATATATATATATATAACGTACATAAAAGTTAGCTTACTTTTATGTACGCAGTAATTATTAATTAATAATCAATAATTAATATTTAAAAATATCAAATAATAAAAAATAAAAAAGTAAATACGTCCTAAAAATGTGGGCGAAGAAAAAATGTAAACAAACGGCAAATAATCCTTTCTTATAATATAAACGTTTATAATCGCTAATAAAAAATAAATAAAAATTCAACAATCTTATATATATATATATGTGTGTGTGTGTGTGTGTATGTATTGTTAATTCAATTGTGTTTACTAAGATTTTCTAGATATCAATATTCATAGGTATTTTGTGCGCCAAGTGCTCTTATTTTCTAACCCTTACTCTAGCATAACGTTAACTCTTATATTAAATTAGGTGGGCAATTGTCAACCTACCGTTATTTGGAGAGTTTTTTATTTTTTAATCGTAAACAGTGCACATTTTTCCCTTTTGTATTTCCACTGAGTGTCATGGCCCATAACTCTTATTGAATTATAATTTTTCTCACCTTTGTTCGTTTCGAAATAGTTTAAAATCGTTTCTATACATGAGCTGTTTTATTTTTTTTTTCATTATGTATTTATCTCATCTCTGAGGTATCTTATTGAATTAGCAGTTTGGTTACGATAAAAAAAGGGATTATGATAGAGAGTGTCCCTTGAAAATATGTATGTTTACATCTATTGTATTTTATTTCTAGTTGCCACATTTAAATGGCTTTCTATATAAGTTTAATAAATTTGTCAGCAATTTTATAATGCTACCTCCTCTCTTTCAGCGGCAAATTTTTTTGCTTAAACATAAACAACTATTATTTGGGATCATATACAGGAGCGACTTGAGTAGGGATATGCCTGATTATATTATATTTAATCTTGTACATGTCAGTATAGGTATAAATAAGGAAAGTAGTAGTAATAGTTGTTCTGATTGTTTTTTGTAGCAGTAATATTAGTAAAAGTATTATTCTATGTAATTAACACATAAACCACTACCAGGTATTGGTGTCTTATAGCAAAGAATGGCGTAGCCCTAAAATTCGACTGAAAGTCTTTTGTTCTAACTTTCCATCATTTATCGGTGAACATTGTCAATAATTTACATCACAGTAACGGTGTTTCTATTAATGCTCGCTAGCAACGTACGTTGATCCAGTTTGAAAGTTATGTGTTCAAGTTTCTACAGGTTTCCGGTATTCTCAGACTCTTTCAGTGGAGGACTGGTAGGAGTTTTTTTTTTTTTAACACAATCTTTCATTGTTTCTCAAACTTTCAGTACACATTTGTGTAGCTAGTACAACAGCTTGTTTGTAACTTCCATTTACTTCGAGGGGCGTTACAAAAGTGATGCGTTGATTTTTATTATTTATTATTTTTGTCCGAATAGATGAGAACGAATTGTAAATCGCATTTTTATAATTACTGTGCTTATGCATTTATGACTTTAAAACTTCATCTGTCTGTAGCAGATATTGACGTTAGATTCGAAGAAAGCAGCACCCTGTGTCAGATGTCGATATGCATGCAGAAAAAAAAGGAATCAAAATGCACGCCTGTTGAACGTTTACAAAGCCGACATAGTTGATGCCATCACAGTTAGGAGATAGGTTCGCAAATTTGCGACATATTTCAGATGTGACTGACAAAGCATGCTACAAACTTGTCATTCGAAGCATCAAAATAAGTTAACAAAAGAGCATTGAAAATGATGAAGATTATGGAGAAAAATAAATTATACAGTACAGAAGCTCGCTTGTTGGAATAATACCACTCCTGTGTTCGTAGCTCCTTACCATTTTAGTGTCTCACTTCAAAAAACCTGAAACCTTAATTTTAAGACAGTACTGGTATATATATATATATATATATATATATATATATATATATATATATATATATATATATATATATATATATATATCTGTGGTCAGTAATATTTTCTTTGTTACGTTGGGTAGTTTCCATACGTTAATATTTTATTTCATCATTTGACTCTTTTAATCATTGCTGTTTGCTATGTCTTAATCTTAGATTTCATTTCAATTTTCCTTAACTTCTTCTGAACGCACTTAGGAATTGTTCGTTGCTCTATACTCATTCGTAGTATAATGATCTTCATGTTCCATATTCATTTCAATTCCTTGACAAGTCCCATGAGTTTACTCGGTTTTTCTTCCTCTTCTGATGTGTTGAGACACTGAACGCCCCGATTTGACATTTCATAGTTCATATTAATCCATACCAGGTCAGTTACCTTGCTTTGATGCATTTCACTACTTATCTATTAAATTCTGTAATTGGCCAATCAACTCTCGTATCCTGATTTACTTACTCATCCTACACCTCACAGACTCCCCGCCTTCATTGAATCTCTTATGCTAGTAAAGAAAAAACTGATGCTCGATTCATGCAAGATCTCCAGAAGCATTCTGAAGAATTCCGTACGTTTCTTAAGCATTTTTTTTTTGTTTAAAACAGAATTTTATTAGATATCGTTCTTCTAAATAGTCATCACGTCCAGATGGCATTTTTTAAATTATCTAGCTGTGACAATCAGAATTTAAGAAAGTGTATTCCAGTTCCTACTGTTGCTTTTCAGTTGAACCTGAAATCATAAAAAATTGGTAAATCAGCTTATAACATGTATTGCAATAACATACTAAATTAAAAAAAAAACAACTCTAATCTCTGTAGAAAAATGTCTGGAAATTTATTGAAGGCATCTCGTATCTAGACACACATATAGACATAAGAACAGAAAGTTAAGACTGTAAATTATATTTTACATGAATTTATTGTTGGACATGATACTCAGATATGATTAATTAAAAATTGTTTAATCCGCGGAGTTTCAAAGAAATGCGTTATTTTGATCAGAGGAATATTACAAATGACTACTATAGCGAAACTATGAATTTGGCATTAATTGAAACAGCATTATATAGAAAGTATGAGATTCACTGATACGCTCTCACAATATGGCTTCCATCGTATATTCTATAAGTTGTTGCAACGAGTGCATTGCAACCGAAGAAGACTATCAGAGAGTACATGCTATCATTTTTCTTATGTTACTTACTTATAACGACTGCCTATAACATTCTCCTTAAGCTTAGGGAATAACCAAAAATCACATGGAGCAAGGTCTAGATGGATAAGGAACTGTCTGTATGTCCATCCTGGGTAAATAGTGTTTTAAAAGGATGGAGTTTTGGACTGGTGCATTTGCGCAAATCTTTCGCATCTTCAGCCCCTCGCGTGCGTGCAAACCCCTAAAATGATGTAAAATTGTGCACTTATTGTCTCTTTTAACACACGACGGTCCTTATTCATGCTTTATTTGACCAATCAACCCTGGTAGTCTGACTTCCTTACCCCTCCCCCGCATTTCTCATCATCCCTCTGAGATTCCCTGTATTTCTTTAATCGTTTATGCCACACAAACACTGATGGCAAATTCATTCAAGATTGCCTAAACGCAGTATTATGTATTCCATGCGTTTCCGTGGCATTTTTTTCCAAGTTTAAAACAGAATTTTAGTGCATGTTGTGATTTTAAATTTCAATCAGGCTTTATTAGCGTGTATTCCAATTCTGCCGTAGCTTTTCATTTGAATATGTAATCATAAGTAATTAGCCAGTCATCTTAACAATCATATAGAGAACACATACTGATTTTTCAAGAGTCTACAGCAATTTTAAATTTTTTTACAAAAATGTCTGCAGACTTAGTGAGAGCACTTCATAGCTAAAGAAATAAAAGATATGTTAACGTTGTAAAGTAATTAAAAATTTTAGCGAAATAAATAAAGAAATATAAACATCATCACTAAAATTAGCACGGTCCGTAAATTGCAGATGGGCAAACAAAAAGTAGATCATACACCCATCCCTATTTTAAAAGACAAATGAACCCAAGCATGCACTCATCAAACACAAAATAAAATTTGCATCCAAAATCTGAAAAATCAAATTTCAATCAAATGTTTACGGTATTTTGTAAAAGCAAATTGTGAAGAGTACACAAGTACCTAACGGATAACACTTGAAAACTGCATAAATACTTAACGGATCAAAACAAGAACATTCATCGTCCTGAAAAGGAAGAGTCTGCATTTGAAAGAGATAGATACAAAAAAAAAAATAACTTTTGGCACGTGCAGCTTTGTATTTTTTTTGTTTACTGCGGATAATGTCAATAAAGTTAATGAACTGCATTATTATTCGTAACAGTAATAAACATATTTACAATGAAAAAATATTGCATAAGCTTTAATCCTATGAACATAGAAAAAGTAACGACGTTTGCTGGGATCGAAACAAAAAAACTATAAATCTCAGTCTAATATATCATCCCTGTTCTGACCGAAAGAAACGTGTCAATATGTTGGAAATTAATCTACTGAAAGGACGAAACGCGAGGAAAGAAAATCATGTTTTCGCAGATACTAAAATCGTCCTAAAAAAGAACATTCTTACCTGACCCTCAGCAGATTCTACAGTAGTTTCACGCGAAGAATTTTTTTTTTCAGTTTTAGATATTATTTGGCCGAAAGATTATTGATTAAGTACAATACATATCATTGACCGTTAGTTCAGATGTGTATATTTAGCTGGAAACACACGCAAACACTTTAACAGACAGTTGCCTTTTATACATATAGAAAATAATATATATATATGTGTGTGTGTGTGTGTGTGTGTGTGTGTGTGTGGGTGTGGGTGTGTGTGTGCGTGGATAATGTATGCATGCCTGTAGCCATTTCACTGAATACGATAACTGTCTAGAATATGTACATGTACTTTAAATGCAATTACACGTGCAATTTACCCATGAATGTAATGCCACATTTTTCACAATGTTGAACCATTAACCCTGTGTAAACGTATGGGAAAATAGCTCAACAAGTAAAGTTGACATCGGTATTGCTCTTAAAATACATTTTTCTGACTATACTCGTGCATATGACGCTATCCTGCCTTTGAATCCGTACAACGCCAGGTATCACATATGGTATTTATTGAAGGAGCTTTTAATAACAGTTCACTGATCTGCAATAAAGACTCGACACATGAGTAAATAATGCTTCTGCTTTGTTTTTTTTTTCATAAAAGGTATAGAAAAGAGAAAGGATATATTTTATATTGTTCGACGTAAAGCCAGTAAAGGATATCTTGTTTCGAATCAAAGTGCTTAGAGGCTGAATTATTTGGCGACTGAGCGCTGGATTTTGACTCTTTGATGTTATGAAGAGAACATCTGAACGAGTCTTTGATGAAACGGAGATCGCATCATTGGACTAATTCTGAGCAAACTTATCTATTTATATGCAATATATATTTTGGTCGATGCTTCGAGAGAAACAATAGAAAAGCATGGAGAGATTCTCTTCCATATGTGTGTGTTTTACTTTACTTCAAAAGACGCAATCAGATTATCTGCTTATTTGAAGAATCTTACATCACCATATGAAGTACAAACCTAGGTGAAGAAAGGCTGCGAAGATGATAATTTGTGAAGAGAAAAAATATTAATTCCGTTTGAGTATTAAAAAAACAAAAAACATTTTATCGTATAAAATCAATCAGAGTTGTGTTGCATTTTTTGTTTATTTTTACGTGTTGTTCATTTGGGTTTTCTAATTGTGAAAGAAAGAATAACAGTCGAGGCCATATCGGAGACAGAGAAAATTTGCTCGCTGAATAAAATAAACAATTAAATGTAACCGCAATAACAGAATTGTCGAATTATATCAAACACAAAATGTCCCCCCGATATATATATATATATATATATATATATATATATATATATATATATATATACAGACACGCATGTATATATATATATATATATATATATATATATACATAAATATGCATACAGACATATATATATATATATATATATATATATATATATATATATATATATATATATATATATATATATATATTGATGTGCATTTACTGGATTTTTTAATAGCTCTAAACAAACCAAATTCTGTCTAAAAAAATATTTAAAAAGAAAAGAATGAGCAAGCTGACCAGTCTCGTACGTCGCTCAACAAAGCTAACACGGGGTAAATTTACGATATAGAAATCATTATCTGTAAATGAAAAATATAGCCGAACGGAAGACAAACCTGAAAATATATTTTTTCTTGCAAAGAGAAGGTGTCAATGATTTAATGTAAATAGTTTCCTACATTTCCAAATGAAAATATGTGAAATACTAAGAATGGATACTTAGTCAAGGTTATATACTTCAAAACACAATCACGGTTATTTATGATGTGTTCGCAAATGGTCGAACCGTGAGTAATAACCGAAACATCTGATTGCGAATGATTTGTATGTCTAATCAAGATTAGTATATGTATTCCGTCATGGAAGGCCTTTTTTTATAAATGATTAACGTAATACGGACCGCAACTACATTTAAATGGATAAACAACATAATTATTATGGTGGGAAGAGGACATCTTTTCGGTTTGAGAAAAACATGTTTCTGATAGAAAAAATCCACACACATATTCGCGGTAAAATTACAATGTTAAAAAGCCAGAGATATTTTGTATTTAATCTGTCACTTATATTAATTGGCCAAGCTAGACGAAGGTAAATAGAACATCTGTCTCCTAAAGTATATGTAATTTCATAAAAATTAGAAACTTTATGTTTTTATAGTTGATTCAGTGATATCTAAATGCTAGCCATTGGCACAAAGTATCTTAGTGATAAATTTAATCTCATTATTCAGATAGAACTGTGAATAAATCATTAAACCCTATGTGAAAGGGTCTTTATAAAGCAACTTCTATAAAGATCGGTAAACGCAGATTTCTGTTAGACGAAAGCGAAAAATACTAGAGAAATCTTGCAAACTAGTACATCCAAAAATTGAAGACTAGAATGAACGCAACAAAAGGCGTCCGCTTTAATTTCGTTGTCGGATAAACAAAATACATCACCATCGAAACAAAAGTAAAGGCCTGGTTTTTGAAAACCAGATAGATATACTGCGTTCATAGAAAATTACAAAAATATTTGCCAATGCTTGCTTTCGGGAAAGAACTCATGGCCACATTCTTTATCTGTTTTACATATCATTGAAGCTGAATTCGCCCGACATAGTGGCGAATTTCATAATTCAACAAAAATATTTTCGGGAATAGGAGGTCGCAAGTTCAGAGCGATTAAATGTGTCATCACGGATAAACGAGGATATTAGAAATATATAAAAAGAAAATTATAAAGTTTTAAAAGTAATTACAGTTCTAAATAAGGTTAGCGAATACAAATATATGCCTAATGCCAAATGAACTATAACGTTAAAAAAACAGGCTATGAAATGGTTGTAATCAATTTAGATTACTTGTATTGAGAAGATATTATCATTAATAGCATAGGTTTTAATTGTACAGAGTTTTTATAGGGGCGTGGGTTAACAGAACCAAAAGGTCTGATCAGCTTTGAAATAGTAGCAGGGGGAACTCTACTTTTTAATCATTGGTCTTGAGGTTTTCAGATCCGGTACTTTCACCTAACAATTTACCCTTCATACATATTGTCACTAGAAAAAAGTTCATACGTATTCTATAATACGTATATAAATAAAGAAATATTGTCATTAGACGTAAAACTTTACGATTAGAAAGAAACCGTAAATAAACATGGTCTTAAAATTGATTATGTTAGTCGAATTTGACGTAAACACCTTAAAAATATTTAAAACGAATAATATATATATATATATATATATATATGTATATATATATATGTTTTATTTTTGATTACCGTTTTATCTTTTTCGCTACATATGTTTCAAATGTTGGACCATGTTTACGATCCAACAGCCTCGTCAGGCCTCGCAGAAGTGATTGTACCTATTTACTATGCCTCCCCACGGGACACAGTTAGACACCAGGGTCGTTTTTAACGTGGAGAAAAGGTACACAAATAAAAATTGTCTCAGTCGTTAAGGATTTCTCCTCCACCGAAAGAGAACAAGAAATGGAAGTGCAGCATCTGAAGAACAGATGCTACACTTTGATCCTGACCAATTGGAAAAAGGTGTTTATAAGAGAAAAGAAAGAAAAGGGGAGAGGCGGGTGTTTACAATATTTCAGTTTTGAAGGTTAAATATACATTCGATTGAATTGTGTATGTGGGGGTAGCAGATTAAGGTAGGCGTAGGTGGAGATATATGATATAGGGAGGGGTTGGAGAGAGGATGATAAAGAGAAAAGTGAGGGGGTGAGGAGAGGAGGGGGAGTTTCAATATTTTGGCTTTTATTTTTAACTGGCTTTTGTTTTTTCACCAAGGTATATTAAATATATGGGAGAGGGAGAGAGAAAGAGAGGGAGAACGAGGGGGAAAGAAAGGGAGAGCGAGAGGGAAAGAGAGGGAGAGAGAGAGTTAGTGTAGATGTCATTTTTTACACGTACGAGGTTCGTTTAAATGTTTGTAGTCGTTACACGTCGGCTTGTTCCTTGCCGTTTCTAATGTTTTTTTTATTACATAGGTTAACGCACGCGCACATTCCCATATATACATATACATACATATGTACACTTCTAGGCATCCACATACAGACACATACGTACACGTATATATATATATATATATATATATATATATATATATATATATAAACAAAGTAAATGCGGATATACATGGGTGCCTAATACACATACACACATATATACACAAATCTTATACATATATGTACACTCACAAAATATATAGGCCCATATACACATATATATGCATATTTATACACACACGCCCACTTATATACATATATGTGGAGATAAGGTCTTCAGTAAGAAGTAGATTACATACACACATACATACATACACGCACATATGCTCTACTCTTACACACGCATATGATATTACATAAATATAGATATTAATAAAAATACTAATAAATATTAATAGAAATATAAGCCTGTTGACATATATAGACACACACAAGTATATACATATATATATATATACATATACATATATATACATATATATATATATATTTATACTAAGTAAATAAGGTGAAGTTAGGATAAATAGAGAATAATAGATAAATAATTAAAAATAATAATATAAAATAATGAAGTAATAAAAAAAAATTAATTAATTTTTTTTTAAGTAAAAAATAAGCAGATGGTTGTGGTTATATTGCGAGGTTAGGCAGATGCATCGCTAAGTTCACATATATAATGGGTGGGTCCCCAAACTTGTGCATTGGGCATATATATACATACATGGACGAAGATTGATCAACAACAACAGAAGTATTTTAATTTTCTACACCGCGGTGGGCAACACCGAATTATGGGTCCTACTAGTATATATTGAAGCGAGTGATAACCAGAACAGGAGAGGAGAGGACACAAGATGCACAGGGAACGGGTTCATTGAGTTATACCAATAAATGTTTTTTGGGGTTTTCTTTCTGGAACTACTTGATGAAAAATATATACATATTTGATATTTAAGTGCGTTAAATAAGTTTAAAAGTTACTGGTCGATGACTTGTTGTTGTATGTGGTTGAAATTGTGCTTTTTTGCATAAATATTAATCTATATACGTTATTATTGAGCTCTTCTTTTATATGATTCAAGCCTCTTTTAGTAAAATATTACTAACCGTGAAGTTGTTGTCTTACCCTTTATCTAACATTCAAACCTTAACCTAGAGTGATATTCGGTTATTGAAAAACGTTGACCCACAAGTAAAAATACCATTAATCCTTACTATAATATTCACTTTGTTGCACTTTATTATATCAAAGCGCTATGATACATTTATCAGTTTTCCTCAGTAGATTTCGAGAAAACTCATATAGTATGTTTTGTGACGTATATCATCCCTATTAATCTTATAAATCCCTTACTGCACATTGAACTAAAACCATAATATTCGTTTGCTACAACTATTATTGCAGTAGTCTATACAATATTCTTACATAATCAACACAGAATAGCGCAATAAAGAGTGGACTAGAGAAACAGATACTCTAAGATATAATAATATATAATCTGTACTTTTATTATAAATTTGATTAGTTAGTTAGTGCATTAATATTAATATAAAAACCTTTTTTTTCTATTCATTTAAAAAGAAAATACAAGTTTCTAATACATGGATCGTGAGATTTTATTCATTTACAAATGATCCTGCTAATTTGCATATTTTTTTAAACAATCTTATTTAATTAACTCATTATCAGCTTTTTTTCAACATCTTATCTTTATTTAACTACTAGCAGGGGTGTCCGGCGTTGCTCGGGTGTTTGGAGGTGTATGCTGTGCAAAAAAAGCAAAAAAACAAAAAAAAATGGTTAATTTTTTAAAACTTTGACCCCTATTATGACCCCTTAAAATTTATAGTTTCGGGCTCAAATCACTTTATTAAGTTAGATCCAGGTTCAAGGAACCTATATCTAAAATTTCAAGTGTCTAGACCCAAAATTGTCGGAGGAGTTTGGTAGAGTTCTTAAAGGTCAAATCGTTGAAATTTGACCCCTTAACTGCCAAATTTCTGGCTGACACCCGTCACATCGATTTTCCCAAATCTCAGTACCCGGTATTTCAAATGTCGAGTCTATAGACTAAAAATTGACAGAGTTATTGCGTAGGGAAATGTACACAGACAGACAGACACACAGACACACAGACAGACACACAGACAGACACGTTCACTTTTATAGACATAATAGATTACGTAAAATTATATTTATGCAGATATTTTACATGATTTGAACTTGCGTAATATTTGTGTTAAAAGGTTATAGTAAACACAAATCAATGTCTACACATATTTATGTATGCGTATATATATATATATATATATATATATGTATATATATATATGTGTGTGTGTGTGCGTGTGTGGTTAAAAAATGCTTACAAAGCTCCTGTGCCAGTGTTTGGTCTACAGGTATGAAACTTAATATATAAAGTATGCGAATACATGCGAAACTTTATATTTGGGTTTTATCCGGGGAACATCGGTGCAAAAGTGTGATAATTAAAGAAATGGAAATTGCCAGGTGAAGTTCGAACGGCGGCATTATTAATATGCATGCATGACGTAATAGCTATTGGTCCATGCTTTAAGTTTTAGTCTTGTGACAAATATGTCTTCATAGTTCAGGCATTAACTTCAAAAGAAAAAATGAATTGTAAACTAAACGTTTTGGTTTCGATTCTCGCTGGTTGAGCACGAGTCTTTTTCATTTAACTTTTTAAATCATCACAACATTTTGGTTCCATCATAATATCTATCTATAAAAGTAAAAGTGTCTGTGTGTGTATGTGTGTCTGTCTGTGTACATTTCCCTACAAAATAACTCTGTCAATTTTCAGTCTACAAACTCGAAATTTTATACAAAGGGTAATGAGATTTGAGTAAATCTTTTGAACCCGTTTTCGGCCAGAAATGTGGCTGTTAAGGGGTCAAAGTTCAACGATTTGGCCTTTGAGAACTCTACCAAACTCCTCCGACAATTTTGGGTATAAACACTTCAAATTGTAGATATAGTTTTTTGGGGACATGGATCTATTTTAATAACATTATTTGAGCCTAAAACAATAATAGGGGTCAAAGTTTTTAAAAATTGACCGCTGCGGTCTTTACTAAATTACTCAGACGATTTCCAGTCTAAACATTTGAATTTTTACAGCAAGGGTAGTCAGAGATAGTGCAATCTTTTTAAATCGCTTAGGGTCGAAAATTTGAGTTACCAATATATAAATGTATGTATGTATGTGTGCATGTCTGCCTAAAATTATCGACAGAGGTGACGGATTTTCACAAGATCAGTAGTGTTTTAATGTTCGACCCTTCAGACGACAAATACCGAAAAATTGCTAAAAATATTAATTTCTTCACTTTCAACTGGGCATTTTTCTACAGGGAGGGGTCGCTTTTTTCACCGATATTTTCAAAAGTTCTCCCCTCTTTTCGATTGTCTAGCCTTTATTTAAACCTCTGTCACTTCCGGTTTGGCGGTGGTTGTAACAGTAAAGACGTCACGTTTTTTTCCTCGTTCTTTTCCACCTTCGCAGTATCTATAAAAATGAAAGTGTCTGTCTGTGTGTGTGTCTGTCTGTGTACATTTCCCTACAAAATAACTCAAAATTTGATATACAGGGGGGTGAAATTTGGGGAAATCTTTGTAATCAGTTTTCGGCTAGCAGTTTGGCTGTTAAGGGTCAAAGTTCAACGATTTGACATTTGAGAACTCCTCCGCCAATTTTAGGTCTAAACACTTGAAATTTTTGATATAGGTTCCTAGGACATGGATCAAACTTATAATTTAATTTGAGCCCCAAAAATAAATGTTAATGTGTCATAATAGGGGCCAACGTTTAAAACAAATTGACCTCTGCGGTCTCTATCAAATTACTCAGAACATTTCTGGTCTAAACATTTGAAATTTTACATCAAGGGTATTCAGAGAAAGGGCAAGCTTTTTAATCGGTCGAAAATTTGAGTTACCAATATATAAATGTATGTATGTACGTGTGTATGTATGTATGTATGTATGTATGTATGTATGTATGTATGTTTGCATGTCTGTCTTAAACTTTCGACAGAGACAACGGATTTTTACAAGGTCAGTATCATTTTCAAGTTCGACGTTTCAGACGACAAATATCGACAAATTGGCTAAAACATTAATATCTTCACCTTCAATTGGTCACGTTGCTCTGGGGGAGGGGAGTCGCTTTTTTCGCCGATATTTTCGAAATCGTCCTCTCCTTTCAATTGTCAAGCCTTAATTTGATCTACGTTACTTCCTGGTTGGCGGTGATCGTAACAGCAAAGATGCCAGGGTTTTCTCCCCGTTCCTTTCCTCCTTTGCGCTATGGGATCGAGCCTGCTTTCCTACTACCATTTTTTTTGCTCAACATACACCTCCAACACCCGGGCAACGTCCAGCACCCATGTTATTATATACATGCATATATATATATATATATATATCTATATATATATATATATATATATATATATATATATATATATCGTGTATTTTTGTAGAGAGTTTCTTTTTAGTTATCCTCGTATTTTCTTCAGTTTTTCTTCATATGTTTTCGTGTCAAAACGTACCATGTTGATAAATGTAATACGAACTAAAGACAATGCCCCATAAATTGATGGCTAAGAAAATGTTCCTACAATGCAGCCTTGATTTCAAGACCAGGTGGTTTCTACTCATATACACCTATTTCGGCTTCACTTATTTCATTGCAAAGTATCGTATCAAGTCCAAGAACCCCCAGGTAGTGTAGCCTTCTGCATTAGTATCTCTTAATGTTTTACCATTTGGGGAAAGTATGCCTCTCATGGCCCCTCTCTTTCCTCGTTAAGGAATAACTACTGCACATTTCGAAATTCCAAACTGTATGTACAGATTAGACCAGAATCAATTTACTTTTCTGGTTTGCAAAACAATTATAGATCGTCCATAAATAACATGTGGCTGCTCTTCGGTTCATTATCTTCCAGTTGATATCTCATCTTTGTCTTTCTTAGGACATGTGTCAAAGGTATAAGCGATGTTATGAGTAGTAGTGAAGAAGAGAAATCTCATTGGAAGATATTGCGTCTGATATTGACTGCCACAAGTACTCAGACCCAATTATATGTTCGTCCACCTCCACAATTTTCAAGGTCCTGAGTACCCACGAATACCGAACCAGAACACAAGCTTTTTTGAAGCTGCATTCAAGTTTGATTTTCTCCTTTTGCAGTTCTTTAAAATACATTTATCAATCGGTATTTGTTTTTGTTCGTAAACATCTTTTCTTTCCGGCTTTTTTATTCCACTGGTAATGAATCCTTTACTTCAAGATAGTCATATACTTGTTAACTAATTATCCCTGTTAGTGTCTTCCAAAGCAAGTTCGAGCAAGCAAATGATCAATAATTTTCAACATCTAGCCCTTTAGCAGGATGTTTCATTAAAAAAATAGTCCTTGCTACTCCAAACAATTCAAGTATATGGCACAGTCTGGCACAATCATCCAGAGAAACAGAAAGCCTCTCATAGATTTCTGTGAAACATCGCAACCATTACCTATGAATCCTTCCACTTATGCACGCATTTCATTTTTTTTCAAATCTTCGACAAAAATGTGGATATTCTATTGTTTATGCCCTTCCAGTATTCACTTACTCTAGCGGCCCAATCAATATCAATCTTATGACATGTCTTTCTTGACAATGTACTTGATCAAAAGATTGTAGCTTCTTGAGGGTAAGGAGTCACTGTTTTGGTTTCACCTCCTTCCAGATTTCTAAAAAAACACGGCTGGTCGTTTTGAATAACTTGTTATCATTAAACTGCTGAAATCTCTTATCATACCTCCTAATCCTGAAAGCTTATGTAATAATCTGCTGCTTTATCGCTTTCATAGGGGTATTAAACCCCTTAACCTTCAGTTTGTAACGCCTATCTAGTTCTTTTTCTCCTTGTTGGCATTGTTCAACACCGTTCTTTGCGCTATACGTGACTTCGATTTAAATCTTTTCTTATTCTATTCAGGTAATCTTTTATTCTCATTCTCCAATACGTTTCTTTATTCCTGATTCATTTTTGGTTGTTTCGCCCCTAATATGTCACAAATAAACACAGATCCTGCCAGCAAAATGTCTCTGACATCTGTTATGATTTCAAGTAACACCTTATTGATTACAGTGTTCACTTTATTTGTCGAATCCTTAACTTTGTCTGGTCAACATTCTTGTAATTAAAAATCTTTCTTTTTTACTACCGCTCGTTAATTATTTCAGACTCTTCAGCAAATGTAATTCATCAAATGTTATTTTCGCATTGGAAATCTCACTATTATTAAGTAAGCTACCCCCCTCCTATTAAACTATATTAATATATATTATTCCCATAGTGCTATTTTTACTTTCTTCTTCTGTATCCTGGCACACTTGAGATATATCTCAATGTGTTTTAACAGAATCAAATTCAAGCAAGATTTCAGAATAGTTAATGCCACCGGCTGACGCACTGCACGATCGGCTGTTTACTATCCCACTCTTAATCGATTCTATTTCACGTGGCGTTGTTTTCTTACCATTGTCCTTAATGATTCATCAGATTATTTTCGGTCATTTCAAATACTTGCATCTTTCCAATACCCTAGTGTAACCTTTCTAATTCCATTTGTATAACCATCCAATTCCGCTCTTAGTACTAAACTATTTCACTGCAAACTTATGCTCTTCTATGTTCTACTTTCTTTTCACACCACCAGAATTCTTCGCCGATTACCTACCAGTTTAATAATTGACATTTTTGATTTTAGCATATTCGATACACGAGTTATAGAAGTGTTGCCTGTGTAAACTTCTGACCCGGGGGGCTCGGTGTCCTTCTGGAAATGTACCATAATCCCTAGATTCAATTCATTTGTATGTGTATTTATCATAAGAATGAGTTGTACTTGTGGATGTTCCTTCCTCGGCCCTTTTATCGAGACACCATCTCTAGATGTCTGCTAATCAAGTCTAAAGAGCACTTTACCTGCCGGTAAATTGAGTAGGCCCGCCGGATCTTAAACCGGTATTTCTATACTTGGGGGTTGTGTTTATGGTTCCAATAAACCAACATTTTGATCGAGACATAAACTCTAGAAAGATTATTGGTGTGAAATGTTTTTGACTCCTGATTGGATGTATGGGACCAATGATTTCGACGATCGTTTTTAAAACCACAAGTCATGGTGAGCAACAAATAAAAAGCTTCTAAAGTTACTATAATCATTATCAAATTTCGGATTCAATTAGTTCGCCGCCATCTTTGTTACTGACAATTGAACTCAGGATCTGATCTGAGCTATACTGCTTCTACGCCGCCATCTTTGTCACTGGCAATTACACTCAGGATCTGATCTGAAGTACACTGCATCAATGCCGCCATCTTTGTTACTGGCAAGTACACTCAGGATCGTACTACATTGCTTCGTCACCGCCATCTCTGTTCAACATAATGTCTCAAAACTAAACAGTCGGTCAAGACGCAGAGCTATTTCACCCAAACCAATACAAATGCCGAGTAACTTCGACGATCACAACGACGATGCACACATTTTAACTTATTTATGCCTAAATAAATGTAAATAAATCATGCACATACGATGTATATGTCGAGGAATCCATGTTTCTGCCCTTTGTATGAATTCAGACGGCAGCACAATTAAAAACGCCAAGTGTCCTCAAAGACCACGGCAATTATTATTATTATTATTATTATTATTATTATTATTATTATTATTATTATTATTATTATTATTATTATTATTATTTATACATGCATTGAACGATAATACAAAATGACTATTAAAGAAAAACATAATGTAATATCAATAATTACAT
Organism: Euprymna scolopes; assembly: GCF_053919585.1. Taxonomy (NCBI): domain Eukaryota; kingdom Metazoa; phylum Mollusca; class Cephalopoda; order Sepiida; family Sepiolidae; genus Euprymna; species Euprymna scolopes. Next base: position 108,622,213 of record NC_136489.1, on the reverse strand, counting down.
GCCACTTTTTTATTATACTTTCTTCATTAAGAAAATTTGCTAAATATTAAGTGTTTGTAAGATTTACTGGATTTAGAATAAGTATAACATTATGCCACATTCTAAAGATTGATAGTTTTGCACGTTTTTTTACTGTACGATTTGTTTGATGTATAATTTGTGAAAATCATGAGTTACAATTATCTGCATAACACAATGTGTACCTTTGTTGATATTTATTATCGTGCATTCATTTGGCATAACTCAATCAATATTGATTTTTTTTTAAAATACGATTAGTACATATATATTAATGTAATTAAAAATATTATGAACTTCCAAATCATACTTTCTGAAAATACTTCATTCTAGTTTTTTTTTATATTCAAATCGATTTAAATGTGGATATAAAATTACCGATTCATGTTGACATGAAAGAAGAGATTATGTTATAATTCGCAGAATGTAGAAGGTGAACTTTAGTTTAGTTTCGGTAGACTGGAAACTATTATATCATCTATATTTTCTTTTAGTACTCACATTAAATGTGTCGTCTCGGAAATGCTATTTTCAAGTTCTTGAACAATTACTTTCGGCGGCCATTTCTGTTTTGTCACGTGACATTTTCCGTAAATAAATGAGAAATAGTTTAAATTCTATTTCCTGCGAAAAATATTCTCATTAATTGTTAACTGGTACATTATCATTTTTTGGGGTGCATTTGGGATATTTTCAGTACTGCGACATGTCAAAAGCAATATCCACGGGTATGCTGGGTAAAGCTAGCTTTATATAAAGTGATGTTTTTTTTTCTGTATGTCTGCCAAAATGTTTCTGCTAGTTCATTTTAATACAGAATAAACCTTTTGCAGAATTGTATCCCTTTTTAAATATCAGATATTTTAGTCATGAAAAATCTTATGTTTAATATACCTAATAATGTACGTTACCTATTACCTCTTTTTTTAATTGTTTTTACTGCGAATTATTACCCATTAATCGTATTATTTAGCCTACTAGTAAATAGCTGGTTTTCTAACGATTGAGATATTCATTAATTCTTATAAATCGAGCTTAAAAAATTGCCATTATCAAATAATTAATAACCTCATAGACGTATGCTTTACATCATATTTCCAAATATGAATTCAAACATCAGCGATTAAAAAAAAAATGAATGAATTGATAAACATTATCAATAACGTTTGAGAACTCGTCATGTGTAGATTAATGTAGATAAATGTGCTCTTCAACACATAAACACAAACAATATTTTATAGAAGAAAAAATGTAATTTGTTATCATTCAACAATCAACTTGGAAATAGTTTTTACTTTTTATATTCGAATGACTAGAAAATATTGTTATTAAGATATGTCCGTATAAAAAAGTACCAGTTCTTTAGTGATTACAGAACACACGCTGCGCACGTGCACCTGGAAACTGTCCTCAGACTGAAGAAAAAACGGAGCGAAAGGCAATAGAGAGAAATAGTTAAACGGTTGTTGACAAGGAAAATCGATAAGAAACCTTCAGATAAGAAATATACAATTCCACGCTACCCTATAAAATAGACCATAAATATTAATCGATATTAAATTTATGTGTTAAATCCATATGTATAAAATATTTACCAGTGTTCCGTTGTGTCACATATATTAAAACTTTTTCTAATTTTTTTTTAATTAAATTTATAAAGGCCTTAATCAAGGTGACTCCGGTATTCGTTAGATCATAGTATTTAAGCACTAAAATTAATTCAGTTAAGATTTGGGAATACACAACGTTGTATATAGGAAGAATAAGTCACCTTAATACAAAAAAAAGAAGAGCGTAATCAGAACTTATATAATACCTGCAAAACTCGACTATGTTATCATGAACGCTCACGTGACCTCAGTGCGATTCTGAAGCATGTGACGAAGCTCAGCACTATTCATATAAATGCTTAAATCAATATATAATGTATATATATATATAAATATATATGTATATATGTATATATAAATATATATATGTGTATATATAAATGTATATATATATATATATATATATATATTAAACTAAGATATAAGGGATAAAGGTCACATATATACTATCAGATCAATAAATATTAGCACGATAACGAGTCGTAAATAAACCTACTTAGTCTATGGTATTTCGAAGCTAACTGCTTCTATCAGAAGAAGAGAAAATCGGCATTACACAAAATGAAAAATAAAAACAAAAATCGACTTAAGAACTTTAGATATGAAATATCATCAAAATAATGGTGACTATTTATGAGGAACAAAAAATAAAGCATTGAGGACGAGCGGTAGGGAAGATTGGGAAAGGGATAATTGAAAAACATACAAGAAAGAGGGAAATAACAGTGAAACAGAAAAGTCTTAGTAAAAACAAGAAGGACAAAACGTCCAAATTTTGAAGATTTTAAAATTGATGTCCATGAATTGGCATTCCGAAGAAAACAACAAACTATTTAATAGAAAATTAGCCTCACGTCAATTCGATGCAAGGTTTTTACATATAAAAAAAACACACTAAAACAAATTTCATTTGTTAGTAATAAATCCGAAGTGCTCATATGTGCATTCATATCCGAAAAAAGTTTGTATACTGGACAGATTATTTTTAAAGAAAATGCGCAATGAAAAAGCTCAAAATATAAGATTCGGCAGAGAGAAAGTTGAAACAGAAAAATATTCCATGTAATTGTTTTCATGAAGCTAGGAAAATTACATTTTATATTCAACTAAAAACTGAACGAGAAAATGAAGATTGTATTGTAAAATATAAACGCCAAAACTACAAGAATCTAGAAGTGCAGGTAGAGTACACATTTTCAATATTGCCCACAGAATTTTTATTTTATTTTTCTCATATTCGTCCTCATTATTCTGATGGTAAATTAACTGACATGTAACTTTTATTCATCCACTTCTAATAAAATATAAGACTTGCTACGCTTAATCATCAGTGTGTTTTGCAATTTGTATATGTTTCTATTTGAAAGATTATATCCTATTCTGGTATATTCATTATTTATTTAATATATAAACATATTTATAATATTTAAAAATATACAATAAGTATTCATCCTTAGTTAAAATTCACAAACCGGAAGATGACTTATGTTATCATTTATACTTTATTTGTACTTATGTCCTACAAGTGTTTCGTTGAATACGGTAATCTCAATAAATAACTCATCAAAGACGACTGTGCATTATTATTTCGAATGCAGAACATTTGATTGGAAAAATGTTGATAACCAATCGAGATGTTAAAAGTGTTCGGAAACATAACAGCAAAAACAATTACTTTATGCGGTGTTTTTAAGCACCTATCCCAAGGAAAACCAAATTGAATTTAAAGCAGACGGTATATATATATATATATATATATATATATATATATATATATATATATATATATATATATATATATATATATATATATATATGTAACGTCTGCTTTAAATTTTTAATGCTTTTATATATGTATATATATATGTATATATATATGTATATATACATATATATACATATATATATATACATTTATATACATATATATATACATATATATATACCTATATATATATATATATATATATATATATATATATATATATATATACAGTACAAAACTTTGTTGAAATTCAAAGACTTACATTTTTTCTCTTTTTTGTAACTTTTGTTTATTTCCTCTAGGATTTATTGATTACAGCCGTTTCGTTAAACGGATTGCAATTTTATGATTGTATGTAATTATAAAAGTTACCAACAAAAAGTTAATTTTGTACTTGATTAACCTGGTGTTTAAGTTTGGGGAAAAGAAATTCTAACCCCACGTTATTAAAATCGGCCATCTTAGGTCGATGATGGTCGACTTGTAACAACGGTGGTATTGAATTTTCTTTTCCCCAAACGTAAACATTACGTTTATCAAGTACAAAATTAACTTTTCATTGGAAACACCGAATAAAAATAACATCTGACGAATTGATGAAAATAGGAAATTTTTATGAACACATGAAATCATAAAATTGCCATCCCATGTAAGGTCACATTATTTTATTAGTGAAAAAATGGTATAGCAATACTTCCTAGAGTCATTACAAAAGTTCTAAATATAAAAACAAGTGCTCAGACAAAACATTAGCAACTAGCATTTCTAATATATTTAATAAAGTAACAGACTTTGGTTTAATTATATTCACTGGTAAATCGAAAATTTTCCAAACAAAATTTTCGAAAATAAAATTACGTACAAATGAAATTTACAGCCAATAAAAATTGTTTTCACCTATATATATATACATATATATATATATATATATATATATATATATATATATATATATCATTATTATTATTATATATAATAATTATTAAATACCTATAGACACTAGTGTTTCATCCTTTCGGGAATCTTCAGTGCAGGGTGTTACGATTAATACCAGTCGAACGATTCGAACCCCGCATCACAAGACATCTCTGGCTCAGTTTAGTGAAGACTTAATCCATTTGGTTACCATTAACCGCGTGAAATAACGTCGAATTTAAACATTTAAATTTTTTAAATGTTCATTTACGTCAGTCAGAAAGTGGTCTAATCGTTATACGATGATCTATGCATATATATATATATATATATATATATATATATATATATATATATTCTCACGTCCATTTACAAGACCCTAACTCTGTGTTTACCTTATTAATATTTTTAATTCTTTATACTATACTGCTTACATACTTACACAAGACCAACAATGATCATATTAAATTTTCAAAATGTTTTAGTTAAATTATTCATCGTAGTAAAAGAACAAATCACATTCAATATTCACATTTTTTTATTATAAAATATACGGGGTTTATCATCTAGCTTTATTTAAAATAATTTCTCTTTACAAGTAAAGCTACATAATTGATACGCATTTAATTGCGATTAGTTAATTTATTTTTACTAAAACCACATCATTAAGTAAACATCATCAGAATACAATGAAAAACTAATATACATTCGAAATCAAATATAATCCGGATAATCTATCTTTTTGCTAATACAATTGATATATCTATTAGACAATCAACTACTATGAATACATAACTTTACTTTTTTATTTTTATTAATTGTTGTTTAGTTAATTTTACTTCATTTTATTTTATATATCTGTCTACTATTATGAACAAATTTATATAATATATACCTATGTATATCTTCACACACACACACACACACACACACACACACACACACATATATATATATATATATATTGGATGAGAATAAGATTTTGTGGAATTTGTTTTTTTGATTTCAAATAATCTATTTTCAAATCAGTTTTGGTTATAATACATTTACGTTATATATCATTTTCAAGAACAGTCTTGCCCTATCTAATCTTTTAAACTACAATCGTTTTAAAAGAATTATGTCTTCTTTCAGATCATTGAATACACTATTGACAAAAGCAAAATCGCCCAATATTCTTATTTCAATGTAAGCTAGACAAAAACGCTGCTGAAACAGCTGGCAACATCAGCGACAGGTTTGGACAAGGAATATTTACTAAACGCGCAGCACAATAGTGTGTTAAGACATTTTGTGGCGTCGACTTTAGTTTTGATGACGATAAACAAAGTGGTCAGATGCTGAAAAAAGGATCTATTAAGAGCCCTTATCGAAGCCAATCCACGCACAACTCTCCGGGAAATTGTTATTGTGGTAGAAATAACGTATACGACGATTTCTAATCACTTAATAGAGATTGGAAAGACAAAAAACTTCATAAATGTGTACCTCACGAATAAAACGACTACCAAAACAAACACTGTTATGAAATGTCATCTTCCTTTTATGCAACAAGAACGACTGGTTTCCCGACTAGGTTTTACTTGCAATGAAAAATGGGGTCTTTACGAAAACCGGCTACGCTCAGCTCAGTGTTTAGATGCCGACGAAGATCTACGATACTTCCCGAAGCCAGAGTTTCACCATAAGAAAGTCATGCTGACTGTTCAGTGCTCGGCGACTCGTCTAATTACGTTAGTCTTTTGAATGCGGACTAAATCATTTTGTAGAGAAGTACTTTCAACAAATCGATTAAATGCTTACACAACTTGCATTACACTACAACTATTATTTTTTATCAATAATACAATTTATCATTTCAAACGACATGTTATATATATAAAGGTTACGTAATATAAAAGAGGATTATTATTTTGTCAGTTTACGTTAGTCCATTCATCACAGAGTTGTTTTTACATTATTAATTATATTAAGACAATTTCTGTGAATACTAGATATACTTTAGAATTGCGACAACCCAGTCTTCTTTTTAAAATTTTGTCAATGTAACCTTACAGATTATTATTGTTTTCTATTAGCTTCCTCGTTTAGCTGGTGAAACCGTTTTATGCGTCAGTTAATTGGTGTGAAGTACAACACCAAGATAATTATCGCAGATAATTGCAGATGCAATGCAAAAAGGAAAAGAGGTGTTTGAAATGCGAGGATTGAAAATATAAAATATTTTTTCTCGAACGAGATGAATCACATTATACTTTAGTTTTAGACATCTTTCCAGATTCTGTCTCCTTCATAGTTCATATGGCTACCTGGATGACACGTTCTATTTCATCAAACGAGTCGAGTTTTTTTTTTTGTATTAAATAAAATATCTGTCGTCGGCATTTATCTGACAACATAGTTATTGGCGTCGCAGGATCTGACTGTTCCTTCCCGGAGTGAAGTTTTTCGCAACTCGGTCCTGCACCCTTTCAGAAATCCATATGTTACTTGCTGTTCTGCGCCAGGTGGGCGTTTCTAAAAAGGAGTATTACGTTCTAACGCTGCACAATCGACTTCCCGAGTGTACGATAGTTACATTTTGTTTTAAATCAAGCGCGCTCACAGTCTTTAGTCGTTTATTTATTTATTTATTTATTTGCGTCATTAATTCTGGAGAAAATTAATTATCTGAGCTAAGAGAACTATCGTGCTGAAATAAATTGTTTTTCTCAGAGTAGTGAACAACATATTTTTATATGAAAAAAAATGATATATATATATATATATGTATATATATATATATATATATATATATATATATATATAAGATGTACACCCTTTCACGCATCGCCTCCACTTTTTGGAAGGGTGATTATTACAGATATAATTATTTCTTTTTATAACTATACGAACTTTTTTTCACCACTTCCCAAACTTTTTACATCTTTCTGCACTTTTATGACAATTAATGACAGCATATTAGTAGCTAATACATACGTTGCTACGATGATGTATAGTCATTGCAAAAAACTTATCTCTCTACGACTACTAATTTAAGCAAGCATTCTAATTAAAAAGTGGACAACATTCCCTATTATATATTTATTTTGACGAAATAAAATTTGAACACAGTCTGGAAGAATTTACCAACCCTGGAAAAACATAAAACACTATTTAGCACAGTTTTCAAGAACGTCGTGTTTTTCACTGACCGCTAACCAATGTTAATTTGTTAGATTGCATATATTTTATTTATTCACATGAAATTTCATTAAATCTAATCATAAAACATTGTAACTTACCTATAATAACATACACGAAATAGAACAGGTATAAGAAGATAAAAATAACACATGTGTTTTCCGCTTGTAAGTTCGCGGCTTGCAAATCCTCCATTTCGCGCGCGGCAAATGCATATTTTATGCATCAAATTCACTTATAAAAGGTCAGTTAGCGTATGAATGTGAAGAGGATCAGTCTCGACAAAGGTATTTTTACTATTAATTTTAGTAACAGCTGACGCCGGGGTTTCGACTTCGAAAGTAATTCATTCATTTGAACTAATTTCCGGCAGAAATCCAGGGCGATGTGTAACTTGCTGGACCGCGCCTGGTGGACGTTTCTAAAACGATTATTAAGTTCTAACGACGCAGAACCGACTTCCCGCATGTACGATAGTTACATTTTATTTAAATCAAGCGTGCACACTGTCTGTAAACCTCACGTATTTAGTAAGTTTTTGGGGCGTCATTAATTTTCTACAGAGAATTAATTATCTAAGCTCAGAGAATCGTCGTTCTAAAATGCATTGGTTTTCTCAAAGTAGTGAACAACATAATTTTATCTGAAAAAATAAAGTATATTTATCCAAAGAAAGGCTCGAAAGTCCGTCGCGCCTGTTTTATGCCACCGGTGTGATGAAAATGGGAATTCTTACAGGCAATCACTTTTATAGTAAAAAGAAAAACTAGAAGGGAAAGAGAGATGAAAAGAGAGAAACAAGAATCCATCCTAAACAGAAAGAAACAGAAGAAACTAATCATTGTTGTTCTTAACTCAACACAATCCAATAACGTTTCAAATAATTTTAAACATTAAAAACATTTATTTTTATTCCAATCCAATAAAAAAAAATAGTCATTATGCAATAACAGACGTAAATAAAAATTAGTTTAGGTTTTTAAACTTGCTTTCCTTAAACATAGTTGTTTGCAGTTACCCGACCGCGCGACACTATTAAGCAACCTATGATTTGACAGATGGCAATCCAATGCCTATATGCTTTTTCTTGATATGACGTTTCTCCCCATGGTAAAAAGCGTATATATGTTAATAAACGTATTCTACAAAATTGCATTGTCAATCCCCCGATAAGGTCTTCTTAGAGCTCAACTGTTTATTATTTTTGTCGTGTCGGACTCATGAATGATTTACTGCTCGCCACGTTTTTTCATCAGATTACAAGTAAATGAAAATTATAAATGTAATAATGAAAGCGTTTTTTGTGCATAGGCATCAGCACTTATCTAGGCCAAGAAGCCACTCGAGGATAAGGGTTAAAGAGTGTACAGTCGAAAATGGACAATATAGTAATCGTTAGTAATGACAATTCGGTAAATTTGTTAACTTATAAGTAACGGCTCATCAAAAACTTGTTCACGTTTGACTTGAATACAACCATATTGTAGTCAGCTGGAAAGCAGGAAAACGGAAGACAATTCCATTAGCGAGCAGTTTTAAGAAATAAGTTTTGTTCATGGAACCTGCGTTTATGTTTAGGCACAGATAAAGAGTTAGAGAAAGTAGTGATAGTGTTTTCTGCCAGACGGATATTTCTGTGAAAGTTTGGCGAGTGGGGGCCATAGATTGGAGATCAGCCGAGCGCTTGCCATGAAAATAACGATAAAGCAGAGACAAACTCGCAACATCGCTTCTGTGAGAAAGAGGTTGCAGGGAAGAGAAAAGACATCCCCTACGAGGCTACGAAGACTATTTTGAACTCTATCAAGACAGGATAAGTCCTTTCTAGCAGCTCCTGCCCAGATGTGGCAACAGCACTTCATGCTTGGGCGTACCCTGCTCTTATATAGATAGATAATTGCATCAGCAGTGAGATAGCTACTGGATCGATAGAAGGATCCCACCATTTTCCAGGGGCCTTGGCAACGGATTTAATGCATTTGTTCTATTTAAGATCAGGAGTAAAGGTCAAGCCCATAAGCTTGTCAAAACATGAGGCCTCCCCAAGACGAGAGCCATTCATTTCAATTGATGCTAGATGGGGATCAGAGCGTTGATGATGTAAAGATAAAAGCTTGGTTTTAGATGCATTAAAAGTAACAAACCACCTCTTTTCCAACGTACCACTTGCTCGAGATCAGAGGAGAGAGAATTGGAGAGAACTTGGTCGTTTACGGTCTTAGATGTGCTAGCATAGATAGTAGTGTCATCAGCATACATGTCTAGGAATGATGTAAGGATGTGATTTGGAAGATAATTAGAATAGACCAGGGAGAGAGTTGGGCCCAGGGTGGACCCCTGAGGAACACCAGCATTAATACTGAGATCTTCTGATTCTGCCTATCAACCACTACTCTTATGAACCTAGAAGGGTTGCCTCCGTCTAGAGATTCACTAATCCTATGAGATATAACTGTAAGCACATATGATGTAGATCTAGCAGAACCGAAAAAAATATTGCGTGTAACTAAGAATGTTATTTTTGCTGCGATGGTTGATTACTTCTTTATTTAACACAGATTCCAGCTACTTACTTATGGCGCACGGGAGACTTATTGGCCTTTACTGAGAGGGAGATGAGCGATCACCTGAATTCTTAAATACAAGGTATACTGATTAGATTTTCCAGGATGATGGGAAGCAATTCTTCTTAAAACAACGTTTAAATAATTTTGTAAGGATGGGTGTTAATTCTGGTTGAAGTTTTTTGAGTACTATAATTGGAATACTGTCAGGGTCAGTTGCTCTACTGGGATCAAGGTTTTTGTTTAGCTTGGCAACATCACTTACATATATTTGTATATCACATAACATGTTTTCTGATACAGGAGGAAATATTGGAGGTTGGCGGCCTTAGTCGCTAAGGGTAGAGCTAGCTGCAAAGTTCTTGGCATAGAGTTTGGCTTTGTCTGATGCTGACAAGATTACTTCAGGTCCATTGATGATAGTTGAGATAGAGCACACGCTTCTGTTCAGGATTCTGTTAGCTATTAGCCAAAACTGATGGGAACCAAGCCGCTGCTCAGCTACTTGGACTTGACGGACTGAACATACAGCTCTCTTGAGTTCTTTATTATTTTTTTTTTACAATGGTTGCTGGCAGTCCTGAAAGCCGCTTTGGTCTCAGTCCATCTATTATGCTGGAAGCAATGGAAAAGGTGATTTCTGTGCGCAATGGCAGCAGCACATTCTGGAGAGAACCACGGCTGGCTGTAAGCTTTTTGCTGGAATTTTTCGAGGGTATGAAACGATCTATAACTACTATTCACCATTCCGTCAGGTCTGATAATAGAGAGGAAACACCCTTTTCAAACATGGAACGCAGAGGTAGATCTGATATAAATGTACGGAAGCTATCCCAGTCAGCCATAGAGTATCGATGTGCTGTACGATTGTGAGATACATCTGAGGACTTCTTACATTTTATTTTTATCTTACGCGATACAACAGAGTGGTCGGAAGATCCAAGTGGAGAAAGAACGGAGGCTGAACACAGTTCAGGACAAATTGTAAGAAAAAGGTCTAGGGGACTTGCATACTAGCCGTCAGTATCGGGCATACGGGTGGGTTCATGAACAATCTGAGTGAGGTCATACGCAATGAAGAAATTGTGACAGAACCTTCCCTCATCATCAGTATTGTTTGAGTGAGTTAACCCTTCCACATTGTGAACATTGAAGTCTCCACAGACATGAATATTAGCTGAAGGATAAGCAGATAGGACGGTGTAAATTTTCTCAGATATGATTTTAAAGGCGATGGAGAGCAAATATAAATGCAGTAGTTTGAGCAAGTGTAACACGGAAGCACATATAGGGTAAGTTAGGATCTTCTCTCGAGATGCCCCAACCACATGGAAAGCCGTCTTTTATATAGGCGATCTTGGGGGTCAGATTTGGAAGTTAAATTAAAGTATCCTTTAATTACAAACTGATCTAGGGAAATAGTCTGTCCAATGCAAGTTTCGCTTAGAAATAATATGTTAGGTTTAGTCTCCTGTAATTGGGTTTCAACCTCTGGAAGGTTAGAACGTAGACCCCTGGTGTTAGAGAAGGAGACATGGTAGTGGGGTCTACGTTAGAAGTTGGAGATCCGGGTTTAATCGTGTATTTTTATTGAAATTTCTATGATGGAGTTTTGGGATGTGTGGACTTGGTCAACAGACTTGCTTGATGCAGGGCAGAGAGGGAAAGTAAGAGAGAAATAGAAATCAATAATTTTTGTAACACATTAAAAGGTAAACCCGTAACAATTATCCACTAATATGGCATCGAGAGGCCCCAGCAGAAGCTACTGCATGGTTCAGAATTCATTCACCAAATGGCAATACAGCAGCCCAAGTACTTTGAAACTGCTGATAGGACAGCCTCCTTAGTGTTTAATCCAAGGTTTGGGCCCCTCACTATCACGCGGATAACGTCAGCCCAGATAACACGTTTTCCTCCAGCCTAATTTTGCTCGTCTAAATCGAGTGAAGCTTTTTTAACCTGATAGATTTGTCTGATCACTGAATATGTATTTTTATTACTATATTCATATGTGTAAGTATATCGGACGAGTACGCAAGCATCTCACTTGATATATATATATATATATATATATATATATATATATATATATATATATATATATATATATATATAATGATTTTTTACTATAATAATTAAATACCTACGGACACTAATGTTCCATCCTTTCGGGAATCTTAAATATAGGGTGTCACGATTAATACCAGTCGAACGATTTGAACCCCGCAACACGAGGCATCTCTGGCTCGATTAGCGAAGACCCATTCCATTCGGCTACCATTAACCGCGTGAAATAACGTTGAATTTAAACATCTTAATTTTAAATGTTCATTTACGTCAGTCAGAAAGTGATCTAATCGTTATACGATGATCTATGCATAAGAACTAAATTGACTGACTTTAATTCAACTGAAAATGCTCAACGATTAGAAACGAATTTCTTAAAGGGGATGTCATAATATATATATATATATATATATATATATATATATATATATATTTCCGATTGATCTTATTTTTATATAAATCTTTATAAAAACCTACACATCTCGTCCGAGTGATTGTATAGATGGGCGTTGATTCCGAAAGAAACATATACCGATATGTTAAAACATAATACAGACTGTTTCGATCTATCAAAGCTTTTCAGTGTGGTAAACTAGCAGCTACCTTAAGCCAGTATTGAAATTCGTCCGCATGGGCGACAGTCGGTGAATCTAAACGTTACGCTATTTGGCTGCTAAGAAGGTTATACAAAATTTTAATGTCAAAAATTTGCCAAACGCCTTATATGAAGAGAATTGCATAAAACGTTATAAAATGTGCAGGGTGGCTTCTCTCTCTTCTCTCTAACTGACTTCCTTTATTTTGTCTTATATTTATATCACTCATCATTCCTTGATCGAAATTTAATCGAAATTTTGAACGCTTATTGTTGTGTATTTCAAACTTTCATGAGCTTAATTCTTCCATCATATATACAGGTGTTTTGCATCATAGGTAGTGATTCTATTTACATCGGATTATGGTCGAATCCGATATTTTCTGGTGTTGTCCGTCAGCAATGCCACAAAAATAAATGCGACTGAAATATTGTAATACAAGGACTAAAATATTATATTCATTCGAAAGGGACCAAAGATCGCTCGTACTTTCCTATCCTTTCTTTCACCCTACATATCTATCTCTGTAAGATCAGAAAACCACTGGTATGCTCAGTTTCATATAGAGCAAACATAAACAACACGTGAACGGCTGTAGAGGACACTTCTCGCCTTTCGTTGTCGTCTGCCGCTTTTTTCCAAATGTAACAAAGTAGTTCGTTGCTCTCTTAAATCTCATCAGCCTTTTCTTTAATCGTTTTCTTAAACCGGAAACTGAGAGTAGCATGTTTAATTTGTCATTGTTTTATGTATCACAATTTATAAAATAAATATTGTGCCCTTATTATTGTATAATTAAGCAGTCTGTTTGATTCCGGTTACGTAACTATATATATATATATATATATATATATATATATATATATATATATATATATATATATATATATATATATATATACATATATATATTGAGAAAGATGTATATATATATATATATGAAGAGATGTATATGTATATATACACATGTATATATATATGCATATATACATATATATATATATATATATATATATATATATATATATATATATACGTCAATATTTCGCATTCAACGTCTTTTTGTCTTCTCATCAAATAAGTTATTCCCGACGACACATTTAAAAAAATATTTTGTATTCCATGAATTTAACGTCTAATATTGTTGTCTCAACTTCAAAGAGCTTATCTCTTTGTTCAAATTAAATTACTGTCACAAAAAGTAATTACATTCACTCATAGAAAATTAGACAAAATCAAAATGTCTTTTAGAGAGTTCTTTGTTCTTTAAAACAAACAAAGACACGTTACTAGATTATAGGAAGTTTGGACTTATTCTTTTTTTGTTCTATAGAGATATACAACTAAAATTAAGTTACAGTCGTACACCGTTGTAATGGAATGTGTCACTTTTGTTTATAGAAGCGACCAAACGAATTATTGGAAATGATATTATATAATTTATTTGAAAATGCTATCTTACTTTCATACACTATTAGCAATATAGCCAGCGTATCGACGTGGTTCTTATAGTAAAAACTATACAAAATTAACTAATAAACTAGCCAAATTCTCTTAGATCCATGCAATCATTATTCTTGATATTTCGAAATCACCTAATTTAGTTGATTCTCATTTGGTTTTAATTTTTTTTAATGAAATATACATATGTGAGATGAGTGGCATCAGCTTGAATCGAAACAAAACATATAAATCTCTATCCTCAGCCTTTGAAAAACGCCCATGCGTGAGTATATATATATATATATATATATATATATATATATATATATATATATATATATATATATATATATATATATATTATTCACAAGAACTTCTTAATATACTCAGTGATTAATATGCAAGCAAATTCATGAAGTTTTGCCAATTTTCATATTCCTTCGAAAAACGAGCGTTCATTAATTTTTTTTGTTCGTTTTGTTTCATATAAGATTACTGGTTTCTTTTAGCTCGGACGCTTAGTTTTACTAATCCGTAGTTTATCTATTGTGCAAAATTTGCGTGGAATTTTGGATGAAAATGGTCTACCTGCCTTTTGTATTTATCTCTTATACATTTTCTCTTTTGCTTTTGATTTTTTTTCTGCTCTTTCTCTCTCTCATCTATATATATATATATATATATATATATATATATATATATATATATATATATATATATATATATAAGTGATCTTGTCTCTGTGTGCGAAATATCTGTGCCAAATTCTTTTTTGAATATTTGGTCAGAAGCCTTGAAACTTTATATATCGCGTATTGGGGATTCGAGAATACTATCGATTTTGTTTCTACTCTGTACAAATAGCTACTAAAATGTTGAAATTGAAAATGACACAGTTGTTTTTTCGTATAAGTAAATCGAATAACTTCTGAGCGCGTATATATATATATATATATATATATATATATATATATATATATATTATAGTTGGAAGTCCCTTAATTTTCAACATATTTCACCAACCTGACGATAGCTCAAATAGTACCGACGAAATCTTAGACACAGAATAGCGACTAATCCTGGATCACTTAATATGTTTGTTTCCATCTCAACTGGTGGTATAGAAGTCATTTTTTTAACTCTTGAAAGTATTAATATGTGCATTGAGTAGCAACGTATAATAAATAGAGATTCTACTCTATAATAATTAATATGGAAGCTGTTTGGATTAAAATGCGGTATTCAAGCGTATTATTTGGCTGGGCAGCGCCGAACTGCCTGCTAGTGTAATAAAAAAGAATGCAAAATTTGATGTATAGAAACAAATCATTAAATGTTCAATAATTCTACCGAACTATGAATTTGTTAGTTTCTTTATATTAAAAATGTTGGCAATCTAAATATTTTTTTCCGGAAAGTGTGAAGTCAATATTTACAGTCAAATTCATTTTGTTCTTTGATAAACGTGTACTGTGCTATCGAATTTTTCGTCGATCTCTTACGCTTAATATGCACACAGCATTGCACTCGATTCTGTTTTATTAAATTTTTAAGTAACTGTTTCGTTTCTGCACCCACCTTTCTCAATAATATCTGATGTCCGTCGATTGGTCTTGTCGCAATGCTTGTTGGGAGAAGCAATTTCGTCGGTCAGGCAAGCTCAAAATATAAATGTTAATTTTGCCGGAACGTTATACCTGTATGTTGTAACCCTTCGTTAATTGGGTGTTAAAAATAACCTAGAAGACCAATAGGGTTTACCTGGACGCCATATTCTGAATCAGATATATACTTTATATAGCGTAGGTACAGTCGCCGGAACAAAAATAAAAAATAAAAACAAAGGAATGCAACAAAAATTCTCCTCACTATTTAAAAAAAAATACATTTATTGGTGGTTCTTCTAAAACAACGCATTTCATAATGTTGCAAAAGTATTTTGCTACACACATCTGCTTTTTAAAAGTATTTCTCCTCGGCTAGACAGCGCTTTCGCGTTCTCGTATTCACATGTCCATCTTGCCCGGTCCACTTTGTTTCTCTCATCTACCACGCAGTGTGTTTATTCTCTCGTTTTATTAGCGCAAGCTTGAGCACACTTTCTAATTTATATACGTCCTTAAATCTCTACTAATGTTTTCGCACACGCGCCCATGCGCGCTCTGATACATATGCATAATGTGTCGATTCAGAATTTGCTAAACATTTCACATGTACTTTACAGAATTTTTGCTGTGATACTGTTTTTTTATATTGTAATTTTTACTCATATGAAATTAATAAACCTAGTAATGTAGCATGATTCTTATTGATTTGCAATAACTTTATACAGAAAAAGCATTAATAATTTCTATTAGATAGAATGTTATAAAAACATTATTTGACATACCAATTATACAGAATAATACAACATTACAAAACAGTTTTTTAGAATTGTGTTAAAACAAAATATAAATAAAGTAGACACGAAAGCCCGTTGCAGCTTACACTAACCCCAGAGGTATATTTCTGGCTGTAATCCATTCAAATTAATTACACCTAGCGGTTAATACTTGTGAATGTCTATTAAACTTCTGACGACTTCATTCAGTTAACATGGGTATTTTTCTTGGTAAATATTATTAAATATCACACTACTTACTTGAATCTCCAGGGATCACACTAATACACGAAATGTTAATGCACCCACGTTTTTTATAAGAGCAAAGTTAATTGATTGATCGGTCCTCAACAATGCTCTCGTGCATAAGTTGTATCATATAAACAGTATTATTTCTCTGATTGCATATAAAATGTATATGCAATGTTATTTTTCATAGTTTCGGTTTTAATAGTTTTAATGCTTTAAACATTATTGGAGGGTCGGTCTTTTAATTTTATTTTCCAGAACGATTATGTTCGAAATAGGTATTTAATTATTATAGTAGAAAAAATAATTATATATATATATATATATATATATATATATATATATATATATATTGTGTGTGGGTGTGGGTCGGTGTGGGTGCGTGTGTGTGTGTAGTTTTATTATATATGCACCTACGTTTTAATGTGTCGGTCCTTAAGGCTTGTCTTTGAAGTACCATTTTTTCGGTATGCCATGCTTTTATTAGACATTCCATTTTTGTCGAGAGGTCAAAATAAAGCTGACGGGATTTTGTTGTTGAGTTCATGCTTCCTGTCTGGGTGCATCGCTCCTTCTATCTGTAAAGCTTATTTTTGATTAAAGATTTTGATTTTTCTCTCATGGATGCATTTGTTTTTCATTAAACAAAGAAAATGCCTACTTTTAAGGATCAATATTAAACTCAGTGAACCTGGATTTACTGACTTTTTGAGAGGATTCTTATGAGGATTGGTTATTTACATTCTTTGCAATCTTCGGGACACTTAAGTGGTATTTTTTACGGTATATTGGTCGATATGACATTCGACCTTCTACAGATGTTTCTTGGCGAACGCAGGAAGTATTCTCTCAACTCATTTTTTTTGATTCACGGGGGAAGAATGTTCTCGTTTTGTCAGTCATAATTGGCTAAAGATCCTATTTAATTTGCACTGGTATTTTCGGTCGCCTATATTGAGAATTGAAACTGCAACCTTAATAACGATGTTATTATTACAACTTACTTTTCCAAGTAATCCAACCACTACGCTCCAGGTCCATGTTTGTTTGTAAGATACTGTGTTCTGTTATTAGTCTCTCCACAATACTAAATATAATTCTTAATAGAATTTTCAGCTATACGTTAGAAAATGTTTTAAGGTTTATTTTCGATGACCACACTTTTCTGTAAGATTTTCTTTGGTTTGTGCTCCCCTCAGTTGGCCACACGCGTAAGATTGTAGCTGAACTCTCATTAAACGAATCCTCGTGCAGACCATTGAAATGTTTAAGAAGGCATCTTTATCTATGTCTGTATGTCGCTCAATCTGCAACGCAAACATTGAACTTTACTTTACGTATATATATATAAATACCAATAGCTGTGAGTAAAAATACATTATCTGGGGGTACTTCTTTCACTCCTCGACCTAACGTTCACAGGGAACATGAGCTGGAACAGATACATTGAGAGCATTTCTAAGGCCGCTGCTCAGGTGGGTTTTCTACCGTGCTAGAAAGTTACTTACGCCTGAAAGTATTCTGTATCTCTACAAGACCACAATTCGTCGATGTATGGAGTACTGTTGTCACATTTTAGCCGGTGCATTTGCTACTAGTCTCTCGCTCCTGGACAAGGTTCAAAAGAGAGTCGCGAACCTGATAGGTCCTAAACTTACAGCTAAGCGTTAAACTGTCCCATCGACGTAATGTTGCATCTCTCTGCCCGTTCTACAAGTAATGTAATGGTGAATGCTCCGACAAACTACAAGCCCTTCTACCCCTTCGACGTAAATACCCGCGACGAACCAAACAAGCAGCAAAATCCCACCCCTACACAGTATAGATTCTTAGATGTAAGAAAAATTCTGCTCAAATAGTTTCTTCTCCCAGAACTGCTAGATATTGGAACTCCCTTCCGAATTCCTCCTTTCCCAACTGTACTGACATGCAGAAGTTCAAGTGTAATGTAAACAGACATCTAGCTGCTAAACTCCCTACATAATATCCCTGTAACTTATGTCCCCGATAGTAACCCCTACATTAAAGTGGAACTGTGCCTTGTTTGGGGTGAAATGGAATAATAATAATAAAAAAACTACGTCAGGATTAATATAAAAAAACAACGTTTTCAGTAAAAAAAAACTGAGTTGCGTCCAAGTTTATCGTTTAATCGACAACTCACATCTGTCTATAGACTCGCTAAATTGTCACACATAAGATTTGCAATACATGTTTGATCACTATACACGCATATTGCACGGACGTATCTAAATAATATTTTTCTGGTTTTCTTTAATATTAAATACACACTCGTCTCGTTTGATTCATCTTTGTAATGAAGGAAAAAAAATCAAAATAAATATATGTTCATTCCAAAGATCAATATTACAATCGAAAAACCCGGATTTAATGCGCGTTTTTAATTTTAATATAAAACTGTGAAGCATCGTCGACTCGAAGGAAAAATAATAATAAAGAATAAATAAACACCAAACCAACTCAAGGAATAAAATATGTTTATTAAACGAGAGAAATAATGAAAACAATCCCTAAAAGAACGTAATTGATATTCTCAAGGGCGTAACGAAATTTGCATTCTCGTTAAGACCAAAAGCGAAAGATAAATTGTCTTCGTCAAGGTTAGTCTGACCAAAATGACGAAGTCATTGAATTACCATAGGACGAACTAAATATCTCATTTGGTTTGAAAGAATCCTCGATGAAGATACCACGCGAATCCATTTCTCCATTCTTCTAACGAAAGAAACAACAAAACTGCATAAAATGCATGATAAATACTGCGTGACACTGACCCTTAACTCAACAGTTGACATTCGTCAATTAATGATTCACGATTATAATACGAAAACCAACAAATAGTGTTTGTTCTTCCCTTAAATAGGGTTGTGACTTTAATCAGTTCATTACGTCGTCGGTTCATTCCTTTTTCTGCTTTTTGTGTGATTTTCCTAAGGATTTGTGAGCGAGGTTAATTACAAAATAAAATATCCTCTCATACGATTTGTGAGGACTATTAATGAAGAAGCTCATTAATAAATCTGGAACGGGCTAATAACAACCTTCGACTTGTTTGCTTTCTTTGACGATGTATACATTGTAAATCATGCAGTGGGGTTCACGTTTATTATTACTGAACAATAAATTAAAAAATGTTATTCGATTAAAAGAAACTGATTAGCAAAGTTTATATTGTTAACAGAAAAAAATATTTTATCAAATGTAAACTAATGTTCGACAATGATATATTGCTATTAGTTAAACTTTAGTTAATTTATGTTAAATGTAATTATGAAATTAAACGTGATATTTTCAAAAGATAGTGTGGATATGTCTTGTCAACATGGGAATAAATAATTTATACTGGATTTTAATCAGGATTAAATTTATGCTCAAATCGTGGCTCATGTTTGAGGGCAGAGAGGAGCATAAATAATTTGTGGGACTGCAGCTCTAGATTTATAAAGTGAGCTTGAGCAATATCCTTTCTGATAATTACTTCTATATATAATGTATTGCTTAACTCAAACGTTCTGGCATTCTATTAATACGTCTAAAAATTTATAACTCCAAGATATTTTTTTCTGGTCAGGTTAAAATTCTGGCGTTTAGTGTAAACGGAGAACAAGAATTACATACAACTATTTGATAATTCAGAGGTAGAAAAGTTAATTTGATTTCAGCACCTATTCACCTTCACGATGTCATTAAAATATATCAACATAAAGGTCATATACAATGTGACATTTCATCGACTACAAACATGGCTTTATATACTAAGTCTCTGTGATAAATGTAACCGGAATTATCATTACAAATCTTGCTTAATCTACGTCCTGAAGTTAACAGCGAACTTTCAGCATGTTATATGAAAGAGTTAGTCAGGTCTAAGGTAGAAAATGAATAATATTTATAAAAGGGTTTAGTGATTATTTGTTACACGAGGTTTGATACTGAGATTTTTACAAGAAAACATAGTTACAAATTTTGCCAACGCGTATTGAAAAGAGAATTTTATGACACATTTACCCTTGAAGATCTCAGACAAGAACAAACGAGCAGCCTCTCGCTTGTTAAAGATAACATCTGTAAAGCCCTAGATTTAGAACCAAATCCCCTCAACCCACAAACTCTAACCCCTAACACCAACAGGAAAATGAATAAAGTCACCGATAAATAAGTAAATAAACAGATACGAGAATGAATAAACTAATAAATTCGCACCGAATTCAACCCTGTTCTTCACACTCATAATAAAAAACCTTCTTTGCTGAGGATAGATTTCCGCTCTTCATTTGGAATTCCGTTTTCGAAAATAAGGGTTGTTGCCTAATGAGGTCTCTAGTTAGTAAATACTAGTAGACCGAAACCGTCTCATGACCGTGTAGCAACAAACTACTGCTTATGTAAAGACACAAATGTAACCTGCTCTACTTCTGTATTGAGCACTATGGTATGAACCTCGTTATATTTCACTGGTTACCCTACCTTTGGAAAATAGCAACCTCATATATATATATATATATATATATATATATATATATATATATATATATATATATAATAGTGTGGCTTAAAATGCTACGTGATAGAGATGGGAGTAAATTAATAAATAATAAATTATTTGTTATATACAATGCTCTATTCATTCATTTACCATTTGTATTGAACATGTTTGATTGTCGCTGATTAGACGCAGTTTGTTAAATTCTAGTAATATATACGTTGTAAAATTTACAGCAGTTAATATGAAATAATCTTTATGACATAAGTATTCCGTAAAAATAAAAGAAAATGACGTAACGTAAGACTTAAGTAATAACTGGGAAAAGGCCGTAGGAAATTGTAAGTTTAGAGTTGCCATAATGCGGATCGGTAGTTGAGTCATGAAATAAGCCATTGGCAGAAATGCTGGCAAGTTTCTATCTCTATGAAGTAAATGTCGAAATGATCAGTGGGATCCTTCTTCCATCTTACAATGCTTGAAAGAAAAAAAGTAAAAGTAATCTTTGTCAATTTACTGCAAGTTACGATAGAAATTACATAGAAGCTAAAGGCAATTAATGGGATTAGTACTTTTCAAGTGATTTTGTTATCCCAATATCAAAGAGAGCATAAATGCTTACAACTATGTTGAAACACTGTTCTTTTCTGTTCACGGTGGCCATTTTCATTTGATCCATGAGTAATTTAAGAGTCGTGCGACATTTTGATCTGCATCATTATAATTATTCGAATTACATCGACTGATTTGCCTTCTTTTAGAATATTATAGTGATATTCACGTTAACTATAATATAAAGAAATCAAACGGAAGTACTTAGTTTCATTAGAATCACTAAAAAATATGATGTTTAATGTTTGGAGCAATCATGGACAGCGTTGATTCCTGCTTGATTAAGATCTCATTCAATATTTCCCGGTACATGACAAATTTCGAATAGTGATAGAAGTAAACAAAAAAAAAACACATTGTGTGTAACAGATTATAATTTAGTTCTTAAGCCTATCATATTTTCATTTAAGCTTCCTGCATATATGTGATTCCAGGGGTCCAGGACGTTTCTTATTAAAGCCTGATAACTGATATATTGGGATTTTGATATGACTGCACTAACCCTGTCAACGTTGGGATTAGATAGACTTATACCAGTGTGTTTACGTGTTGATCTTGGTCTTTTTTATCTTGGGTGGCATCTGGTCAGTATTGGGTTTTGTTATTTTTTTCAACATTTCCTTATTGTAAACGGATTCTTGTATATTATAAAAAAAAAAATGAACTCTATTAATAGAAAGCGTTTTCCCAGGAAATCTTACATGGACTATGACAATGGTATAACATTTTTATATTCAATAAATGATCAGAATTTTCTTCCATATGTAAGGTGGACTAAACCTTTGTTCAGAGGAACGACACATCGGGGAATCTTTAATTATATATTGTAGCCATTCAATTTTGTTTCAGTTGGCGAGACATTTTTTATTATTCCGTTTTGAAGAGTTTACTTCGGTTTAATTTCTCAGTAATAAAAGCATTCCTTTCTAGAGCCTTATTCGTGGTCTCCATATGGGATGAATAAACATCCAGGTGTTACATTGAAATAAACCTCTCAAATGTTGCAAAATAAAGACCTGAAGAGCAATGATTTCCCTCTCCAACTTGAAAAGTTAAATATTTATATTTCTGTAGTAGTTTATTCCATTCAATAGAAAAACTTATTCTAGTCTGCATGAGCATCCAGCTAATAGTTATTACTTGAGATAACATTACTAGAATGGTCACTATTCCCTCTATAAGCCTGTGTGTAGATGTTATAACTGGTTTTTCCTTTGGTTTCGATTCATATGTTATCTTAAATATTTAGTCAAGTTTTCCTTGTAAAGAAAAGTATACACCTGGCAAGTTGTAAAGCAAAATCCCTTCACAGAGATATATGA
This sequence comes from Euprymna scolopes, assembly GCF_053919585.1. NCBI lineage: Eukaryota > Metazoa > Mollusca > Cephalopoda > Sepiida > Sepiolidae > Euprymna > Euprymna scolopes. The sequence goes on along the minus strand of NC_136489.1, from coordinate 108,598,982 downwards.
GATATTTGAAGATACTGTCTTTAAATAAAACATAGAATATCTATATTTATTTTACAATGTATTTTAGATGGAGAAAGGAAATCCTACCGTATGGTAGACATACAGCCATTATCATTCTAACCGAGAAATTTTAACGTGAAATTGTGTGTATCACTCTTGCACTTCGGGCCTCAAATATATTTGCAAGGTAGATTTTGAAATTACATTCATGAGTCCGGTTGTTTCTATAATTACTAGAGTTATGGAAATATTTCTAATATTAAAGATTCTTTTATTTCGTAAAAAAAAAACATCAGTATTTTCGCAGCTTTTAGCTCTAACCCCTGTTTAACTAAGTGTCAATCTATACACTAAATACTACTAAAGATTCCCTTTCCTGCCCCATAACACAATGCCTGGTTTAATAGCTACATTCTAAATGTACGTAACTGTAGGAATAGCCTCATCATGATGAATGGTGTATGGTTTATTTTCAATTCGTATTTCCTGATTATATCTCTAAGACATACTGGTATATTCGATTATCAACTCTTTACTCTTGGTTAAGTATAGCTATTGACACACTCGATTGTGCCACTTTGTATAGAAGTCATCTTCCAGCAAAACCTATCAATTGGACGTACACTCTCTATGTTTGGCAGAACTTGCATTTGTCAATAGTGATATCACTCATCATCTTAAAAGGGTTTGTCATCAAGACAAATCTTGCTTTTTCATCCTCTTTAGATCACTGTGGATCGATCCTTTTTGTGTCTACAGAGCCTTCCATCTTTATGTACTTTTTCGTTACATTGCGTATAGTTTTGGTCGTGTTTCTCTCATTTTAGCATGCTAAATTGTATAGTTCTATTCTATAGCAATGTATTTGTATTTGTCTGCTCTTCAAGAACTTTGATGTCAATATCTTCATTAAATTCCATTTGTATCATCTTCCCACCTCTTATGGCGAACATGGCACCATTTATCCAGAGCAAAATTTATTTTAACATCTTTATAGTAAATGTTTACGACCTGCGTGAGTTTATTTAGGTCAGCATCTGCGTGAGTTTGCTTGAGTCAGCATCTGACCTGGCATTTATCAGGAGGTATTGAATAAAGTGCAAATTGTTGGCTTTTTTCGGTTCTTGTTTGCTTCACTGACTAAAGTTGTAGATACTCGGTTTTTATTTAGTATTTTATTTTTAGATATATCGCCAAACGAAAAAGTAATGGAGAAAAGCTACAAGAGTGAAAGATTCCTCTTCGGATCTTGATATCAGTTATTGTTATATTTTCATTAGGGTGCCTTAATTCTATGATGGTTTACCACATCTTGATATGTGCAGCGATTGCCTGTTTTATTACCCGATGCATCTTACATAAATCAAGGTATTGCAATATCTCCGTTTCATGCACACTATCATATACCTTTTAGTTATCAATCCAAGTCATGCTTAGATACCTCTGTATTTCCCGCAGTCCTCAAGAACTGTCTTACTAAGCGACAACTGGCCCCTGATTGCTAACCATTTCTGTGTTGCAACTTGCATGTTATTTATTTCAGGTATGCTGTGGAAAGAAGTGATAATAGATGATGTCTGAAACCAGGTGGGTGAAACGCTTGTATTGTCATAGTGATACAAAAGATGTGCCTGTATTTAGTAAATGAATTTGCGTGCGTCTCTCAAAGTAGATATATAAAGGTATATCTAAGCATGCCCTATATGTCTTTAAAAAACCTTTTAAAATGTTGATTATAACATTAGTAAAAAATATACATTAGACTATAATACCGTTGATGTATATTTTGTTGTGAATATCGATATAAATAATAATGATCGTATTAGTTGAATTCATTAATAAGATCGCAGCCTCCTAGCAAATAAATTACGACTATCTTTACTGCAAAAATATTCGAAAGAAATATTTTTCGCATCATATAAATGACGAATTTTCCCCGCACGCAATGTCCGAGACATAGAAATAAGTTCAATTAATGGGCGATACATCCGAAGAATACGGTAAGCAATTGCGAATCCTTAAACTCAGTAGATATTAGTATAGCTTCTGTAAGCTGATATCTAAATAGGATCGGGTTTTTTTTGTGTGGACTAATATTGGACGCTTACACTGAACATGCCGGTGCATACGGCTGATTGGTTGATAATACGTTTGTGAAATTACCTTGTCGTCGCGATTTAGCAAGTTGTCGGTGATTAATTCGCTTTTTTTCTCTTCATGTTACTAAAATATCACCGTTGCAATTATGGCATGCTTTCATGCCATGCGTTGTTAATCGTCGCGAACAGAAAAGCATAATTTACATGAAAATACATTTGAGAAATATGCCATTTTCTTAAAACATATCGTGTAGTCAAAGCTTCCGGTGTCAATAAGTTTCGCGTTAGAATATTGGAATAAGAATGAAATTTAATTTAGAAAAATATTGAGATAGTAAAAATCCAATAAATTCTAGTTTAAATATTGAATAAAGAACCGGAGTCTAGTTGTTTTACCTATGGCTCCAGTTATCGCTTTATTTTCAAATTGCAGTTATAATAAATTTTTATCAATTACATTTTTACCTCCTGTAAGGGAGATAACTATTTGCTAAAACACTTCTATCAAAATTCGTGTCTAACAAGGGACTGTAGAGGGTTAGACAGCACAAGTCGGTCAATGTTACAGGCAAAATTCTGCAAAGGAAAAGCAAGCAAGAAAACTGGGAGATTAAACAATTAAAACAGAATACCAATATCAATTTTATTTCAATTATATAACAATTTCAGTGGTATATAATTGTATATTTGAATCTTTATATTATTTGATAGTAAAAGCTATATAATTTTAATGTGCACATTACAAAAAAGTTGTTTTAGAAAGGCTGTCAGATATATTGAAAGAAATGTTTGTATATTCAGAGTATATATTTCATTTGTACACAATTCTAATACCACAAGTATATTTATATAATGGTCATATTATTTTATTAATTGGATATATATATATATATATATATATATATATATATATATATATATACATAGATATATATATATTATTGCTTTGTTCGAAAAGTATTTCCCCATTAATCATATCCTGTAATATCTTTTTCAATTGACATTTACTTATATATAATAGTCCAAATTTCATGATCGTCATTTGTTTTCCATGAGACAGTGTCTCATGATTAAAAAGAAATATGCTAAATAATAGATCCCAGCTTTATCCCCAAACAGCATCACTCTTACACAAAAGAAAAAAAAATTGTTTCCTATATGAGATTTAGATTATTTGCTCCAGATTAATAGGCTAACGTATTCATGTAATCTATTATGTTTTCCTAACATGAGTTATTCTTCTTTCTCTACAAAAATAAAGTATTTTTATTAACGAATCAACCGTGTATACACACACACACACACACACACAAACATGCACACACACCCACACATATATATATATATATAAAGGGGGCAGAAACGAAAACAAGAACGATACATGTCGTATAAATATAAGTCGTGATCAAAAATTATACAATGATACAGGTGCACTTGAGAGAAGCTTCGCAAGATATAGACCAGTCGAAGGGTCAATTATTTATATGCGGTCAAGTAGAAGAGTTAAAAAAAGCTAGTATTTATTTAACATCTCCTTGTATAAAAAAAACCCAGTGAAATAGGTTTTAAAATTGCCTAAGGAGTAGAATAAAGTTGCTTAAATCAACATTGATATGAAATTGCACTAAACAAGAGAAAATATGGACGATATCTTGCGTTTTCAAAAAAGGAACTAACCTATATTAAAATATATTGTAATTAATACTTTTGTAACTTATAAGATCATACAATAGCTGGCATTACTTTATAATAGAACTAGTTACTGCGTAAATGTATAAATCTATTATTAAAAGCAAGCTTTAATTAAACTGAGTATAAAATCGTTTGGTTACAAGTTAGATATTACAGAGGTTAAACGTTAAATGTGACATGTTAGAACTGATTTATCACGAGGTTAATCATAATAATACGAAAAAGTTAAGGAAACATGCTGTTTTCGAAAAGTAGTTTAAAACATTCAAAAGTACGAATAACGATTGCTAAGAAAATAAGATCAAGGAATCAGATTGAAGTTAGATAAGCCTAAGGACAAATATCAATCAACAGGAAAAGTTTCTTTCAAATAAATAACATTTCCGTGCGTATGATTGCCTTGTTATATATATATATATATATATATATATATATATATATATATATATATATATATATATATATATATATATGTGTGTGTGTGTGTGTGTGTGTGTGTGCATATATATATGTATATATATATATATATATATATATCTAGAAGTATATATTGCACATATATTTGATCATATATGAATATATATTTATGCATATATATGTGCATATATATGCACATATAAGTATACATATGCATCCAGATATATGGGCATATAACTAGAGATAAATATAAATATACACATATGTATATATATGGAGTGATATTGAAACAGAAACGTTTATGCCAATTTTTAAGTATTTATAAATGTGCGTGTGCATATAACTATATGGGTTCATACGCATTGCCTTATAAATATATCTGTAATAATTCCCTACCTAATAACTCTGTCAATGTTCAGTCTACAGACTTGAGATTTGACATAAGTGGTATTGAAATTTTAGAAAATCGTTTTAATCGGTTTTCAACCACACATTTGGCTATCAAGGGGTAAAAGTTTAATGAGTTGCCCTTTGTAGACTCTACCAAACTCTTCCGCCAATTTTGGATCTAATCACTTGAAATTTAAGATGTAGATTACCTGGACACGCGTCAAACTTATATATATATATATATATATATATATATATATATATATATATATTTATATATATATATATGTGTGTGTATGTATACATATGCGCATAAAGCTATGCACAGGACGAAGGGCCCGAGCAAAGCTCGACTGAACTGCTAATATATATATATATATATATATATATATATATATATATATATATATATATATGTGTGTGTGTGTGTGTGTATGTATATATTTACATATATATATATGTGTGTGTGTGTGCGCGTGTGTGTGCATATGTGGGTGTTTATAAATTAATTGCATATATGTTTTTACATATATATATATATATATACATATGCATGCATATATAAAAGTGTATCCATCTCTTTGTTGCAGATATTGACGCCGGGATAGTCTTAAAAGCAACCCATGTTATGAAATTATATGAAAAGTCGAGATGTATCATTAAATTACTTCATTCAGAAATAATTATACCGATCAACATTGACTACCGTCTGGTAAACTATTATTTAATCAGTGAAGGTGTGTGTCGGCACAGTTAAGAGATGAATTCGTTGATTTTAGTGTGGCCACATAGATTCGAGATAACAATGCTCTCCGGGCGTTTATTAGTTAGGCCAAATTGTACTGAGAATAGTGGTAACTATGTAGAAAAATTTAATCTTGAGCATAAAAGCTAAGTCGTTTCATTGATGCGATTCCTGTCTTCAACGTTTTAGTTTTTTGAATAGAAATTTGAGGCTTTGTGTTCCTAAGCCATTGCAAATAGGTGTATGTATAAAACGGGGGGTATCTTCCCATATGTACACATACGCATATGTATATGTAATTGCAAAATGGATATAAAAATGTGTATAATATATCTATGCTCCTTTATTTTTTTGTGTATTGATACTCATAGTAAAAACCGTTTCATCTATTTATTTATAAAAAGAAAATACAAAATTTATATATGAATCATTTGCAAAAGATTTAGAAAATTTGCATATCATTTTAAATAGTAATTTTAATTAATTTCCTATCAATTTCTTTTTTTTCGGTTTTCTTATGGTATGATCTTCTTTAATATACTATTGCGTAATATTTGCGTATAAAGGTTATAGTGAACATATACCCTTTTCTATACATATATTTATGTATTAATATATATATATATATGTATATATATATTTGTTTTAAATATTGCCTACCAAACTCCTCTTTCAATTTTGTTCTAAAGACATGAAACTTTAATATATAGGGTTTTCGAATGCATGCGAAAATTTATATTTGTTTTTTAGCCGGCAAAAATAGCTGCAAAACGTAAAAATAAAATAAATGGAATTAGACACGCGACAGTCAAACGACACAATTACGAATATGTATGCGTAACCTAATAGCTATTTGTTTGTGTTCTAATTTTTAGTCTTGCAGCAAATATGTCTTCGTAGCCCAGTTATTAACGTCACAGCAAAAAAGTCCACGAATAGCATTGAAGTAAATTCTAGTTTTATGTCGTCTTTTTTTTTAAAATGGAAATAATTATGATCTGTTCACTTCCCTTCTATGAGTATCCTCATTTTAAAAATGGTGTGGGGATATAATTCCCTAAAATTTAACCGTGATTATATGTGGGTACCCGTAAATACAAAAAAATTGTGATGTGGTAGTGTCAGTAAGAGAGAAGTAGAATTTTTTATCGTGCATGCGAACAAACCTGCCACACAATGAATTACAGTACCTGATGCAGGTTTCTATATCCCTATAAGTACCTGTCTCCGCAAAATTTTAATGGGTTTTTCTTAATCAGCATATTCGAAAATCTGTATAAGTAGTCATTCTAAAAAGAACTTCTGAGGTTGACTTGATGTACAGACTTATCTCAGTAATAAAATTAACGTGTGAAAAATCTCTAGAATCAGTCCGGAAAATAAATTTAAATAAAGTACTCCACCGAATTCAATCCTCTATATAATTAAATTTACGTTAAAACTGTAGTATAGGTAATCGGTTTAAAACTCGGTAATTGAGATAAAGAGAAGACCCTAGAAAATAAACTGTTTTATTTTCGACGCAGCAAGCTAAAGAGAGAGAGAGAGAGAGAGAGAGAGAGAGAGAAACAGACAGACAGACAGACAGACAGAGAAAGATATGTGGTAAAAACTATAACATCAATTGGTAAAAACAATTTACGTATTTTTAAATAATTTAATATAGATGTGTGGAAAAATAAACATAAAATATGGTTAAGTATAAAAATATTTAAGTTTTATAATAGGAAGAATATATACTGCGAGATACAAAAACGAGCGAATGAGAGAGAGAGGAAATAAATGTTTGTTATTTTTTCTTCGAAGCAACGAGCGGGAGAGAGAGAGAAGAAAAGATATGCGATAAAGAATATAAAACCAATTGGAAAAAAGTTAAAATATTTTTTAATATATTTTCTATTATAAGGATGGTAAAAAATAAACATAAAATATAGTTAAGTATAAAAAAGTTTAACACTTTAAATGTATATATATATATACACACATATATATATATATATATATATATATATATATATATATATATATATATAGCGAGATACAAAGCAAGCAAGCGAGCGAGAGAGGAAGAGGAAATAAATGGTTGCTGTTTATTCTTCGAAGCAGCGAGTGCGAGAGAGAGAAAAAGATACACAGGTGGCAGAGAGAAAATCTGCACTTGCAATTTAAAAAAACTATAAATTTAAGCTAAATTTAATGGAAATTGTTTAAACTTGCTATGTCTAATATAATTTGCCTTTTATTCTTCTATAATTTTGCCTCTTCATATGTGACTTTTAATTGAAATATTCTAGTGCCCACGTCAATTAAAAAAAAAACAACTTTAAATTGAGAAGGCAAAAAGAAAGCCCGCACAATGGAAAATTGGTATATAAATGTAACTTTAGGATATTAATGCAACACAAATACAACAGGAGCACAATGAACTAGTTAATATTCAGTAGCATATGCCTTCTGAAATTTGACAGACTGCAATCTATTGGAAATTCCTTAAATTAGACTGAAGCAATATTCCGGGGAAAGGGCATCTGACTTTTCACTAATTTTTGTCCAAAGTTCTTCAAATTTTGAAATGTTATCAGTGCGTAGCTGTTGCTTGATGTAGTTGCAGGCGTTTTCGAAAGGATTGATGTCTGGAGATTGTGCAAGCCAATCAAAACACGAAATATCATGCTCTTCCAGGAACCTATTGACATTGCCAGCTGTGTACATGGGAGCATTATCATCCATCGAGATGTGTTTATCATCAAAATTACAACCAAAGGAGGGTAGAAAATGCTCAGTCAACATATTAACGTACTTAGTCGAATTAATTCGACTTTGTGAGCGAACTATAGGCCCAGGACTATTGGGACTAATAATGCCCCACATCAAAACTGAGCCTCCACCACTTTGCAGTGTTAAAACTGAGCACCTAGGTTTAAATTCTTCGTCTTTCCTCCAACGGACGTACTGCCTTCCATCACTGCATAGCCTATGGTACTTTCTTTCGTTGCTAAAAAGCACTCTTGACCAATATGAAGAGTCATGATCTTCATTACATCTGACGAAGTCGAGACGGCGCTTTCTGTTCTTTACTGAAATCATTGGCTTGTGTCTTGCAACATATGCTCGCAAATTAAATCCCTTTAATTTGTTCCTGACAGTAGAAAGAGAGCACTTTTTATCAAGATTGCACTGTCGTTGAATTTGGGGAGCCGTTTGAAATATGTGTCTTAGGTTACGAATCTTGATAGCATTACCTTCCCTCTTGTAAGAAACTCATGCACGACTAGATTTAGGGGCATAACGAACACTGCCGGTATTTTGGTACTTTTGCACAGTCTTTCGTACCGTTTTTTTTTATCACATTTTAATCTCCGGCCGATTTCTCGATTGGATAAACAAGAGAGGTGGAGATTAATGAGCTCCTGAAGATCACTAAGAGAAAGTTGTGGCACATGGACTAAATGTTATGTTCAACTACAACAATTACGTTTACAGATGCTTGTTGTCTGTTGGTGGATATTTTAAAATGATTTAGGGGCGATAATTTAAGCTGCATTTAAACGAATTTCTTGCTGCGAACTTTCTTTCTGCCTCCTCAATTTGACGTTATTTTTTTAAAATTGACGTGAGCACTATAATATTTCAATCAAAAATACAAATATAGAGAAATAAAAGGCGAATAGAATGAGGTATATGTTGTTTAAACAGTTACATTAAATTTAGCTTAAATTTGCAGGGGTTTTTTTAAGTTACAATGCGGATTTCTTTTTTCCGGCACTGTCTATGATAAACAACTATAAAATAAATTGCTAAAAAAGTGACTATTTTTTATATATTCTTTATTATAAGGGTGAAATGGGTAAAATATATACAGTGAGATACAAAGCGAGCAAGTGAGCGAGAGAGAAAGAAAGTAAATGTTTGTTGTTGTTTCTCAAAGCGAGAGAAAGAGGGAGAGAGAGAGAAAGTTGGAAAGAATATATACAGCGAGAGAATCCTGTTCATCGTACAGGTTAAAATAAAGTATATATAAATGAATTACTTAAAAAAGGTAACTATGTTTGTAAAAACTATAATTAATTACTGAAACAAATGTATACAACGGGCGGGAATTTATTCCCAAGGCAAAAGTAGGTATTATTTCGATGTCATGTTTGACTTGTACAATAGCGGTTGTTTTGCATGTTAATATCATGAATCCAGAATATAGAAATGATCGAAGCTCTTCAATCAGAAGGAGCGGAATTTATATGAGAAGACTTTTTTTTTATTTTTGAAAAGGAAAAGGAAAAGATAATGTTATGTCAATGAGTTTATAATCAAGTTACCAATATTACACCCCATATCTGCACGGTGATGACTGGAGCCGGTAGGGGGCGGGCTTTTCTTTGAAGTGAAAAATAGGAACTTCTTCCTGTAAATATTGTTCCGACTGTGATGATGGTGCTCCTAGGATGAAGTGTAGGATTTTATTATAACGACTGAATGTGGTTAAAATAGCGTTATAAACTTATATAAGATAGTAGCTAATAGTTTAAACATAATATATGTGTCTGTTGCATCTTCAACCTACGTAGGTTATTCAGAAAGCACTTTCTGTAATCCAAATATAAAATAGAAGATTATATTTCTAAGTTTACGTTTTCAGTATTCGTTGCTATTTTCCTTCTACTATTTTCCATGTTCTGTATTTATAAAATGCCACAGTTTTTGTTTCTAGCTCGCAGATAATGTATATGCATCGATTACATATCTCTGTGTACTGGCATATAATAATATATATTTACGCTATTATGGTCGGGCGTCCAATTACTGTGATATCCTAGAAATTGTTCGACAATGATATATGAAAATATATTAGAAACATATTACATTAGATTATTTCATCATATTGTATGCGCATATAAATCAAATGGGAATAATGTATGTATATACATCTATATATATATATATATATATATATATATATATATATATATATAGTATAAATTCCTTTATTTATACAACCTGTAAATAGAAAAGTTTCGTAAGATAAATAGATTCATACACTATTAGTTTAATATTTGTTGTTGTGCAATACGTTATAAGACTACACATCAAAGAAACACAAGAATACAATCAATACACCCCCCACACACAAATACATTACAGATGCATTCAAGAATCCAAACATATTTTTCTATTTAAAAGTTCTATCAGCACGCCAAATGTTGGTAGTTTTTTACAGATCTGTTTCGTTACGCAGAGAAATCAGTTTTAACGGTGTCAGGATAGAAACCTTTCATGCGTATACTCATCAAATAACAGATTTCCTTCTTTATAAAACATGATAATATTATGCCTGAAAGAAAAACTAGAAATAAGGTGATTATACTAATTTGTTTAATTAAAAAAAAAAGATCCGTAATAAATAAACCGAAATTTTGATTTCCCGAAAGAACTATATATATATATATATATATATATATATATATATATATATATATATATATATATATAATATAAATCTGAACGTCTGTGTGTGTGTGTGTGTATTTGTCTGGTCACGAATAGGCTCCTATATGGTTGACTATTTTGAAAAAAAAAACTGATTGCATATAATGATAGAAGATGTCAGGAATGGGTATGTTTGATCTGGCAGAACGGTGGTTCATTAAAACTGTGGGGGTCTGCGTTCACGCCTGTCCACCAAAGTATGGAAATAAAAAAAATGAAAAAAAACGTTTACAAGGGTGTTTAATACAGATGTACATAATAATACTTTGATACGTATGTTTCAACTTTAATAGGGATGGTATAATAAAATTGGGGGGTCTGCGTTCGCGCCTGCACTCCATGGAAATATGGCACAAACTTTAACATAGACTTTTCATATCTATTTGCGTAAGTATACTTTGATAATTATGTTTAAGCTAGAAGAAATATGGAATAATAAAATTATGGGGTGTTCGTTCGCACCTGACCTCCATAGAATGGAAATATGTCACAAAGTGTAACAAGGATTTTTAAAGGAGTGAGTGTCCACAATAACACCTTAACATTAATCTTAATTGAAGTTAGCTTTTATTTATACTTTTGAGTTGAATCATATTGTGTCGAATAAATCCACCTCATAAATTCACGTTCTTATTAAAGTGAAAGCCAAAAAAAAGTCGGAACTTTAGACAATTCTCGACACAAATTTTGCATAACCCTATTTTTCCCTTCTCCACTTGCACGTGGCACTCTTTCAAATATAGATAAATAGATAAATAATACAAAATAAGAACGTTACTTGTTATCGTGTGAAAGAAGGATACATCCTGCTCACGTGATTACGTGTCTTTTTAAAAACATTTACATAACCTTTTTTATTTTCATTTATATATCTGCTTAAGCTTTTTTTCTAGTGTACTAGAAAAAATTCAGTTGATTACATCCCTTTCTGCATGTTCTTTATATTACAATAGTACAATCCTGAATCAGACGGCGCAATACTACCCCGTTCAATACTGTAAAACTGAAAGGAAGCTGTTCTGCTTTAAAAGGGCACCGTTTTCTTCTTATTCATATTTATATCAATTATTTGCTTTAAAAAGCTAAAGTAATTACGTGTTCTCTTTTTTATAATCACGTTTTGCTCTTTCGGATTATTTTACTGAAGTAAGTAAAGCTTCATTATTTTTCAAAACTATTTTTGTTTCTTTATTTTTCGATATTCCGTCGATATTATTAAGTAGGAGTGTTTATCAGAATAGCCAACAAACGACTACTCGAAAAAATCAATATGCAAGAAATAAATTTTATCATAGTCAATAAAAGTTCAGTTCATGTTTTTTGTTGAAATAGTTTTTAATGCTCTTTACTTGAAATAACTTCAGCGAACTGAAATTAAAACGAAATTAGAGGTGATAAATAATTAAATGAATTTTTATATAAACTACACATGCCATAATCGAATATTCCTCAAGCACAAAATAACGGAAAACATTAAAATATGTTTATAAATATTCCTTACGTTGACGGAACTCTCTTAAATTGTTGACACAGAATGCTCAGGTGCCCTTCCTTCAAATTGAAAACAGGGCTCTCCATTTCAAAGTCGCTGCCATTTTGATTTTTTAAAACCGGTTCGTGAATTATTTTTTTTTTTACAAACTACTTAAAAATACAAACCAATGAACTTTTCTACCATAAAAGTAACTTTTATCGACTATGATAAAATGTATTTCTTGTATATGTATATTATTATATATGTAACCTTTTCTCTTTGTAAGGAAATATCATTATGTTGATCACTCTTGGCTACGAATGGAAACAAAGTTGATATAAAAAATATATTTTCGCGAAAATAATCTTTACTTTCATCATATTTTGCTTAGGGTAAAATTTTTTGCGCATCAAAACCTATCTCTAGACAATCCTCTCCTTTTCATAACCTATCATACTTTCATGAATCATAGTCCATTTTCTGTACGCTGTTTTTGAACCCAGTCAACGACAGGTATTCTACTAGTATATATATATATATACATATATATATATATATATATATATATATATATATATATATATATATATATATATATATATATATATATATCGGACATTGTTCACCATACAATTTCCACTACTCGCAATCATTACTTCGAGAATGGCGACCATGTCAATGCGGGAATTGGGATTTTTTTTTTCAGAATTTCTAGACTTGCAAATGACGGCCTCTTACCCGCTTTGGAACAATGGAACTTGCATGATTTCCTTCTGTGTAATATTGATGGCAGGATAGAAAACATTAAATTACCGAACTGGAGTTATTCTTCTTTTACAATAATGACGAAATGGAATCTTTATTTCTGATTTAGCTCTAGTGAGTGGGGTCAGATTACGAAGAAGAGATTACATAAATATAATTTGATTTTCTGCTAGGGATCGTTTTACCTACACACACACACACACACACACACACACACACACACACATATATATATATATATATATATATATATATATATATATACACGTAATGTTTTAGTGCGCAATTTCCTTTTTTAACTGTTCATTTATTTTTCGCTGTTACGTCTCTCTGTTTATAGTTTGTTAATTTTTATTTTGGGTTTCTAATGTTTTTTCTTTTCATCCTCTCCATACATCCTAAATACGGGGACGGGCTCTTTAGTTATTTGGTCTAAACCCGTAAAATAATGTCAATGTATTGTGTACAAAATCAGGCCTGAAAAATTATGTTTACTTTTGGGTAATACCATTCAGTAAAAAGTATGCATACGTTAATATCACTATGAAATATTGGTAGGAAACTTCGGGAAGAAAATAAACATTCGATTGGGTGCACTCACTTGTAGTAAAAACACGAAGCTGAATTCTCCACAAAACTAGATAAATTCTTGTCGTGGAACGAAGTACGACCAAGAGACTAAAAAGAAATATATATTATAACACCTAAAAATGGTTGCTTGTGGCGAGATAAAATTACTATACTATTATTAAACTAACTCAGTGTTTGAGAGATAAAGAACTTCAATACGGCATTCGAATATCTATGTATCTAAAATAGAGATTACGTTTAAGGCCCAGGAAAGTTGTTTTTAGATTTATGAGAACCTCAACTGAAGTAAAAATACACACAAAACTGTTTCATTTCTATACCTATCAAATATGCCGACTGAACATAGCGCAAGTGAAATGCAAACCATTGCACTTAAAGAGACGATTAGAATATTTAAAAAAAAAATAGATTTCTTGGTTAAAACAAAAGTATGAGAACAATTTTTAAATGGTGTTATAATCTGCTCGTCTTACGGTTTTTAGCCTTCTTTAAGCATTAATTATATTTGGTGACATGCACACAAGTTAACAACTGAGGCAACGCGTCTTATAAACTTACCAGCACAATCTAATATATTAAGCACATTGTATTGATTAATTTATATTCCATACAATATATGATCCGGTAGTTTTTACTATATTTCACTTCCGGACACACCATTATGTTGGGCTATAATATAATATACAACAAAAGTTGGAGAAGTTTTTTTCCCCTCGAGAAACGCTGCATTTAAACACATATTTATTTAACATTTTTGCTTCACTATGTATCTCTTGCTATATTTAATATGTTTATTATAATTTAATTAATACTGCATTATAATGTTCAAGTAACGACGCGTAGGTATGTATTTTTGTATAAAATGTTCTATAAAACATATGTTCTTTCTCCGCACACCAATAATGCATGCCTGTTCTATCCGTTTTGATAACTAAATAGAGTTTTTAATACTAAATCTTGTTATTAATGTTCTGACTCCCGTGCAGCGCCATGTAAAGTTTCTTGCATGAAATAGTATAACAAAACAGGGTCATATTTTTTTTTAAAGTAACGCGGCATTTAAATAATCTATCTAGCATACTAAGTACTTTAGATGTACTGACGTGCAACTTTATTATCACTACATCGACTGCTCTAGTACAGCATCTTGCATCTTGAAAATAGCAACCAAGTATATAACTGATTACGTTTAGAAGGGTAAACAACACATTTTTGATATGAACAAATTTATTTGCTTTAATCAAATCAGATATATTTCGATGTTATAAATCCTTCTCAATAAAGACTCTGATTTATTTTTTCCTTTTTCTGGTTCACATGGTGTAATTCTGCTAGCGACAGTGTTAGTCCTTGGGTTTTGATAATGCCCTGCTGATGACTGCTATAATTTTTTATTTAATTAAACCGTTATAAAGACCTAAGGACTAACACTATCACAAGCAGAATTACACCATGGGAACCAGAAAAAGAAAAAAAAACAGACTCTTCATTGACAAGGATTTATAGCATCGAAATTTACCTGATATGATTTTAGCAAATAAATTTGTTAGCACCGCAAAATGAATTAATAAAAAGTGTAACCTACTTTTGAAGCGTTGCATATTACTTGAAAATAAGAATTACGTATATAAATATATTGTTTTCAATTAATATGCAAAATGAATAAAATGCATATGGACAAAAGACGAATTATCTCCCCTGCTGGTGTAAATTTTGAGAACTATTTAAAGATAGTGAGCCTTTTTTTCATTTCTAGATTAAATGTTTAATCTATAAAATATTCTGCTTATTCCTTCCTTAGTTAATCCATAGATTACATTTTGAAAAGAAAAAATGCAATTTTTGAAAACCAAGTTGCTTTGAAAAGGCAAACACTTCGAAATGTTGTTTACAAAAAGACTAATTCGGCCACCTTAGAAAAGAACATGATAGTGACCTTTTTATGTATCCCCTTCACTATAATAATATCTGATTAGTCTTGCAATGTGTTGCAAGGGAAATTATACAATTCATACACTGGTTCTTCACTGAAGAAATGTGTCCGCGAAACCCTACGTAAAAAG
This sequence comes from Euprymna scolopes, assembly GCF_053919585.1. NCBI lineage: Eukaryota > Metazoa > Mollusca > Cephalopoda > Sepiida > Sepiolidae > Euprymna > Euprymna scolopes. The sequence continues at coordinate 108,583,262 of NC_136489.1, read as the reverse complement.
GACAAGATTTGAAAGAATCAAAAAATAAAAAAGAACATTGTAATATTGAGGAAATAAAATGCTTATTTCTTACACTGTAATTATATTTTTGTATTGAACTATGTAGCACAATATTACTTTCTAAGTAGTTATTGGTATGATATAATGTTGAATATATATATATATATATATATATATATATATATATATATATATATAATGTTGGCCAACACCGAGTAGATTTTATTTGTATGAAATCGTATTGCATAATATAGTGGCCCTGTTTGATCCGGGCAATGTTATCTTTAAATATGCTTACTCCATGCATTATATTAAACACTTTGAATTGGCTAAGGTATACCATCTATCAGATAAAATTGTGTAGTGTGTTTCTCCTCTACTTTGAACACTTATAGTATATAATGTGTTAACAAAACAAACGAATTCTTTTTACCTGCGTTTAAAAACTCCACATCTATGTAAGATATAGAACCTTTTTTGTTACTATATACGACTCACAAAGCATGACAATATACTATTATAACTGCCATGGAACACCGAGGATCATTTGTTTTATGAACTTGTGCAATACTGTATTATTGTATTGCTTAAACATCGGCATTTATACATACCTGTTCTATAAAAAAATATTGCGTAGTTTCGATTCATTGACATATATAACTTATTATATATGAGCTTGTGTTGTTACTGCTATATCCTCCGGGCAATACAATCTAATCTGTTTCATATACAATACCATAACAATAACCAAATAAGATCTTTGTCAAATAAGATCTTTCTAGTTGTGTTACAACTCATGAACAGATTTTACTAGCATAAACATATGGCAACTCTAAGCACATGTTATTTTATAAAATAATATAACAAAATATGTTTCCATGATTGACCCTAGCAACACAGCGTTTAAAGGTACCTGCTCTATTAAGGATATGAAGTAATTTGTATAGAATACTGTATATCCTTCCAAACACTCTTATTTGCAAACAATACTTACGTCCATTTCTCAAGAACTTGACTTTTTAGTGTATACAAAATGTCACTTTTTTGTGCGGGTTGCATCAGTCAATAAATAAATAGTTAGTCAGTTTGAAATATTCTTTACAATTTTCTTTTTTGTCCCGTTTTTTTTGTTGTTTTTTCTTTCATTTTCTCCTATTTATTTTATACTATTTTCCCATAAAATTGCCAACAACTATATGAAAGAGAAATAGATGTTATTCTATTTGCTCATGTGAATGTCAGAAATTTTATAAAAGTATGCACGTTTATAATTACTATCTTATGTTGCTCGTCATTCGATATTATCTCATTTTTCCCCCTACATCACTAACAGATTACGATTACAAGATCATATTTTTATAAGTAAAATCGATGAAAATGAAAATGTGCCCCTCAGATTTACTGCCTTACTTAGCCATTTCAGATATGTATCCTCAAGTACAATAACCTTACGCTCATATGGACAAAGGTGGGTTCAAAATAAAGACGCATGGTAAGAAATTGAATTCATTTAACAGAACTTTTGACGGAGTTCCAGCTTTATAGCTTCATGGATTGTAGAATCTCTTTTCCAATTGGTTTTATCTCTACGAGGGTCGTTCCAAAAGTAAAGCCTCTTATTTCTTGACTCACCAATTTGAAGAGCTACAAATAGGCTGGTTTTACCATTAAAAAGCGCGACCTTTTATGCTCATGGTTTATGTTTTTTACATAGTCACCACCATTTTCTATTCATTTTTGACAGGACTTCAATCACGCATATCTGTATCTGACGCACGACTATGGCAGGAGTTACTTTTGGTATTGTCTTACACCGACAATATCTACAATAGGTCAAGAATGCATAAGTGAAGTCAGCATAAAAATGTAATTTGTTTCTATTCAATTTAACTTGAACAAATAATAAGCGGCAAAACATATATTGTATATATCCTAGCATGAAAAAATAAGTATGTGTTGAATATTCACTTATCGTTTTGAATTAGCAATATGATTTAAAAATTGTCGATGTGTTTACGCTTACTTTCTATGTACTGCCTTATCTTTTCAATTTATGAGGAAATCGTTATTAATTAGCGGGTCTTGTGGTAATTTCACAGGGGGCTCATTAATATGTAATATATTGTGTGTTGGCATTCTGTAAATGTTCAGTGTATATGAAGAGGCTCTCATATGATTGAAACTTTTTTGTTAAAACTGCAAAAGCATTTATCTAAGCTAGCACGAACGCGAGGCAAAACCCGGTCGTAAAATACGCTTAAATATAATATTTTAATTTTTGCAGATTTCGTATATATTATTAATGTTCTATCGATTTTTTTAATATATTATTAATTTGCGATTTAAATATATATATATATATATATATATATAACAGACAACTCTTGCTTGTTTTTAGTATAATCCTCCTTTTCTCTTTGTCGGACAATTTTAGGAACGTTTTTTTCGAGTGCAAAAAGAAATTTCCCATAATCGCGAACGTTTTCGACGTCCATTGGTCATCCTCAGGCGAGTAGTAAAAAATATAAAATAAAAAATGAAATTAAAATATTAAAATAGCGAGATGAAATGAAAAGACGATTAAAAGACGGTTAAAAGACGATTAAAATCACTTAAAATCTCAAAAATACTCAAAAGCACTTGAGCGTGCCCTCCGTTTCATTTTGAGTCTGGTTAATCGTTGGTTTATTAATGTGGATTAACAACGCCTCAAAGTTTGGGAGGCGCACTTCGCAATATGAGACAGTTAAAATGGCCGTGTTCTTTTTATTAATATGACTCTAAATTCAGTTTTAGGGGTGTGGTGTGCTATGAGATGCTGATAGTTTGAACTATTCGGGGAAGACAGGTGACATGATAAACGACGGAAGATGCTGGTTCGAATCATGCCAATGTACGAATTATTTTTGGAGACACATTCTCCTATGGGGCATTTAAAAACGTACACGGCATTTCTAGTTTTAAGCATACTGCCATTGGATATAGGGTTATTATTTATTAGTAATTAACTAGTTTTAAATTTTTGTAATAAATAATAAATCTTATTTTAGAGGGTGTTTTCGTAGGTACGACCTGTTTGTGTACACTATTTTTTTTTCGTCTAATTTGTAATTTTCATGCATCAGATTACAATAATATATGTTTATGTTATTATCGCTGCTATCATTCTTCTTATTATTTTTCCTATTTAATAATAGGAAAAATAAGAAGAAGAATGTGGTAGTTAAAAAGTGTCTAATCTGCCGGACAACTATGTAGTTTGGGAAGCCGTTATTAATTAGAGTTTTTTTACGTTCGAAAGTGAGTTATAGAATATTTCGTTAGTGGAAGAATTACATTTAGTTCTGTAGATAAGATTTTTTACGACGGCGATTTTGTATCTATCAGGGCATTCGATTTTATAATTAGGAAGACATGATTCATTACTGGTAGTTTTTTTGTATGGGTGAGTAATATATTTATCGGTGTCGACTTTTATTTCTATATCGAGAAAGGGGATAATATTGTTTATATTTATTTCATGTGTGGAATTTAGTATGGAATTATTTTTAAGAGCGGTTTTAATGTTTATTAATTCGTCTAAGTTTTCTTTTAATAAGAGTATATCGTCTACATACCTTACGTAAAAAATGTTCGGTAAATGGTCCGACAAAGAGAAAAAGAGGATTACAAGAAAAACAAGCAAGAGTTGTCTGTTATATTTAATGAAGCGAGCATAAAAGAAAAAATGCTACCTAAATATACTAATATATATATATATATATATATATATATATATTAGTATATATATAATCACTTAATTTACTTACGTAAATTAATATACGAAAGTATAGATTTATGCGTAAACTAAAGTATTTACTTCAAAAGTGCTCAATACGTAGGTAGAGCTAGTTAGTAAGTTATAAAATATATATGGCAATTAAGCTACACTGAATATTCAACGTTTCATCCACTCTAGGATTCTTTAGGCTTATGTGTGAATTCTGTGTTTGTTTGTTGTATTTATATGCGCATCTTCTATTGAGATTCTAGTTAGCCAATCAGCTTTCTAGTATCATATATATATATATATATATATATATATATATATATATATATATATATGACCATGACTTGGGTGCATTAGCTGTAATTGAAACCGAAATTAACACTTATGATATATATATATATATATATATATATATATATATATATATATATGAGCAAACAGTTAATAAAATATGTTAAAAAAACAATTTGAAATGAGTTAAAACATATTTAATATGAAAAGGAAACACTAGGTAAATGGATAGTCCTTAAACCGCGGAGTTTCGAAGAAATACTCTCCTTCTCATCAGAGGGTAGGAATTAGCAAAATGCGAGATCGGATTTTGCTTGCAGAAGTATTTGATGAAACAACAAGTAAGTCAAAGATCTTACTCGAAAACAAAATAAGTTAAGCAGAGGAAATATGGTAAAGAAAAAGGTGATTACACATGATTGGATAGGCTGGTGGAAGATAAAAATTTTAGTGACGGTAAAATCCAAATGTAAAACTTCAAGAAAGTTAAAAGAATTTCCATTTGTACAAGTAAAATACAAGGAAATTATAGTAAGACGTTTTGTGTACTTAATGTTGAGTGTACTCCATTTTGTGTTTGACTCGGCATTGTGTGTGTCGACGCGGCACAGCCGATAGTTTCCAATATAATTAAAACAATAATTCTAGACATTAGCGTATTAGCTATATATTTAACCTTTGTAACGACAATAAATTTACAAATAAGCCATGTTAAGAGCTTAATGCCTATAATTGTGGTGCGAGTAGTAGTGAATATAATACTACTCGCACCACAATGATAAAATAAAGACTGGCATGATTATTGTTTTTTTTTTCTTGCGTGCCTTTAGAATATGCAGCCCCCATATATCTTAATGATGAATTTCAATACATTACGAATGTTAAAAAAAAACTACAGTACCCATCCTATTTCATTTCTTACGCAAAAAAAAAGCTACGAAAATACAATATAATATAAACAGACAGAAAATTAAAACAAATACCCCACTATTAAACAGACATCTTTTCATTCCCACCCACACCAAAAATACAAAAATCTACGACACTCGTAATAGACTTGGTTTTCACTTGATACAAACAACTTCCACAACAATAAAACAGACATAAAAAACTACCAAGCACTCTCCCAAAATCCTCACATCCGACGCCGGTATATATTCCATCCCATGTAACAACTGTCAACAAGTGTACATAGGTGAAACACAGCGAAAATTGAAATTAAGACTTTACGAACACAGAAGAGATGTAAGGAATAGTAACGCCCTAAATGCACTCTTTTGCCATTGCGCAGAACACGATCACTCATTTAATTTAGATCATGCGAAAATTATTAAATACGTGATAGATAGAGCTAAAAGAAGACTTTTAGAATCAGCACTAATATTAAATACTAATACCATTGCGCAAAGAAAATGCTTCTACCATTTAGCCCCTAGCATAGGGAAAATAATAATCAAAGAACAAAATATCAAAACAGATCCTGGCTAACCGTTTTTCCTTAAATATTTCAACAAAATGAATAAGTTTACAGAAAAAAAGGGTACATATTTATTTAACGCATTTTTAAAAGTGTATATATAGACATTGAACAACCCAACCTTCCCATACACACATATGTTTGTCCTTCCCGACATGGGTAGGATTCAAAAACTGTTCTCTTTTTCGTATGATCTATGACTTTTTCTTTTCTTGCATTTTTACTTCAATATCGTGAAGATGTCCTCTGAAATAAGGACGAAACGTTGATTATTTTAATAATCTCATTCGGTTTTTCTATTTTTCTCAAAACATACTATATATATATATATATATATATATATATATATATATATATATATAGTAAGTTATAAAATATATATGGCGATTAAGCTACACAGAATAGTCTGCGTTTCATCCACATTCCTGATGAATCCTAGCGTATATGAAACTCTGAATATGTTGTGTAGCTTAAACGTTATATATTTTTTATAACTAACTACCTGGCTCTACCTACGTATTGAGAACTATTGAAGTAAATACTTAAAGTTTACGCATAAATTTATACTTTCGTATATTAATTTATGTGATTAAATGAAGTGTGTATATATATATATACATATATATATATATATATATATATATATATATATATATATATTAGATCCTCACATTAACTGGCTTAACGTCTTGTCTGGAGTTATTTCTATAATAAAAATATCATTCTTCGATGTACTTAAATTTGTAACTGCAATGCAGCTAATCTTCCTATTCATTCATGCATCTGAAAACTAAGCGGTATGAGTTGATTTTATGAATGGAAATATGTAATGAGTAAGGAACAATTATATGGAAACAATTATAACAAAATAAACTTAAAATTCTCAAGTTCTCTAATGTTTCTTAGACGTGCCAATATTTTAACGAATGATTTAGATTTACGTTCTAATCCCCTTATCATATACTCCCATTTTTCGCTTTCACACAAGTCTCTTTAATCTATACGTTATCCCAACATCTACTATCTCGCTCAATCTCTCTATACTGAAACCGGTTTTAAATAATAAAAAAAAGATAATAGCGTTTAAAGTTCGGCGCGCGGAAACCAAAAAGATTGAAGATAATGAATATTTTTTTAACTGAGCCTCTGTTAATTTGTGACACAATGACGTAGCCCCTTTTGAGGGTGCTGGGGGTTTCTACATTAATAAACCTTGTGCCTTACTTGGTCTGTACTTTTGAGGTGCAGATGTGTTAAGTAGATGTTTCTGATTTTGAAAATGTTCTGGTATGACTCAAGCCAAGAATGACAGTTTTATAACATTGAACGAAGGCAAAACGATATATAACATAAGAATTTGAAAGGTCAACCCCGAAAATCTCATGGATACAAAAACAAACCATGTTTAAAAGTTATGTATGAATGACCTCCTTCTCTCTCTCTCTCTCTCTCTCTCTCTCTCTCTCTCTCTCTCTCTCTCTCCCTCTGTATCTATCTATCTATCTCCCCCTTTTTCTTTCTCTATTTCTCTCTTTCACTCCACCTTTCTCTCTTTCAATGAAGAAAGAGAGAATTAAATATAATTCCATTATTTTAAAGAGTTGACGCTTGCATTCTGGAATCGGCGGTCGCGACATAGCATACGTCTGGTTTCACCTGGTCTTTATAAAAATATGCTCCTCATTGTTAAATCTTAAATTATATATATATTTTTAAAATGCATTTGTTTGCTATTTTTCTATAAGCGTTAAATTTCAGCATGCCATTCATGCCGACGATGGGAAGATGCCTATAACGACGCAATGAAGACAAGAAGCGACCCACGCCAGCCAGTTATAGTCAACGACATCTCGGCCCGTTTTTGCTGATGTTACCAACGTTTGCCTATCGTTTGGATATCGTTGGATATCGCTTAACCCCCCCCCCCCGGAAGCTGGTTGCGTTCCCAGAATGTTCCTCAATCACGTAACTCTCCTCGGGGAGGCGATAGTACCATAAATTATTCCTATGTGGTTATTTCGTGTTCAATATCTCATACCATACGCACGTGCTTATTCGTTTCCTTCGTAAATATATTTACTTTTCACAAAGTTCCATACATAAATATGTATTTCTTTTTGCATTCAATGTGTTTATGTTAATAATTGCCAAGTCTGTTGAATCAATATCTGTGATTTCAAGTATTTTAATTAAGCGTGCTCTGACAAAAGGGTAGCCACTTTATAAATTGTACATTATCAGGAAATCTTAGGATAATAAACATTAATTTCAATGACACATTTTGAATAATTGTTTTTTCAGTCTAAAATGCACATTTTCGGTATTTTTTAAATATTTATCTGAACGGACCGTTCACATACGAAGTGTAAACTTCTGTATATTTTAGGGTATGCTGACAACGAATATTACGGTTTGATTCGTGGCTGATAAGTAGTTTACCTGACATGAATACATTTGTCATCAGACCTAAAAGCTAATGTAATCCCTGTCAGCAATTTTTGGCACAACAGAGGAGTTAGTAATGCGCATGCTTAACAACTTTCGGAATAAACACGCTGACTTCCTATGTTAAGAACGGCTTTCGGAATAAACACCCTAACTTCCTATGTAAAGAACCACATTCGGAATAAACACCATAACTTCCTGTGTAAAGAACATCTTTCGGAATAATCACCGTAATTTCCTATGTAAAGAACGGCTTTCGGAATAAACACCCCTACTTCCCCATATGTTTTTGATATGATCAATTATAATCCTTTGTAATCTATGGATTGCGTTTTTAATGAAGATACGGCAGTAGAATTTCCTGTAGAAATGATTACAACTGCCTGGAATGCCACACCATGACATGATTATGAATGAAAGGATCTCCACTGATATTATTAAGGACTTCTGACCAACCCAATCTGTGTAATAACAAAGGGTTAGCAAAAAAAATGTTTGAACATTGATGTTCTTGCAGCGATTATAATAACTAGAGCTATGACAAGAGAATATTTTGGCCAAGATCAACGTGTAGCATCTGTTCTTCAGATGCGGCACTTCCATTTCTCGTTCTCTTTCAGTGGAGGAGAAATCCTTCACAACTGAGACGATTTTTATTTTTGTACCTTTTCTCCACGTTAAAAACAACGACCCTGGTGTCTAACTCCGTCCCGTGGGGAGATATTGTAAATAGGTATGACAAGAGATTTTTTTTTACTTTCGAGTATATATCCGACACAGTTAGAGACAGTTAATCAACTGAGAACCACACCACTCTATATAAAACATGTAAGATATAAACTGATGTAAACTCGAGAGTCAACATAATGAAAAGAATATTCTCTTGTCATAGACCTAATAATAACTGAAAATATTAATGGCGAAACTGTGTTACTTCCTCGGATTCCCCTTCTTCTTTCTCATATGTCATTTCAGTTCAATTATTTACACTTCCCGATAAAAATTAAATTTGCAATATAGGGACATACACGGTGAAGGAGTTGAGTTTGTTGGTTGACGGTTTAGTCGGAAATATTTACACCTAAAAATACAATTTTAGTTACTTATGCATTTTAGGTACCATGCTGAAATAATAATATTTTTATTACAAAGTCATTTTAAACTTGAGGAGGGAGAGTGTTTTATCACTAGTCTTCCACCTTACAATTGAATAACAAAATAACGTAAAACTTAAATTTAATCGGAAAACACCATTTAAAAATAACGCGGAAATAAAATTGCATAAGCATCAAATGTTAAAGTAGACATTGATCTCAAATGCATATGAAGCCAGAGCGCGATAATATCTGCTATCATATGCATCTGAAAAGGCTGAAACTCAGATTAGTTACTAATCATCCTTCCCATGAAGAGAATGGCTTTCAAAATAATAACATTATTATTTCATCACATAACAAAAAATACTTAATTACCCAACAGTTAAAACTCACTCTTGCATTATTTATTTTCTTTATTTGGAAAACAACGTTTATAACTAAAATTAAAATATAATCGCATAGTTACATTATCAATGATGTTATTAAAATTAACCTACTCACAGTTTATTAGGCAGATTAAATTAAACCAAAATGTAATGCTTATGTTTTTTTTGATATCGCGCTATCTGTGAATATTTTTTTAGGCTAAACATCGAGTTTCACGATACTTTTAAATAATTATTTTTTTACAATTCTGTTTTTTTTTTGTTTGTTGTTGTAATTAAAATTATATTACCTAGCAAAAATATCAAAATAAACTTTATTTATTAAAAGCATTGGCGGGGGAGGTATAACACCTAAAGTAAAATATTTTCTTTAACGAAACCTACTTGCATTATGTAGGTTTATTTAATAATGAATAAATATCGAAAATCTCAGTTAAATATGACTATTTGATTTTTTTTCTAGATTTTATAAACATGGATATGTCTACGGCTTCACAAACGTCACATTAGGAACGTTGTTTTAAAGCGTCGATGATGTAAATGATGTGTAGCGGGTCGGGTTCATATTGGAGACATATTAACGGGAGTTGTATAACGGGGACTCAGAACATATGGTGATGATAATGAAGGAGACATTTAAATCGCACTGGGATGATTCTTGTTAATACCTGTAGAGGGGGGGATACATTATTGATTATGGAGACGAGGACACATAATACTTGGAAGGGTTACACAAGAGTTCGTTATTAGATGATGATAAAAACACATTAACTCTTTCGGTTGTAAAGAATGATGAGACGAGACAACAGTTACAAACATAGTTGGTTTCTTTATTCTTCAACCGGCCGATCGGTGATGTCAGGAACTCAAGCCTTTTCGGCTACATGGTCTACTCTCCTCCCTTCGCTTCTAAGGGACTCTCCTCTCGATCTTACTTGATTCTCTCTCTGACTCTCGCTAACTTCGAACCCACAGATTATATCTATCGAGAAATCTCCGTTGTTTATGACGTCAGAAGTGTACTGTCGAGCTGCTGGACTATATAACATTTTCTACACATGTCTGTCCAACACATTTTTTGCAAACAAAGAATCCTCAATTGTGATTGTTTAATATCTAACCTATTTTTAAACAATATATTTTGACTCGCATTGTGCATTCATTTAACTGACATATTTAATATCCAGATTTCTAAAAGAATAGGCAATCGACTCTTTTTCCAACATTAATAATATTTAGCAATTCTAATAAGATTAACAATTGACTGAAATCCTAATATTCAATTTTCCATTTCTCTGCCTACAGAGTTCGTTTCTAGCCTTTTCCTAATATCATTTAAACTTATCTAGTATGTCTACTTACTCACATGAAAAGGGGGCATCCCTTTCGTGTAACATAAACACAACGTTTGTCTCGTATTTCCATATTTTTTTATGGTGTAAATAATTTGTAAAAAAAAATAGTAGTTTATTTAAATCTTATTTTAAATGGTAAAAAGTTAAAATAATAATAATAATAAACTGCAGTAACGTTGTTTAGCATAGAGTTGATGGGTAAAACTGTGGCGCGGATGTTTCTATTATACGCATTAAAAAATGAAACAACTGATTAGCCTATTTTGGCAGTACAAACTTGTTCCTTTTCTTCAACCTTAGTAATTTAATATTTAAAACGTTGATTATTAAAAATAACACGTACGTTTACTTTGAACAGAGATATTGTCCTCAAAAATGAATATTTCAGGTGCTCTGTTTTATCATTAAATTTTATAAACCTTGTCCAACAAGACTAAGCTGTTGGTTTAATTCTAAAGTAGATTATCTTCTGTTTACATTACGCGGCTTATCGATGTCTACTTAGCGAGTCACCTTTAGTGATTCTTTATTTACAGAAATCATTTCCAGGGCCGTAGCATTGTACTTTAATTGTGGAGCAGTAGGTTAAAGCGTTTCCCTTCTTCGCAACGCCTTCTACAACTTTCGCTGCTCGTTCGCTTTTGACATCTGCGGATATTTTTTGTATTTTTTTTTCATTTATTTTTTTCACGTATAAGTCTTGGATTACTTCTTTTCCATTAGTTTTAGGGAAACGCAAATATGTCTAAAACAAAATATATTGTTTTTTTTTCCTATTTCAACATTGTTTATTATTTAAATAAACCGTTCTGTTTATAATGTTTACTTGTACAGCTTACTTAAAATGGTCACTTTATTAAATAATGTTTAAATTTATACTTGCAAACGCACAGGCGAGTACAGGAATTTAGATCCCTTTAAGGGAAGCAGGGTTCAATAGTTGTTTTGCCACCATAACTCCAGCCTTGCCCTGAACTTTAACCTGAACCATACCTTGAGAAATACACTGAACCTTCCAGCAAATTTTGTAACAACCCCAGCCTCAAGCACAAAATGGGGCGTCTATTGCAAAAGCCATTTTAACATGAGGACATTGGGGGTGGCCAACAACAAAAAACAATAGCCGTATTTAATTTTTTTACGCGGGGGGGTGCATACTACTACCGGGCAACGCCGGTTAACGGGTCCTGCTAATCTTGACATTAGTAAAAACACCGTCGGATGTACTATACTTGTATTATACATCTACGATACAGCATAATGTTTAATATATTTCTAAATTTTTTATAACTTTTCTTAAGTTCTAGATGTTTGCTGGAAGTAGCGTGTAAGTATCTTGAAAGCATCAGAATGATAGGTAATTGTCGAAGATATTATGATTCAAAGATATTATTCTTGTGATCCAATAACATTTCGGTCGCATTATCGTGTTTCTTTATTGAAATTTTTCCGAGTATTAATCAGAAGATTCCGCATTAGTAAATCTCAGGGGAATTTTTAATGGAACCATTTGCCTGAAACGCATAAGCGAGATAACATGTAGAACTAATTTGGTCTATTGGCATGACGACACATAAGATAGATATGCAAATCCTTACGCAATCTGCTATAACAGATGACGCGATTCATTTTAGATTTTTTTTTTCTTTAGAATTAACGCAGTCAATCGACATGCGGCAACGCAGCCGTGTTTTTTTACGGGTGGGTAACTATGTTAATTTCTTTGAAATTAGTTCCAACTTGACAGACGTTGATGGGACTTGCAGGCAAGAGGCCAACACATCAAAGGTGTGGGATGTAGTATTCTCGGTAGTAAACAGAATACATATATAAATAAAAAAAATGTAAATGTCGCAGGCAGAAGGAAGTCATATGTACGAAGTCAGCCATGGATTATCTGCTCTTGATTTTACAAAATAAAGGAAAAATATATCGAACACTTATGAGTAAAAAATGAGATTAAAAAATCTGGAAGAATATAAACATTATTTACATCGATAAGAACAAATAAAAAAATAAGGAGAACAAATATTACAATTAAGGAAAAAATAAAAAGCAAAATAAAAAAATATAATTAAGTTTTTCGTATTAGTTGGATTCATCGAACACCTATTTGAGTGTGATTTTCACAAGGTTTCCGTCGATGTAACCTCCGACCTTCTTCAGGTTTATCTTGTCGAACTCGGGAATGTTTCTGTCGAACTCATGACATTGGACGGAATTTCGAGGGGAACCCTTTATTTACTTCAGAAGTTACTTCTTGAATAAAAGGATGCAAACATACAAACACTAAAGGAAGCCTATCTTTTAAAAATGAGACGGAGTAAACCGTGGAAGAAATGAATAGATATAATTAACACAAGAAAAGAAACAGGTAGACAAAATTATGAATCTACACATAAAAATATAATCAGAAATAAAAAGTAAAGAAAAATTAAATTCGAAAGAAAAAGAGAAATAAACGATTACACAAATGAGCTCTGCGAATACTCGGCGAATACTCGGCGGATGGCGGCGAAAATGCTGGTGCTAGTGTTGTTGGAGGTCATGTTGGTGATGTTCCTAACGTATGACCAAACAATGATGTATAGCAAGTTCATATCGGTGAAGGAGGGGGCATTGAAAGTAGGGTACAAATCGGGGCATACCTTCTGAAGTAAACCTGGGTCTCTTTAGACTTAAAGGTCAGCGCCGAGTCTTGCTGTTATACCCCTGGGTCTGCTAGCCGCCACCTGATCGCACCAGGGGGAAACCACACTTTCAGCGCATTCAGGTAAACTTTAGTGTTGACTTTCAAGCCGATTCGAAAGTGTGAGGTGGCATGATGTGAACCTCATTCGAAACAGCACCAAATACAATAACCGTGACCGAAAACTTTGTTTTCATAAATTTAGGCACGTGTATGTTATTTGTGACAATTCAGCGATGTATTTTGAAGGTGCTCACAATAGTCCTAATATCAGAACTTGGATCGGCAGAGAGCATGAATTATACAGCGGCGAAGCTCCGATTTCCTTCTTTGGATATTGTGTCATTTTCAGACATGATAGTAGATTCGTATCGTTCTCGAAATTCGTATGCAAATGCCTAATTAATAAATGGCCTGATTCAAAAAGAAAACGGTTTTTTTTATCAAACGGAGATGAAATCATGTCGTATGCTCCAGCGCGATATTTTTGTCGTTCCAACCATTATTGTTCCAATTTCTGGAATGCACCATAAAGCTCATTGTGTGAGCGTGTCAATAACTCTCGTCACAGCTTATTTCATCTCCTCAATTGCCTCATAACGGTATCCTCTAAGGGTTTCATTGAGCTTACGAAATAACCAAAAGTCATAGAGAGCAAGGTCTGGATTATAAGGAGAGCGAGGAACTGTTTTGATGTGCATTCTGGTCAAATAGCCTGGGACAAAGATGGAATTGTGAACTCGTGCATTGTCCTCTAACCCGATTTTTAAAAGTGCTGACGGTTCCGACGGAATATCTTCCTGATCTCCCTCAAACCTCAACATAGTATTCTAGGTAGACTGTCTGTCAAGTGGGAACCTAACGCATGCAGATTATGCTCGTTCTGTAAAAAGAGGGATCATAATACAGTTTCTGGTAGGATTTGCTCCGTCTGACCTTCTTAGGTCTGGAAGATCTTGAATGTGTCAACTGGGAACTCTGTATTTCAGTCTCTGGGCAATAGCAGTTTTACAAGCTGTCATCGCATGTCACCAGCGCACCGAGAACTCTAGGATCTGAACTGATCAGATTGACCATCTCCCTGCTCTCATGAATACGTTTTTCCCTCTGATCCTTTCTGAGTACCGTTGGGACAAACTTCGCGTAAATCATCCACATCTTCAGTTCCTTGCGAATACTTATTTTACAGTTATCACACTGACATAAGCCTGTGCACTAATTGTCTCTATAGATACACGATAATCCTTACCCATGAAATTCCTTATTTGGCCAAGCAATTCTTATATTTGCCTATCTTAATCCTCCAATATCTCTTATCATCAGTTGTTGTCATTGTTCTATCCCACAAGTTTGTTAATAAATATTTTGTATTCTTTTTTAATCTGAAATAGATTCTCTCGAGTTCATAGCAAACGTAGTAATGAGAATATCATTCTTTGAAAATTTTCCCCGACAAAATATAAAAAGTGGCGATGGTTTTCCGGCAGTTAGGAAGTATCTATAGTTGAGTGTCCGTTACATATTCACACTCAGGATGAGAATTCAAATAATACGAGCAGCTTCATTTTTCTGGGTTTTTTTATATGGTTCACGGCAACGACAGGTCGGTCCCCTAGTCTATTACATAAAAGGTGCATAAAAGGTGCATAAAAGCCAGTTGTTTGTGTGCTTGTATGCACAGCTTAGATTTTAAAAAATAAATGAAAGACACACAATTTTTATATTTTCTTGATTGTCATTGCCTCAAATTTAGAAAGAGGTTGATTAAATCCTTGGGATAGAAATGACAAATATTTTGTTGGAATTGAAATTACATCGTATTTTAATTAGTGTGTTTCATCCGCTCATTCGGATATCTTTTTTTTCTAAAAGTGTCAGAATTATCTCAGTTTTTAAAGCAAAAGAATCGAAACTTTGACCTTACAGTTTTGGTTTCATTACATGGCTTCATTTACACACACACACACACACACACACACACACACACACACACACACACATACATATATATATATATAGATAGATATATACATATATAAATATATATATATATATATATATATATATATATATATATATATATATATTGGATAGAACAGATAGTAAACCAGAATTTACTCATCTATAGGTGGGAACAATGCTAAATAGAGCTTGGGAGTATTCCTCAAATTTATAAGTACTGAATATCCCTAGATAAAACCTAGAATGCCCCCAAATTTTGTTAACATTGTTTTAGTTGTTCGCGTAATCCTAGAAAGAAAAGGTGTCCTTAATTATGGTGTTGCCCGGTATAAATAACTTCTCTGTCCATTTGCCAAAATCCATAGTACTCAATATCTTGCATAAACCACATTGTAATCCATAGCTGAGATGAAATATACACCCCAAATGTATTTTCTAGAGGGCTTGAGTTGGATTTGCTAGTGCTTTGAAGGTACAAATATGTAGCATTTATGGCACACACTATTTTATATATGCAATCCCAGTTCTGCTAGTATTAGTATATCACAAACATCAAACCACAAATACTTGAAACTTATTGAGTTATATCATCCCTATATATGATAAAAGAGGCGCAATTTTCGCTATATACAATAAAAGAGGCGCAATTAGCCCTATATTTAATAAAAAGGTGCAATTAGTCCTAAAAACAATAAAAGAGGCGCAATTATTCCCCTCTGGGCCGAAATACAGTAGGTTTAAAACAACAGATAGCACAGATAGCATAGTCTTATGTATAGCCTATTAGCCACTATCTACGTAACTTTATAAAGACTTTTCTGACACATCCATATGTTTAAAAAAATCCTAGCTTAGTCCGAGGAGCTGCAGCATCACTATCGCATTTACCTACAGAAGAAATAGTCACGATTTTTACCTCGTATCATTAACGTCCCACTACCGGCACCAGTAAACACCGCAGATGGTTTAACACATTGTTCGGGTACTATGGTTTCAGCCTTTAAAACTCATAGCACAGCCGTTAAATTCCTGTTCGCCGATTCGAAAAATAATAAATACCCCCTGAAAACCTTCCGGCTATTCTCATTGGCTTACACCAGAACACAGCCTTATTCCAGAATATGCTGCTATGCATTAAAGCGAACGATAAAGATCCAACATGGCATCTACAGATATGCGCTTTACTTAGCCGGTGGAAATTAATTGCACCTCTCTCTATCTCCCTAAATATGTTTTGGAGAGAAAGAGAAAAAGAGGGAGAGAGGAAAGAGAGAGAGAGAGAGAGAGAGAGAAAAGAGAGAAATAGAGTGCATTCGAACCGACAGGATAGATAGATAAAATTCTTACTTAACCGCTCGGGACTAATTGCTTCTCTCTATATAGAGCTCTCTATATCTCTCACTCTATATCTATTTACCTAAATGTGTTTACCGAAAGAGAGAGACAGTCAGAAAGAGAGAGAATGACAGAAAGAGGGAGAGAGACAGACACAGGAAAAAAGCGACCAAGTGAGTTTACAAGTAAACGAATGAATAATATACGTTAAGAGTTTAAGATTAAAATAAATTATTTTATTTAAAAAAAAGAACTTTTGCACAAATAAACAATGTCGTTTAGTTATACAGAAAGCCTCGAACACTGTTATAGAAAAGGGGACACGTTGGGTCGACACCGGTATATATATCGTGAACAGAAATTTGTTTCTATTTACGTAATTATTGGCAGTGTAATACTGTGATTAGAATTTAATTAAAATTAATCACGTTGTTTAACATATAAACAAAAGAAATAATGAAAAATTAAGTTATAAAATGATTACATGTATTTTATTTTATTTTATTTTAGCATCGAACAATGTAAATGAAATCTTGTTTTTTCCCACCCGAAAAAAATAATGAAAGTAGAAGTTAAATATCGAATTCCTGTGGAGACGCAGAAAAAAGGAACTAGCGTTTCCGCGCATCATCATATATAAATTTTAAAATCAAACCAAAATCTTATTTGTACTGTTCAATCTTTTAATTTTTAAATTATAAATTAAAACACATTTAATCATTTGTAATCTTCATTTCTTTGTTATTTGTTAAATAACGTTGTGTTTGTATTTCTCAATGTTTTAAATTTTAAATTATGCAATAAAAATGTTCAATCATAAAATAAAAGACATAAACTCCTTTTATTGTTTAAACATTGTGGTTTAGCTATATACGAGTGTCGACAAAACCTGCCCCTTTTTTGATAACAGGGTTCGAGGCTACTTGTATGCAATAAAGTACTTAAAGAAAGAATATAGGAATAGAGAGTGCGATCAAAATGAAATATAATCTACATTTGATTATCAAATGAAGCGGTTATAAAAACAGGGCAATATCAAATCGAAGAATTAAACAAATAATATAGAATAAAATGGATGGCCACATACAATGCTGCTAAGACTAAGCTTGTTTCATTCAATAACTACAAGAAACCTTCTCTACAACCAATAGCAATGGCCAAGAATACATTGCCTGAAAGTACTTCTTTTAAACTCCTCGGCCTAACGTTTACAGGGAATATGAACTGGAATAGATACATTGAGAGCATTGCCAAGGCTGCTGCAAGGAAGGTTGGCTCCCTCGACCGTGCTAGAAAACTACTTACGCCTGACAGTATCATGTACCTCTATAAGGCCACCATTCGCCCATGTATGGAGTACTGTTGTCACATCTGGGGCTGGTGCATCTGCTGCTTGTCTCTCGCTTCTGGACAGGATTCAAAAAAGAGTCGCCAACCTGATAGGTCCTGAACTGTCATCTAGGCTTCAGCCTTTGTCCCATCGACGAAATGTTGGATCCCTCTGCCTGTTCTACAAATACTTTTTGAATGCTCTGACGAACTGCAAACACTTGTACCTCCCCGACGTAACTACCCCCGACAAACCCGACAAGCTACTAAGTCTCATCCCTTTACAGTAGAGATCCCTAGGTGCAAGAAAGCGTTTTACTCCAATAGTTTCCTTCCCCAGAACTGTAGGTCTTTGGAACTCCCTTCCGGGATTCTGCTTTCCTAACTGTACTGATATGCAGAAGTTCAAGTGTAATGTGAACAAACATCTTTCTACTCATCTCCCTTCATGATGACCTTGCTAATTAAGTCCCTGATAGTAGCCCCCTGCTTCAATGTGGCACTGTGTCTTGTTTGGGGTGAAAATTGAATTAAAAAAAACTACCCCAGAAACAAGCAAGAAAACAATGAAAGATAATTAGTAAGAGTGAACAAAAGAAAAATAAGAGAAGAAACAAATCCAAAAGAAGAATAAATATTCAATCAGAACGAAAAATAATAAAAATTGAAAATTTTAATAATAAAATAAATTAATAATAATTTTAATAATAAAATAATAAAATAGAAATAAACACCACAAAAACAGAAAGAAATAAAATAAGATTAACAAAATACATATAAGTAAAGAAAAACAACAGTTAAAAACGCAAATTCAATATGACAAAAAAGTAAGAATGAAAAAAGTGATAGCTGATGTTAAATTCTTTAAACATCATTAAATTCCGAAATTAAACCCCTCTTATAGTAATACTCTTCTAGCAGAACCTGTCGAATTTTCAGGGTAGTTGAACAATTTAATACCACATTATGAAGAAAATGAAGAAAAATAAAATAAAACAAACCACGTAAATTTAAACAATATTTTGTGAATTCATTTTACAGTAGTAAAATGAATTCACAAAAAATTGTTCAAAGCTATAAAGAATTAAAATTGTGTAAAGCTATAAAGAATTAAGTGTAAGAATTTACATTTTTTTTTCAAAGTACATTTAAAAACACAACACATTTCTGTTTTTGCTGAATAAACTTAGATATAAAATTATAAAGGAATATATATTAATTCACTTGAACATTTTTAATTTTAAAAAAATACAATAAAAAATATTCTCCTCTAAACGTGCCTTTTTAAAATAATAAATAAAACGGCTAATTTAAAATTATTAACAGACAGATATGTTTATTCTTGATTGTGTAGAGAATTTTATTAAAAGAAATTATTTTAATGATGCTTTTTTTTCTACTGATAAAAAGCGATTATAAAAAGAGGTAATTCGTTTCTCATTAATTAGTTTGCGATGATGATGTTTTTTTTTTTTTGTTTTTTTTTTTTGCAACACCGGATGTCGGAGAAGTAAATTAATATTTAGATTACGAAATTTGTTTAATAAGATCGGATTAGTCTATCCCTATCATGGATAGCCGAAGACGTTGACCGTTGTTATATTCTGTTTTCTCACCAATGCGCACAGTTCATATTAATCTGCCGGCACCGGGTATCGTTCCATTACTAAATAATAATTTCGTACACGCAATCGAAATCCTCAAGGTGAATAGATCATGTTTTCAATTTGGTTTTTATGGGATGAACCATTTTGGCTCGAATTCCATTAGGTTGCTCCTGATATGAATGAGTTTTATATGGCATCCAATTTATTATCAAGAACACGGACTTTGGTTGAAACTTGACTGCATCTAATCTGATACAAATGCTGGGAGATCAATTTCACGAAAATATTATTTGCACTTGTAAATTGTCCTCAGTGAATCGTCAGTAAGCAATAAAACACGGTTTTTGATAAATAGCAGTACTCCCATAGTTTTCCCTTTCCATCAGTTGGCATCTAACCCAATCTTATGAACTATTATTCTCAAACGAATGTGGGCCTTGATGAGGATAACCGTGAAAAAAGTTTGCATAGTTCTGATAGAGCGTCTGCATTAGAGTGTAACAGAAAATTTCAAATCACACACACACAAAAAAAAAAAATGATAAAAACTAAACGTGTACATGTGAGTGCCTACCGTGAAAAAATATATTTCAGCAGATATTCGGCATCACTTGAGTTGTCAGGCCGCCAAATTACTGCACAACATGGCTCAAGAAGCGCATACAACTATATTCTTCTA
Source organism: Euprymna scolopes (assembly GCF_053919585.1). Lineage (NCBI taxonomy): Eukaryota > Metazoa > Mollusca > Cephalopoda > Sepiida > Sepiolidae > Euprymna > Euprymna scolopes. The sequence goes on along the minus strand of NC_136489.1, from coordinate 108,562,841 downwards.
TTTCTATGTGAGAAGGCACCGAATGTGTAAGTGTGGAAGATTATATTTTGAACTTAATAGAGTCAGAATTGACAATATATATATATATATATATATATATATATATATATATATATATATAGAGAGAGAGAGAGAGAGAGAGAGAAATGTATATATATACATATATATATATATATATCATTACTTCATTTAATCACATAAATTAATATATGAAGATATGATTTATGCGTGAATTTTTCAATATTTACTTCAACAGTGCCCAATACATAGGTAGAGAAGATAGTAAATTATGAAAATATATATATCAATAAAGCTACAAAGAATATTCAGCGTTTCATTCTCGTGAGAATTCGGCATAAGCCTGGTGAATTATCACGAGAACAAAACGCGGAATATTCTGTGTAGCTTTATTGCTATATATATTTTCATAACTTACTTTCTCTCTCTCTCTCTCTCTCTCTCTCTCTCTATATATATATATATATATATATATATATATATATATAATTAAAAAAGTCAAATGATCTTGTAACGGGTGTTGTTACTACACATCCGGCTTACGACTTCCGGTTGCGCATGCGTACATACATTTTCTTCTACACTAACAACATAAATAAATAACTCCAAACATAGGTTTTATTTAAATTACGTTACAAATAAATAATCAACGCGACAATAAAACGTATTGTTTTACTCTGTACGTTTACAGCGTACCAATTGTTTTTTTTTTTGCGTTTAAATTATCCAAATAAACAATTGTTAATACTTCCTGCATTTTTTATATCGTTCATTTCCATATTACGTTAAAGTTATTTTAACGCAATTTTTTACAAGTAAATCTCCTTTGACAACCATAAGAGCATTTTTCACGGCGATTTTCCTACCGCCTTCCTTTCTTTTAATATTATTCGCCATTTTTTAATACACCTTTCTTAAAAAAGTCTTATACATTTTCTTCTACTCTACGAGCATCAATAAATAACTCCGAAAATAAGTTTTATTTAATTTGCATTACAAATAAATAATCAACTCGACAATAAAACGTATTGTTTTACTGTGGACATTTTCAGACTCTCAATTGTTTTTTTTTTCGCGTTTAAATTATCTTAAACGTCTGCCAACGGTTTAGGTCTCGAATAGAAGCTGTAGGCGATTTTTTTTAATAAAATTTAAAAAAATATTTTATGTACAATAAAGTTACTTTTTGTAATACCGATGTTTTTGTTTGTCTTTTTGGTTATTTTTAAAAACGAAATATATGTTCTCAAATACTAGACACACCCTGTAGTTGTGGCTTGGCAAAGCCACAGGTGAGACAACATAGCAAAACCAAGAAATCCGAAGTAAACGACATTCTTAAGCAGGGAAACTAAAGCTGGCTTGCTTAGACGCTATATATATAAATGTATGCTACGTTTGGCATGTTTTATTGGTTTGCAAACATAGGGTTCTTTTTAACAATTGTCATAAACTTTCAACCATAAGATAATTAAATAGTCTTCTAAATGCCTTCTAATTTTTATGTAGTTTCAGTTTATAGAGCCGAATATATGAGCGTTTCAATATTCCGTTTGGCAGCGAGTATAGATATATCCATATATGGGTATACCACATTTTCGGGCAATTTTATGTTCGAAATCTCGGCAACTACTTATCAGAATTAACTGAAGAAGGCTCGTTGTAAAGGTGAGGACCTGACCTGTGTAGTAAGCTATGTAACATTCGCCATTATGGTCGCGCATTACTGTTTCAAATGTGAGAAATAACCTTTCTATATTAATTTAACGTAAAATGATCACCCAATTTATGGCCACCTTGTCTATAAAGTGGATGTTCATTTTACGTTAAATTAATATAGAAAAGTAGTCCTCTACTTTATAATGTTTTCATATCTTGGAAACTGCTAGTGTCCTGGGAGTTTTACTGTTATTTTAGTTTTCAGTACCATCGAAACCCTGTAACATTAATAAATTTAAAGGATTTTTCGTGGGAAGAAAATGCAGTGCACATTTACTAATGTTTCAATCATAGTCATTTGTGTTCCTAGTTTTGCATATAGATTACAAAATATCTTATATTTCCTCAAACCCTCTAGACTTGGTGGAGGAGAGACAAAAACTTGCTGCTATGGTTTCAAATGATCTGAAATAACAGCAAGCGAAGACTTCGTTCCAAATATTTCTATGTTATATCTCCCCTCATTAGATGTCATACATAAAGGGAATTTCACAGTGTATAAAGATTATTTGATACTGGAGATATTTATAATGGAAGATTATTTCCAAAAAAAGGGGAGATATAACATATAAAAATATTTGGAATCAAGTCTCCCCTTACTGGGATTGCAGATCGTTTGAATCCGTAGCAGCAAAATTTTGTCTCCCTTTTATCAAAGCCAGATATTTTGGGAATATATATATATATATATATATATATATATATATATATGTGTGTGTGTGTGTGTGTGTGTGTGTGTGTGTGTGTGTGTGTTTGTGTGCTAATTATTTGGTTATGCTTTTGCGATACGTTTTCAATGAATGTAATTATTTATACGTAAATGCATTTAAATGCGAGTTTGGAATAATTTTGCCTTGTACCAATTTGATACCCATGTATATATATATATATATATATATATATATATATATATATATATATATATATATATATATATATATATATATATATATCATATGTAGACGTTTATCCGTTTTTTATGTACGAGATTAAGTAATAAACTAATTGGCCGATCCTTAAAAAATTTAAAACTTTACCGTTGCACTAAAAGGTCGGTTATGTTATTTCCGTCTAAAGTGTGAAAAACTGGTCGAATCGAGACGCAAGGATCAGTCAGTATATTCGTTGATCGATCCGACGTTACACTTAGCTATAACGATTGAATCGTCTTGGAAACCTTGCTCCGTTTATTTATCTGTTAATCTGTGTATAGAAACAGATAGAACAGATGAACCTATTTTATTTTTAAGCCGTTGATCAAATGGATACGTAATGGTCGGCCTGTCTATTCGCGTAAAGTCATTCAGATATAATGAACCTGTAATACTATTTCGCTGCCTTGTGGTGTTACTATTTGCTATCGGTGAAAACGTGCAGATCGAATGGATATATCAGCTTCGTTTCGTCTATTAGTCGATCGCACGTTTGCTATGTCACACCTCAGTGCGAAAGCGCATAGATAAATGGACACAGAAGAACCGGCCTTAATTTGACGCCCCAAGAACACCAGTTTTTTCTCTTTTAGATAATTTTCGAGAAACTCTGATTACACTACTAGTATTTATTTGGAAATAATTTCGAAATGAGGAGAGATATCTTTCTATCTGTAATCATAAATGCCAAATCCCGTCGGCTGTTTTTCTTAACTGGCTTTCCGTACACAAACGTCGTCTCCCGCCGATTTATGTTTAAAGCAGGAAAGTGGCTCGTTAATAAGCAATGAAAAGAAGTCGGCGGACATTTTGTCTCTTTAGGTTTCTCCGGAATTGAAAAAAGATGCAGCCCAGTTTAAATGTCCAAGCAGCCATTCTTCGGGCAAGACGACAAACAGGATATTCATGCTACGGTCTTTACATTGCGAACTGATTAGCCAGAAGCGATTTACATCTCGCTAGGATAAATGAACGCTTCCAAGTTATTTGGAAACGGTTTAAAGTCGATTCGCCTCTCTTCAAATTACATAATGTACAAATTCTTATAAATTTTTTAGGTCTACTGAGTTGTTTTGCATTCGCCTCGACTTAAATCAATATTTGCATCTCGGCTGACTCTCAGTACATACCAAACCAGGCGTTGAAAAATTTGTGACATTAATAAACGTGCAAGTACTTTATATTTGAAAATCGATATACTATTAAACATGTTTTTTCTTATTTGTAAGAATATGTAAAATTCAATAGCATTTCCATGAGATATTTTTGTGATGTTACACACGAACAAATTAAATTGCCTACAGAGAAATATAAGACTACATAATTTTTAATTGTGAATCTTTTTTCTGTGGATTATCATCTACTACCACTGTTCTATTCCAACACAAACTTTGATATATTTTATATATAGCCAGCAGGTTACTTGGTGTATGCCAAGGGTTATGCGACATTAATAGGAGATGTAAAATTGGGTTAAGTCTATCAGACTTCTAATTCCCATTTTATGTCTGCAGTAAAATCATAAAACGTGAGGCCTTCAAAACTGTGCTGAAACGGTAAAAAATAAAGGATAGACTCAGATTACCACTAAAACTAAGATTCTCCCGCCATTTTTCTGTTAGTCTCGCGTATAAACAGTAAACCAATTGTATAGAAAACGTAGATCTAGCCTTCGGGCTAAGATCAGAGTGTAGAATCTGTTCTGACGCTCCGTTTAGTCTTAAAATACAAAGGATACCCCTTTCGGAGCAGCTGCGCGTGTAGTAGTGAAGCAAGGGTTGCGCGATACCAACTGCATTTCCCCAGAAACGGCACCGCTTGCGTTCAGTAGGAAAGAAAAGTACAGGACGACTGAAAACAATGCCGAGATAAACGAACCCAGAAGTCTCAAATGTCTGACTATTTATGTCACTAAACACTTTAATTATCGACAAATGTGACCTAATTAATAATAATAAGATAATGGTAATGTGTTTAATTTCATACCATGTTTACCAGTTAGAATTAATACGTTTAAAATGACTGCGTTATAATTTATTCTCAATTCTTATTGTTCAAGTTGGGAGGACAGAAGTAAGATGTAATTTTTTTTTGTAAAGACTTGAATTGCTATCAAACATTTACATCTGCGAGTATGGAAGGTGTAATACTTTGCGCAATTAACTAGAAAATCATCTAGCTTAATTGTGCCATTTAGTGTATTGGGTTGCGTCTCGTATGGTATCTTTTATTCCGTTTGTCTTAAAATGCAAACGGACGTTACATCCAAATTTTAACTTAGTTCGCATCATGACACTCTATAAAAAAAAGGCATACCGAATTTTGCATTCCAAGTAAAAGGTAAACACAAAATTAAAATATTAGGTATAGTAAATATCCTTGCTGTCACATCAAAGGAAGTGCTACATAGAACAGATTTTCATGAGTTGCCAGAGGAGAAAGCAACTCCAAAATCCAAAGATTCTTCTCCTTCTTGCAAATCTTATCTTAGAAGCGAAGTGTGATATTCCTTTCCATTTCTTCTTGTTATAATCTACCATTATTTTGATGAATTGTGCCAAATTATGATTAACTTTTTTCATGCGACATTCAAAGCAAGATCTCATTTCTCTCCCACGACACAAGTACTTTCATTTTAACTTTCCACGAGTCTACAATAAAGAAGACTTTCTATGGGCAACCATTCTCGCAAGACTGCTTCGCTGCTGACTACAACTTGATCTTTTTGGAATTCAATGTCAACAAATTCTTAGACTACCTAATAAAAACTACAAAATTGCAGCTATCGAGAGAAGTCCGAAGTAGAATGATTAGAATGTATTATCGTCTTCTAAATTTCATAATAATTAGCCTTTCGAACTATGCCATCTAGTTGTTAATATTTGTACTCAAACATAAAGCAAGTAGGTTTAGAAAATATGAATCCATTAAGAAATTATTTTTTACCAAATTGCGTAATA
>NC_136489.1:108500097-108557112 GCF_053919585.1 Euprymna scolopes | reverse complement strand
TTCAGTTTTAGGGGTGTGGTGTGCTATGAGATGCTGATAGTTTGAACTATTCGGGGAAGACAGGTGACATGATAAACGACGGAAGATGCTGGTTCGAATCATGCCAATGTACGAATTATTTTTGGAGACACATTCTCCTATGGGGCATTTAAAAACGTACACGGCATTTCTAGTTTTAAGCATACTGCCATTGGATATAGGGTTATTATTTATTAGTAATTAACTAGTTTTAAATTTTTGTAATAAATAATAAATCTTATTTTAGAGGGTGTTTTCGTAGGTACGACCTGTTTGTGTACACTATTTTTTTTTCGTCTAATTTGTAATTTTCATGCATCAGATTACAATAATATATGTTTATGTTATTATCGCTGCTATCATTCTTCTTATTATTTTTCCTATTTAATAATAGGAAAAATAAGAAGAAGAATGTGGTAGTTAAAAAGTGTCTAATCTGCCGGACAACTATGTAGTTTGGGAAGCCGTTATTAATTAGAGTTTTTTTACGTTCGAAAGTGAGTTATAGAATATTTCGTTAGTGGAAGAATTACATTTAGTTCTGTAGATAAGATTTTTTACGACGGCGATTTTGTATCTATCAGGGCATTCGATTTTATAATTAGGAAGACATGATTCATTACTGGTAGTTTTTTTGTATGGGTGAGTAATATATTTATCGGTGTCGACTTTTATTTCTATATCGAGAAAGGGGATAATATTGTTTATATTTATTTCATGTGTGGAATTTAGTATGGAATTATTTTTAAGAGCGGTTTTAATGTTTATTAATTCGTCTAAGTTTTCTTTTAATAAGAGTATATCGTCTACATACCTTACGTAAAAAATGTTCGGTAAATGGTCCGACAAAGAGAAAAAGAGGATTACAAGAAAAACAAGCAAGAGTTGTCTGTTATATTTAATGAAGCGAGCATAAAAGAAAAAATGCTACCTAAATATACTAATATATATATATATATATATATATATATATATTAGTATATATATAATCACTTAATTTACTTACGTAAATTAATATACGAAAGTATAGATTTATGCGTAAACTAAAGTATTTACTTCAAAAGTGCTCAATACGTAGGTAGAGCTAGTTAGTAAGTTATAAAATATATATGGCAATTAAGCTACACTGAATATTCAACGTTTCATCCACTCTAGGATTCTTTAGGCTTATGTGTGAATTCTGTGTTTGTTTGTTGTATTTATATGCGCATCTTCTATTGAGATTCTAGTTAGCCAATCAGCTTTCTAGTATCATATATATATATATATATATATATATATATATATATATATATATATATGACCATGACTTGGGTGCATTAGCTGTAATTGAAACCGAAATTAACACTTATGATATATATATATATATATATATATATATATATATATATATATATGAGCAAACAGTTAATAAAATATGTTAAAAAAACAATTTGAAATGAGTTAAAACATATTTAATATGAAAAGGAAACACTAGGTAAATGGATAGTCCTTAAACCGCGGAGTTTCGAAGAAATACTCTCCTTCTCATCAGAGGGTAGGAATTAGCAAAATGCGAGATCGGATTTTGCTTGCAGAAGTATTTGATGAAACAACAAGTAAGTCAAAGATCTTACTCGAAAACAAAATAAGTTAAGCAGAGGAAATATGGTAAAGAAAAAGGTGATTACACATGATTGGATAGGCTGGTGGAAGATAAAAATTTTAGTGACGGTAAAATCCAAATGTAAAACTTCAAGAAAGTTAAAAGAATTTCCATTTGTACAAGTAAAATACAAGGAAATTATAGTAAGACGTTTTGTGTACTTAATGTTGAGTGTACTCCATTTTGTGTTTGACTCGGCATTGTGTGTGTCGACGCGGCACAGCCGATAGTTTCCAATATAATTAAAACAATAATTCTAGACATTAGCGTATTAGCTATATATTTAACCTTTGTAACGACAATAAATTTACAAATAAGCCATGTTAAGAGCTTAATGCCTATAATTGTGGTGCGAGTAGTAGTGAATATAATACTACTCGCACCACAATGATAAAATAAAGACTGGCATGATTATTGTTTTTTTTTTCTTGCGTGCCTTTAGAATATGCAGCCCCCATATATCTTAATGATGAATTTCAATACATTACGAATGTTAAAAAAAAACTACAGTACCCATCCTATTTCATTTCTTACGCAAAAAAAAAGCTACGAAAATACAATATAATATAAACAGACAGAAAATTAAAACAAATACCCCACTATTAAACAGACATCTTTTCATTCCCACCCACACCAAAAATACAAAAATCTACGACACTCGTAATAGACTTGGTTTTCACTTGATACAAACAACTTCCACAACAATAAAACAGACATAAAAAACTACCAAGCACTCTCCCAAAATCCTCACATCCGACGCCGGTATATATTCCATCCCATGTAACAACTGTCAACAAGTGTACATAGGTGAAACACAGCGAAAATTGAAATTAAGACTTTACGAACACAGAAGAGATGTAAGGAATAGTAACGCCCTAAATGCACTCTTTTGCCATTGCGCAGAACACGATCACTCATTTAATTTAGATCATGCGAAAATTATTAAATACGTGATAGATAGAGCTAAAAGAAGACTTTTAGAATCAGCACTAATATTAAATACTAATACCATTGCGCAAAGAAAATGCTTCTACCATTTAGCCCCTAGCATAGGGAAAATAATAATCAAAGAACAAAATATCAAAACAGATCCTGGCTAACCGTTTTTCCTTAAATATTTCAACAAAATGAATAAGTTTACAGAAAAAAAGGGTACATATTTATTTAACGCATTTTTAAAAGTGTATATATAGACATTGAACAACCCAACCTTCCCATACACACATATGTTTGTCCTTCCCGACATGGGTAGGATTCAAAAACTGTTCTCTTTTTCGTATGATCTATGACTTTTTCTTTTCTTGCATTTTTACTTCAATATCGTGAAGATGTCCTCTGAAATAAGGACGAAACGTTGATTATTTTAATAATCTCATTCGGTTTTTCTATTTTTCTCAAAACATACTATATATATATATATATATATATATATATATATATATATATATATAGTAAGTTATAAAATATATATGGCGATTAAGCTACACAGAATAGTCTGCGTTTCATCCACATTCCTGATGAATCCTAGCGTATATGAAACTCTGAATATGTTGTGTAGCTTAAACGTTATATATTTTTTATAACTAACTACCTGGCTCTACCTACGTATTGAGAACTATTGAAGTAAATACTTAAAGTTTACGCATAAATTTATACTTTCGTATATTAATTTATGTGATTAAATGAAGTGTGTATATATATATATACATATATATATATATATATATATATATATATATATATATATATTAGATCCTCACATTAACTGGCTTAACGTCTTGTCTGGAGTTATTTCTATAATAAAAATATCATTCTTCGATGTACTTAAATTTGTAACTGCAATGCAGCTAATCTTCCTATTCATTCATGCATCTGAAAACTAAGCGGTATGAGTTGATTTTATGAATGGAAATATGTAATGAGTAAGGAACAATTATATGGAAACAATTATAACAAAATAAACTTAAAATTCTCAAGTTCTCTAATGTTTCTTAGACGTGCCAATATTTTAACGAATGATTTAGATTTACGTTCTAATCCCCTTATCATATACTCCCATTTTTCGCTTTCACACAAGTCTCTTTAATCTATACGTTATCCCAACATCTACTATCTCGCTCAATCTCTCTATACTGAAACCGGTTTTAAATAATAAAAAAAAGATAATAGCGTTTAAAGTTCGGCGCGCGGAAACCAAAAAGATTGAAGATAATGAATATTTTTTTAACTGAGCCTCTGTTAATTTGTGACACAATGACGTAGCCCCTTTTGAGGGTGCTGGGGGTTTCTACATTAATAAACCTTGTGCCTTACTTGGTCTGTACTTTTGAGGTGCAGATGTGTTAAGTAGATGTTTCTGATTTTGAAAATGTTCTGGTATGACTCAAGCCAAGAATGACAGTTTTATAACATTGAACGAAGGCAAAACGATATATAACATAAGAATTTGAAAGGTCAACCCCGAAAATCTCATGGATACAAAAACAAACCATGTTTAAAAGTTATGTATGAATGACCTCCTTCTCTCTCTCTCTCTCTCTCTCTCTCTCTCTCTCTCTCTCTCTCTCTCTCCCTCTGTATCTATCTATCTATCTCCCCCTTTTTCTTTCTCTATTTCTCTCTTTCACTCCACCTTTCTCTCTTTCAATGAAGAAAGAGAGAATTAAATATAATTCCATTATTTTAAAGAGTTGACGCTTGCATTCTGGAATCGGCGGTCGCGACATAGCATACGTCTGGTTTCACCTGGTCTTTATAAAAATATGCTCCTCATTGTTAAATCTTAAATTATATATATATTTTTAAAATGCATTTGTTTGCTATTTTTCTATAAGCGTTAAATTTCAGCATGCCATTCATGCCGACGATGGGAAGATGCCTATAACGACGCAATGAAGACAAGAAGCGACCCACGCCAGCCAGTTATAGTCAACGACATCTCGGCCCGTTTTTGCTGATGTTACCAACGTTTGCCTATCGTTTGGATATCGTTGGATATCGCTTAACCCCCCCCCCCCGGAAGCTGGTTGCGTTCCCAGAATGTTCCTCAATCACGTAACTCTCCTCGGGGAGGCGATAGTACCATAAATTATTCCTATGTGGTTATTTCGTGTTCAATATCTCATACCATACGCACGTGCTTATTCGTTTCCTTCGTAAATATATTTACTTTTCACAAAGTTCCATACATAAATATGTATTTCTTTTTGCATTCAATGTGTTTATGTTAATAATTGCCAAGTCTGTTGAATCAATATCTGTGATTTCAAGTATTTTAATTAAGCGTGCTCTGACAAAAGGGTAGCCACTTTATAAATTGTACATTATCAGGAAATCTTAGGATAATAAACATTAATTTCAATGACACATTTTGAATAATTGTTTTTTCAGTCTAAAATGCACATTTTCGGTATTTTTTAAATATTTATCTGAACGGACCGTTCACATACGAAGTGTAAACTTCTGTATATTTTAGGGTATGCTGACAACGAATATTACGGTTTGATTCGTGGCTGATAAGTAGTTTACCTGACATGAATACATTTGTCATCAGACCTAAAAGCTAATGTAATCCCTGTCAGCAATTTTTGGCACAACAGAGGAGTTAGTAATGCGCATGCTTAACAACTTTCGGAATAAACACGCTGACTTCCTATGTTAAGAACGGCTTTCGGAATAAACACCCTAACTTCCTATGTAAAGAACCACATTCGGAATAAACACCATAACTTCCTGTGTAAAGAACATCTTTCGGAATAATCACCGTAATTTCCTATGTAAAGAACGGCTTTCGGAATAAACACCCCTACTTCCCCATATGTTTTTGATATGATCAATTATAATCCTTTGTAATCTATGGATTGCGTTTTTAATGAAGATACGGCAGTAGAATTTCCTGTAGAAATGATTACAACTGCCTGGAATGCCACACCATGACATGATTATGAATGAAAGGATCTCCACTGATATTATTAAGGACTTCTGACCAACCCAATCTGTGTAATAACAAAGGGTTAGCAAAAAAAATGTTTGAACATTGATGTTCTTGCAGCGATTATAATAACTAGAGCTATGACAAGAGAATATTTTGGCCAAGATCAACGTGTAGCATCTGTTCTTCAGATGCGGCACTTCCATTTCTCGTTCTCTTTCAGTGGAGGAGAAATCCTTCACAACTGAGACGATTTTTATTTTTGTACCTTTTCTCCACGTTAAAAACAACGACCCTGGTGTCTAACTCCGTCCCGTGGGGAGATATTGTAAATAGGTATGACAAGAGATTTTTTTTTACTTTCGAGTATATATCCGACACAGTTAGAGACAGTTAATCAACTGAGAACCACACCACTCTATATAAAACATGTAAGATATAAACTGATGTAAACTCGAGAGTCAACATAATGAAAAGAATATTCTCTTGTCATAGACCTAATAATAACTGAAAATATTAATGGCGAAACTGTGTTACTTCCTCGGATTCCCCTTCTTCTTTCTCATATGTCATTTCAGTTCAATTATTTACACTTCCCGATAAAAATTAAATTTGCAATATAGGGACATACACGGTGAAGGAGTTGAGTTTGTTGGTTGACGGTTTAGTCGGAAATATTTACACCTAAAAATACAATTTTAGTTACTTATGCATTTTAGGTACCATGCTGAAATAATAATATTTTTATTACAAAGTCATTTTAAACTTGAGGAGGGAGAGTGTTTTATCACTAGTCTTCCACCTTACAATTGAATAACAAAATAACGTAAAACTTAAATTTAATCGGAAAACACCATTTAAAAATAACGCGGAAATAAAATTGCATAAGCATCAAATGTTAAAGTAGACATTGATCTCAAATGCATATGAAGCCAGAGCGCGATAATATCTGCTATCATATGCATCTGAAAAGGCTGAAACTCAGATTAGTTACTAATCATCCTTCCCATGAAGAGAATGGCTTTCAAAATAATAACATTATTATTTCATCACATAACAAAAAATACTTAATTACCCAACAGTTAAAACTCACTCTTGCATTATTTATTTTCTTTATTTGGAAAACAACGTTTATAACTAAAATTAAAATATAATCGCATAGTTACATTATCAATGATGTTATTAAAATTAACCTACTCACAGTTTATTAGGCAGATTAAATTAAACCAAAATGTAATGCTTATGTTTTTTTTGATATCGCGCTATCTGTGAATATTTTTTTAGGCTAAACATCGAGTTTCACGATACTTTTAAATAATTATTTTTTTACAATTCTGTTTTTTTTTTGTTTGTTGTTGTAATTAAAATTATATTACCTAGCAAAAATATCAAAATAAACTTTATTTATTAAAAGCATTGGCGGGGGAGGTATAACACCTAAAGTAAAATATTTTCTTTAACGAAACCTACTTGCATTATGTAGGTTTATTTAATAATGAATAAATATCGAAAATCTCAGTTAAATATGACTATTTGATTTTTTTTCTAGATTTTATAAACATGGATATGTCTACGGCTTCACAAACGTCACATTAGGAACGTTGTTTTAAAGCGTCGATGATGTAAATGATGTGTAGCGGGTCGGGTTCATATTGGAGACATATTAACGGGAGTTGTATAACGGGGACTCAGAACATATGGTGATGATAATGAAGGAGACATTTAAATCGCACTGGGATGATTCTTGTTAATACCTGTAGAGGGGGGGATACATTATTGATTATGGAGACGAGGACACATAATACTTGGAAGGGTTACACAAGAGTTCGTTATTAGATGATGATAAAAACACATTAACTCTTTCGGTTGTAAAGAATGATGAGACGAGACAACAGTTACAAACATAGTTGGTTTCTTTATTCTTCAACCGGCCGATCGGTGATGTCAGGAACTCAAGCCTTTTCGGCTACATGGTCTACTCTCCTCCCTTCGCTTCTAAGGGACTCTCCTCTCGATCTTACTTGATTCTCTCTCTGACTCTCGCTAACTTCGAACCCACAGATTATATCTATCGAGAAATCTCCGTTGTTTATGACGTCAGAAGTGTACTGTCGAGCTGCTGGACTATATAACATTTTCTACACATGTCTGTCCAACACATTTTTTGCAAACAAAGAATCCTCAATTGTGATTGTTTAATATCTAACCTATTTTTAAACAATATATTTTGACTCGCATTGTGCATTCATTTAACTGACATATTTAATATCCAGATTTCTAAAAGAATAGGCAATCGACTCTTTTTCCAACATTAATAATATTTAGCAATTCTAATAAGATTAACAATTGACTGAAATCCTAATATTCAATTTTCCATTTCTCTGCCTACAGAGTTCGTTTCTAGCCTTTTCCTAATATCATTTAAACTTATCTAGTATGTCTACTTACTCACATGAAAAGGGGGCATCCCTTTCGTGTAACATAAACACAACGTTTGTCTCGTATTTCCATATTTTTTTATGGTGTAAATAATTTGTAAAAAAAAATAGTAGTTTATTTAAATCTTATTTTAAATGGTAAAAAGTTAAAATAATAATAATAATAAACTGCAGTAACGTTGTTTAGCATAGAGTTGATGGGTAAAACTGTGGCGCGGATGTTTCTATTATACGCATTAAAAAATGAAACAACTGATTAGCCTATTTTGGCAGTACAAACTTGTTCCTTTTCTTCAACCTTAGTAATTTAATATTTAAAACGTTGATTATTAAAAATAACACGTACGTTTACTTTGAACAGAGATATTGTCCTCAAAAATGAATATTTCAGGTGCTCTGTTTTATCATTAAATTTTATAAACCTTGTCCAACAAGACTAAGCTGTTGGTTTAATTCTAAAGTAGATTATCTTCTGTTTACATTACGCGGCTTATCGATGTCTACTTAGCGAGTCACCTTTAGTGATTCTTTATTTACAGAAATCATTTCCAGGGCCGTAGCATTGTACTTTAATTGTGGAGCAGTAGGTTAAAGCGTTTCCCTTCTTCGCAACGCCTTCTACAACTTTCGCTGCTCGTTCGCTTTTGACATCTGCGGATATTTTTTGTATTTTTTTTTCATTTATTTTTTTCACGTATAAGTCTTGGATTACTTCTTTTCCATTAGTTTTAGGGAAACGCAAATATGTCTAAAACAAAATATATTGTTTTTTTTTCCTATTTCAACATTGTTTATTATTTAAATAAACCGTTCTGTTTATAATGTTTACTTGTACAGCTTACTTAAAATGGTCACTTTATTAAATAATGTTTAAATTTATACTTGCAAACGCACAGGCGAGTACAGGAATTTAGATCCCTTTAAGGGAAGCAGGGTTCAATAGTTGTTTTGCCACCATAACTCCAGCCTTGCCCTGAACTTTAACCTGAACCATACCTTGAGAAATACACTGAACCTTCCAGCAAATTTTGTAACAACCCCAGCCTCAAGCACAAAATGGGGCGTCTATTGCAAAAGCCATTTTAACATGAGGACATTGGGGGTGGCCAACAACAAAAAACAATAGCCGTATTTAATTTTTTTACGCGGGGGGGTGCATACTACTACCGGGCAACGCCGGTTAACGGGTCCTGCTAATCTTGACATTAGTAAAAACACCGTCGGATGTACTATACTTGTATTATACATCTACGATACAGCATAATGTTTAATATATTTCTAAATTTTTTATAACTTTTCTTAAGTTCTAGATGTTTGCTGGAAGTAGCGTGTAAGTATCTTGAAAGCATCAGAATGATAGGTAATTGTCGAAGATATTATGATTCAAAGATATTATTCTTGTGATCCAATAACATTTCGGTCGCATTATCGTGTTTCTTTATTGAAATTTTTCCGAGTATTAATCAGAAGATTCCGCATTAGTAAATCTCAGGGGAATTTTTAATGGAACCATTTGCCTGAAACGCATAAGCGAGATAACATGTAGAACTAATTTGGTCTATTGGCATGACGACACATAAGATAGATATGCAAATCCTTACGCAATCTGCTATAACAGATGACGCGATTCATTTTAGATTTTTTTTTTCTTTAGAATTAACGCAGTCAATCGACATGCGGCAACGCAGCCGTGTTTTTTTACGGGTGGGTAACTATGTTAATTTCTTTGAAATTAGTTCCAACTTGACAGACGTTGATGGGACTTGCAGGCAAGAGGCCAACACATCAAAGGTGTGGGATGTAGTATTCTCGGTAGTAAACAGAATACATATATAAATAAAAAAAATGTAAATGTCGCAGGCAGAAGGAAGTCATATGTACGAAGTCAGCCATGGATTATCTGCTCTTGATTTTACAAAATAAAGGAAAAATATATCGAACACTTATGAGTAAAAAATGAGATTAAAAAATCTGGAAGAATATAAACATTATTTACATCGATAAGAACAAATAAAAAAATAAGGAGAACAAATATTACAATTAAGGAAAAAATAAAAAGCAAAATAAAAAAATATAATTAAGTTTTTCGTATTAGTTGGATTCATCGAACACCTATTTGAGTGTGATTTTCACAAGGTTTCCGTCGATGTAACCTCCGACCTTCTTCAGGTTTATCTTGTCGAACTCGGGAATGTTTCTGTCGAACTCATGACATTGGACGGAATTTCGAGGGGAACCCTTTATTTACTTCAGAAGTTACTTCTTGAATAAAAGGATGCAAACATACAAACACTAAAGGAAGCCTATCTTTTAAAAATGAGACGGAGTAAACCGTGGAAGAAATGAATAGATATAATTAACACAAGAAAAGAAACAGGTAGACAAAATTATGAATCTACACATAAAAATATAATCAGAAATAAAAAGTAAAGAAAAATTAAATTCGAAAGAAAAAGAGAAATAAACGATTACACAAATGAGCTCTGCGAATACTCGGCGAATACTCGGCGGATGGCGGCGAAAATGCTGGTGCTAGTGTTGTTGGAGGTCATGTTGGTGATGTTCCTAACGTATGACCAAACAATGATGTATAGCAAGTTCATATCGGTGAAGGAGGGGGCATTGAAAGTAGGGTACAAATCGGGGCATACCTTCTGAAGTAAACCTGGGTCTCTTTAGACTTAAAGGTCAGCGCCGAGTCTTGCTGTTATACCCCTGGGTCTGCTAGCCGCCACCTGATCGCACCAGGGGGAAACCACACTTTCAGCGCATTCAGGTAAACTTTAGTGTTGACTTTCAAGCCGATTCGAAAGTGTGAGGTGGCATGATGTGAACCTCATTCGAAACAGCACCAAATACAATAACCGTGACCGAAAACTTTGTTTTCATAAATTTAGGCACGTGTATGTTATTTGTGACAATTCAGCGATGTATTTTGAAGGTGCTCACAATAGTCCTAATATCAGAACTTGGATCGGCAGAGAGCATGAATTATACAGCGGCGAAGCTCCGATTTCCTTCTTTGGATATTGTGTCATTTTCAGACATGATAGTAGATTCGTATCGTTCTCGAAATTCGTATGCAAATGCCTAATTAATAAATGGCCTGATTCAAAAAGAAAACGGTTTTTTTTATCAAACGGAGATGAAATCATGTCGTATGCTCCAGCGCGATATTTTTGTCGTTCCAACCATTATTGTTCCAATTTCTGGAATGCACCATAAAGCTCATTGTGTGAGCGTGTCAATAACTCTCGTCACAGCTTATTTCATCTCCTCAATTGCCTCATAACGGTATCCTCTAAGGGTTTCATTGAGCTTACGAAATAACCAAAAGTCATAGAGAGCAAGGTCTGGATTATAAGGAGAGCGAGGAACTGTTTTGATGTGCATTCTGGTCAAATAGCCTGGGACAAAGATGGAATTGTGAACTCGTGCATTGTCCTCTAACCCGATTTTTAAAAGTGCTGACGGTTCCGACGGAATATCTTCCTGATCTCCCTCAAACCTCAACATAGTATTCTAGGTAGACTGTCTGTCAAGTGGGAACCTAACGCATGCAGATTATGCTCGTTCTGTAAAAAGAGGGATCATAATACAGTTTCTGGTAGGATTTGCTCCGTCTGACCTTCTTAGGTCTGGAAGATCTTGAATGTGTCAACTGGGAACTCTGTATTTCAGTCTCTGGGCAATAGCAGTTTTACAAGCTGTCATCGCATGTCACCAGCGCACCGAGAACTCTAGGATCTGAACTGATCAGATTGACCATCTCCCTGCTCTCATGAATACGTTTTTCCCTCTGATCCTTTCTGAGTACCGTTGGGACAAACTTCGCGTAAATCATCCACATCTTCAGTTCCTTGCGAATACTTATTTTACAGTTATCACACTGACATAAGCCTGTGCACTAATTGTCTCTATAGATACACGATAATCCTTACCCATGAAATTCCTTATTTGGCCAAGCAATTCTTATATTTGCCTATCTTAATCCTCCAATATCTCTTATCATCAGTTGTTGTCATTGTTCTATCCCACAAGTTTGTTAATAAATATTTTGTATTCTTTTTTAATCTGAAATAGATTCTCTCGAGTTCATAGCAAACGTAGTAATGAGAATATCATTCTTTGAAAATTTTCCCCGACAAAATATAAAAAGTGGCGATGGTTTTCCGGCAGTTAGGAAGTATCTATAGTTGAGTGTCCGTTACATATTCACACTCAGGATGAGAATTCAAATAATACGAGCAGCTTCATTTTTCTGGGTTTTTTTATATGGTTCACGGCAACGACAGGTCGGTCCCCTAGTCTATTACATAAAAGGTGCATAAAAGGTGCATAAAAGCCAGTTGTTTGTGTGCTTGTATGCACAGCTTAGATTTTAAAAAATAAATGAAAGACACACAATTTTTATATTTTCTTGATTGTCATTGCCTCAAATTTAGAAAGAGGTTGATTAAATCCTTGGGATAGAAATGACAAATATTTTGTTGGAATTGAAATTACATCGTATTTTAATTAGTGTGTTTCATCCGCTCATTCGGATATCTTTTTTTTCTAAAAGTGTCAGAATTATCTCAGTTTTTAAAGCAAAAGAATCGAAACTTTGACCTTACAGTTTTGGTTTCATTACATGGCTTCATTTACACACACACACACACACACACACACACACACACACACACACACACATACATATATATATATATAGATAGATATATACATATATAAATATATATATATATATATATATATATATATATATATATATATATATATTGGATAGAACAGATAGTAAACCAGAATTTACTCATCTATAGGTGGGAACAATGCTAAATAGAGCTTGGGAGTATTCCTCAAATTTATAAGTACTGAATATCCCTAGATAAAACCTAGAATGCCCCCAAATTTTGTTAACATTGTTTTAGTTGTTCGCGTAATCCTAGAAAGAAAAGGTGTCCTTAATTATGGTGTTGCCCGGTATAAATAACTTCTCTGTCCATTTGCCAAAATCCATAGTACTCAATATCTTGCATAAACCACATTGTAATCCATAGCTGAGATGAAATATACACCCCAAATGTATTTTCTAGAGGGCTTGAGTTGGATTTGCTAGTGCTTTGAAGGTACAAATATGTAGCATTTATGGCACACACTATTTTATATATGCAATCCCAGTTCTGCTAGTATTAGTATATCACAAACATCAAACCACAAATACTTGAAACTTATTGAGTTATATCATCCCTATATATGATAAAAGAGGCGCAATTTTCGCTATATACAATAAAAGAGGCGCAATTAGCCCTATATTTAATAAAAAGGTGCAATTAGTCCTAAAAACAATAAAAGAGGCGCAATTATTCCCCTCTGGGCCGAAATACAGTAGGTTTAAAACAACAGATAGCACAGATAGCATAGTCTTATGTATAGCCTATTAGCCACTATCTACGTAACTTTATAAAGACTTTTCTGACACATCCATATGTTTAAAAAAATCCTAGCTTAGTCCGAGGAGCTGCAGCATCACTATCGCATTTACCTACAGAAGAAATAGTCACGATTTTTACCTCGTATCATTAACGTCCCACTACCGGCACCAGTAAACACCGCAGATGGTTTAACACATTGTTCGGGTACTATGGTTTCAGCCTTTAAAACTCATAGCACAGCCGTTAAATTCCTGTTCGCCGATTCGAAAAATAATAAATACCCCCTGAAAACCTTCCGGCTATTCTCATTGGCTTACACCAGAACACAGCCTTATTCCAGAATATGCTGCTATGCATTAAAGCGAACGATAAAGATCCAACATGGCATCTACAGATATGCGCTTTACTTAGCCGGTGGAAATTAATTGCACCTCTCTCTATCTCCCTAAATATGTTTTGGAGAGAAAGAGAAAAAGAGGGAGAGAGGAAAGAGAGAGAGAGAGAGAGAGAGAGAAAAGAGAGAAATAGAGTGCATTCGAACCGACAGGATAGATAGATAAAATTCTTACTTAACCGCTCGGGACTAATTGCTTCTCTCTATATAGAGCTCTCTATATCTCTCACTCTATATCTATTTACCTAAATGTGTTTACCGAAAGAGAGAGACAGTCAGAAAGAGAGAGAATGACAGAAAGAGGGAGAGAGACAGACACAGGAAAAAAGCGACCAAGTGAGTTTACAAGTAAACGAATGAATAATATACGTTAAGAGTTTAAGATTAAAATAAATTATTTTATTTAAAAAAAAGAACTTTTGCACAAATAAACAATGTCGTTTAGTTATACAGAAAGCCTCGAACACTGTTATAGAAAAGGGGACACGTTGGGTCGACACCGGTATATATATCGTGAACAGAAATTTGTTTCTATTTACGTAATTATTGGCAGTGTAATACTGTGATTAGAATTTAATTAAAATTAATCACGTTGTTTAACATATAAACAAAAGAAATAATGAAAAATTAAGTTATAAAATGATTACATGTATTTTATTTTATTTTATTTTAGCATCGAACAATGTAAATGAAATCTTGTTTTTTCCCACCCGAAAAAAATAATGAAAGTAGAAGTTAAATATCGAATTCCTGTGGAGACGCAGAAAAAAGGAACTAGCGTTTCCGCGCATCATCATATATAAATTTTAAAATCAAACCAAAATCTTATTTGTACTGTTCAATCTTTTAATTTTTAAATTATAAATTAAAACACATTTAATCATTTGTAATCTTCATTTCTTTGTTATTTGTTAAATAACGTTGTGTTTGTATTTCTCAATGTTTTAAATTTTAAATTATGCAATAAAAATGTTCAATCATAAAATAAAAGACATAAACTCCTTTTATTGTTTAAACATTGTGGTTTAGCTATATACGAGTGTCGACAAAACCTGCCCCTTTTTTGATAACAGGGTTCGAGGCTACTTGTATGCAATAAAGTACTTAAAGAAAGAATATAGGAATAGAGAGTGCGATCAAAATGAAATATAATCTACATTTGATTATCAAATGAAGCGGTTATAAAAACAGGGCAATATCAAATCGAAGAATTAAACAAATAATATAGAATAAAATGGATGGCCACATACAATGCTGCTAAGACTAAGCTTGTTTCATTCAATAACTACAAGAAACCTTCTCTACAACCAATAGCAATGGCCAAGAATACATTGCCTGAAAGTACTTCTTTTAAACTCCTCGGCCTAACGTTTACAGGGAATATGAACTGGAATAGATACATTGAGAGCATTGCCAAGGCTGCTGCAAGGAAGGTTGGCTCCCTCGACCGTGCTAGAAAACTACTTACGCCTGACAGTATCATGTACCTCTATAAGGCCACCATTCGCCCATGTATGGAGTACTGTTGTCACATCTGGGCTGGTGCATCTGCTGCTTGTCTCTCGCTTCTGGACAGGATTCAAAAAAGAGTCGCCAACCTGATAGGTCCTGAACTGTCATCTAGGCTTCAGCCTTTGTCCCATCGACGAAATGTTGGATCCCTCTGCCTGTTCTACAAATACTTTTGAATGCTCTGACGAACTGCAAACACTTGTACCTCCCCGACGTAACTACCCCCGACAAACCCGACAAGCTACTAAGTCTCATCCCTTTACAGTAGAGATCCCTAGGTGCAAGAAAGCGTTTTACTCCAATAGTTTCTTCCCCAGAACTGTAGGTCTTTGGAACTCCCTTCCGGGATTCTGCTTTCCTAACTGTACTGATATGCAGAAGTTCAAGTGTAATGTGAACAAACATCTTTCTACTCATCTCCCTTCATGATGACCTTGCTAATTAAGTCCCTGATAGTAGCCCCCTGCTTCAATGTGGCACTGTGTCTTGTTTGGGGTGAAAATTGAATTAAAAAAAACTACCCCAGAAACAAGCAAGAAAACAATGAAAGATAATTAGTAAGAGTGAACAAAAGAAAAATAAGAGAAGAAACAAATCCAAAAGAAGAATAAATATTCAATCAGAACGAAAAATAATAAAAATTGAAAATTTTAATAATAAAATAAATAATAAAATTTTAATAATAAAATAAAATAATAAAATTGAAAAACACAAAAACAGAAAGAAATAAAATAAGATTAACAAAATACATATAAGTAAAGAAAAACAACAGTTAAAAACGCAAATTCAATATGACAAAAAAGTAAGAATGAAAAAAGTGATAGCTGATGTTAAATTCTTTAAACATCATTAAATTCCGAAATTAAACCCCTCTTATAGTAATACTCTTCTAGCAGAACCTGTCGAATTTTCAGGGTAGTTGAACAATTTAATACCACATTATGAAGAAAATGAAGAAAAATAAAATAAAACAAACCACGTAAATTTAAACAATATTTTGTGAATTCATTTTACAGTAGTAAAATGAATTCACAAAAAATTGTTCAAAGCTATAAAGAATTAAAATTGTGTAAAGCTATAAAGAATTAAGTGTAAGAATTTACATTTTTTTTTCAAAGTACATTTAAAACACAACACATTTCTGTTTTTGCTGAATAAACTTAGATATAAATTATAAAGGAATATATATTAATTCACTTGAACATTTTTAATTTTAAAAAAATACAATAAAAAATATTCTCCTCTAAACGTGCCTTTTTAAAATAATAAATAAAACGGCTAATTTAAAATTATTAACAGACAGATATGTTTATTCTTGATTGTGTAGAGAATTTTATTAAAAGAAATTATTTTAATGATGCTTTTTTTTCTACTGATAAAAAGCGATTATAAAAAGAGGTAATTCGTTTCTCATTAATTAGTTTGCGATGATGATGTTTTTTTTTTTTTGTTTTTTTTTTTTGCAACACCGGATGTCGGAGAAGTAAATTAATATTTAGATTACGAAATTTGTTTAATAAGATCGGATTAGTCTATCCCTATCATGGATAGCCGAAGACGTTGACCGTTGTTATATTCTGTTTTCTCACCAATGCGCACAGTTCATATTAATCTGCCGGCACCGGGTATCGTTCCATTACTAAATAATAATTTCGTACACGCAATCGAAATCCTCAAGGTGAATAGATCATGTTTTCAATTTGGTTTTTATGGGATGAACCATTTTGGCTCGAATTCCATTAGGTTGCTCCTGATATGAATGAGTTTTATATGGCATCCAATTTATTATCAAGAACACGGACTTTGGTTGAAACTTGACTGCATCTAATCTGATACAAATGCTGGGAGATCAATTTCACGAAAATATTATTTGCACTTGTAAATTGTCCTCAGTGAATCGTCAGTAAGCAATAAAACACGGTTTTTGATAAATAGCAGTACTCCCATAGTTTTCCCTTTCCATCAGTTGGCATCTAACCCAATCTTATGAACTATTATTCTCAAACGAATGTGGGCCTTGATGAGGATAACCGTGAAAAAAGTTTGCATAGTTCTGATAGAGCGTCTGCATTAGAGTGTAACAGAAAATTTCAAATCACACACACACAAAAAAAAAAAATGATAAAAACTAAACGTGTACATGTGAGTGCCTACCGTGAAAAAATATATTTCAGCAGATATTCGGCATCACTTGAGTTGTCAGGCCGCCAAATTACTGCACAACATGGCTCAAGAAGCGCATACAACTATATTCTTCTATTTCTATGTGAGAAGGCACCGAATGTGTAAGTGTGGAAGATTATATTTTGAACTTAATAGAGTCAGAATTGACAATATATATATATATATATATATATATATATATATATATATATATATAGAGAGAGAGAGAGAGAGAGAGAGAAATGTATATATATACATATATATATATATATATCATTACTTCATTTAATCACATAAATTAATATATGAAGATATGATTTATGCGTGAATTTTTCAATATTTACTTCAACAGTGCCCAATACATAGGTAGAGAAGATAGTAAATTATGAAAATATATATATCAATAAAGCTACAAAGAATATTCAGCGTTTCATTCTCGTGAGAATTCGGCATAAGCCTGGTGAATTATCACGAGAACAAAACGCGGAATATTCTGTGTAGCTTTATTGCTATATATATTTTCATAACTTACTTTCTCTCTCTCTCTCTCTCTCTCTCTCTCTCTATATATATATATATATATATATATATATATATATATAATTAAAAAAGTCAAATGATCTTGTAACGGGTGTTGTTACTACACATCCGGCTTACGACTTCCGGTTGCGCATGCGTACATACATTTTCTTCTACACTAACAACATAAATAAATAACTCCAAACATAGGTTTTATTTAAATTACGTTACAAATAAATAATCAACGCGACAATAAAACGTATTGTTTTACTCTGTACGTTTACAGCGTACCAATTGTTTTTTTTTTTGCGTTTAAATTATCCAAATAAACAATTGTTAATACTTCCTGCATTTTTTATATCGTTCATTTCCATATTACGTTAAAGTTATTTTAACGCAATTTTTTACAAGTAAATCTCCTTTGACAACCATAAGAGCATTTTTCACGGCGATTTTCCTACCGCCTTCCTTTCTTTTAATATTATTCGCCATTTTTTAATACACCTTTCTTAAAAAAGTCTTATACATTTTCTTCTACTCTACGAGCATCAATAAATAACTCCGAAAATAAGTTTTATTTAATTTGCATTACAAATAAATAATCAACTCGACAATAAAACGTATTGTTTTACTGTGGACATTTTCAGACTCTCAATTGTTTTTTTTTTCGCGTTTAAATTATCTTAAACGTCTGCCAACGGTTTAGGTCTCGAATAGAAGCTGTAGGCGATTTTTTTTAATAAAATTTAAAAAAATATTTTATGTACAATAAAGTTACTTTTTGTAATACCGATGTTTTTGTTTGTCTTTTTGGTTATTTTTAAAAACGAAATATATGTTCTCAAATACTAGACACACCCTGTAGTTGTGGCTTGGCAAAGCCACAGGTGAGACAACATAGCAAAACCAAGAAATCCGAAGTAAACGACATTCTTAAGCAGGGAAACTAAAGCTGGCTTGCTTAGACGCTATATATATAAATGTAT
The DNA here is from genome assembly GCF_053919585.1 of Euprymna scolopes. Lineage (NCBI taxonomy): Eukaryota > Metazoa > Mollusca > Cephalopoda > Sepiida > Sepiolidae > Euprymna > Euprymna scolopes. The sequence goes on along the minus strand of NC_136489.1, from coordinate 108,538,074 downwards.
GCTACGTTTGGCATGTTTTATTGGTTTGCAAACATAGGGTTCTTTTTAACAATTGTCATAAACTTTCAACCATAAGATAATTAAATAGTCTTCTAAATGCCTTCTAATTTTTATGTAGTTTCAGTTTATAGAGCCGAATATATGAGCGTTTCAATATTCCGTTTGGCAGCGAGTATAGATATATCCATATATGGGTATACCACATTTTCGGGCAATTTTATGTTCGAAATCTCGGCAACTACTTATCAGAATTAACTGAAGAAGGCTCGTTGTAAAGGTGAGGACCTGACCTGTGTAGTAAGCTATGTAACATTCGCCATTATGGTCGCGCATTACTGTTTCAAATGTGAGAAATAACCTTTCTATATTAATTTAACGTAAAATGATCACCCAATTTATGGCCACCTTGTCTATAAAGTGGATGTTCATTTTACGTTAAATTAATATAGAAAAGTAGTCCTCTACTTTATAATGTTTTCATATCTTGGAAACTGCTAGTGTCCTGGGAGTTTTACTGTTATTTTAGTTTTCAGTACCATCGAAACCCTGTAACATTAATAAATTTAAAGGATTTTTCGTGGGAAGAAAATGCAGTGCACATTTACTAATGTTTCAATCATAGTCATTTGTGTTCCTAGTTTTGCATATAGATTACAAAATATCTTATATTTCCTCAAACCCTCTAGACTTGGTGGAGGAGAGACAAAAACTTGCTGCTATGGTTTCAAATGATCTGAAATAACAGCAAGCGAAGACTTCGTTCCAAATATTTCTATGTTATATCTCCCCTCATTAGATGTCATACATAAAGGGAATTTCACAGTGTATAAAGATTATTTGATACTGGAGATATTTATAATGGAAGATTATTTCCAAAAAAAGGGGAGATATAACATATAAAAATATTTGGAATCAAGTCTCCCCTTACTGGGATTGCAGATCGTTTGAATCCGTAGCAGCAAAATTTTGTCTCCCTTTTATCAAAGCCAGATATTTTGGGAATATATATATATATATATATATATATATATATATATATGTGTGTGTGTGTGTGTGTGTGTGTGTGTGTGTGTGTGTGTGTTTGTGTGCTAATTATTTGGTTATGCTTTTGCGATACGTTTTCAATGAATGTAATTATTTATACGTAAATGCATTTAAATGCGAGTTTGGAATAATTTTGCCTTGTACCAATTTGATACCCATGTATATATATATATATATATATATATATATATATATATATATATATATATATATATATATATATATATATATATATATCATATGTAGACGTTTATCCGTTTTTTATGTACGAGATTAAGTAATAAACTAATTGGCCGATCCTTAAAAAATTTAAAACTTTACCGTTGCACTAAAAGGTCGGTTATGTTATTTCCGTCTAAAGTGTGAAAAACTGGTCGAATCGAGACGCAAGGATCAGTCAGTATATTCGTTGATCGATCCGACGTTACACTTAGCTATAACGATTGAATCGTCTTGGAAACCTTGCTCCGTTTATTTATCTGTTAATCTGTGTATAGAAACAGATAGAACAGATGAACCTATTTTATTTTTAAGCCGTTGATCAAATGGATACGTAATGGTCGGCCTGTCTATTCGCGTAAAGTCATTCAGATATAATGAACCTGTAATACTATTTCGCTGCCTTGTGGTGTTACTATTTGCTATCGGTGAAAACGTGCAGATCGAATGGATATATCAGCTTCGTTTCGTCTATTAGTCGATCGCACGTTTGCTATGTCACACCTCAGTGCGAAAGCGCATAGATAAATGGACACAGAAGAACCGGCCTTAATTTGACGCCCCAAGAACACCAGTTTTTTCTCTTTTAGATAATTTTCGAGAAACTCTGATTACACTACTAGTATTTATTTGGAAATAATTTCGAAATGAGGAGAGATATCTTTCTATCTGTAATCATAAATGCCAAATCCCGTCGGCTGTTTTTCTTAACTGGCTTTCCGTACACAAACGTCGTCTCCCGCCGATTTATGTTTAAAGCAGGAAAGTGGCTCGTTAATAAGCAATGAAAAGAAGTCGGCGGACATTTTGTCTCTTTAGGTTTCTCCGGAATTGAAAAAAGATGCAGCCCAGTTTAAATGTCCAAGCAGCCATTCTTCGGGCAAGACGACAAACAGGATATTCATGCTACGGTCTTTACATTGCGAACTGATTAGCCAGAAGCGATTTACATCTCGCTAGGATAAATGAACGCTTCCAAGTTATTTGGAAACGGTTTAAAGTCGATTCGCCTCTCTTCAAATTACATAATGTACAAATTCTTATAAATTTTTTAGGTCTACTGAGTTGTTTTGCATTCGCCTCGACTTAAATCAATATTTGCATCTCGGCTGACTCTCAGTACATACCAAACCAGGCGTTGAAAAATTTGTGACATTAATAAACGTGCAAGTACTTTATATTTGAAAATCGATATACTATTAAACATGTTTTTTCTTATTTGTAAGAATATGTAAAATTCAATAGCATTTCCATGAGATATTTTTGTGATGTTACACACGAACAAATTAAATTGCCTACAGAGAAATATAAGACTACATAATTTTTAATTGTGAATCTTTTTTCTGTGGATTATCATCTACTACCACTGTTCTATTCCAACACAAACTTTGATATATTTTATATATAGCCAGCAGGTTACTTGGTGTATGCCAAGGGTTATGCGACATTAATAGGAGATGTAAAATTGGGTTAAGTCTATCAGACTTCTAATTCCCATTTTATGTCTGCAGTAAAATCATAAAACGTGAGGCCTTCAAAACTGTGCTGAAACGGTAAAAAATAAAGGATAGACTCAGATTACCACTAAAACTAAGATTCTCCCGCCATTTTTCTGTTAGTCTCGCGTATAAACAGTAAACCAATTGTATAGAAAACGTAGATCTAGCCTTCGGGCTAAGATCAGAGTGTAGAATCTGTTCTGACGCTCCGTTTAGTCTTAAAATACAAAGGATACCCCTTTCGGAGCAGCTGCGCGTGTAGTAGTGAAGCAAGGGTTGCGCGATACCAACTGCATTTCCCCAGAAACGGCACCGCTTGCGTTCAGTAGGAAAGAAAAGTACAGGACGACTGAAAACAATGCCGAGATAAACGAACCCAGAAGTCTCAAATGTCTGACTATTTATGTCACTAAACACTTTAATTATCGACAAATGTGACCTAATTAATAATAATAAGATAATGGTAATGTGTTTAATTTCATACCATGTTTACCAGTTAGAATTAATACGTTTAAAATGACTGCGTTATAATTTATTCTCAATTCTTATTGTTCAAGTTGGGAGGACAGAAGTAAGATGTAATTTTTTTTTGTAAAGACTTGAATTGCTATCAAACATTTACATCTGCGAGTATGGAAGGTGTAATACTTTGCGCAATTAACTAGAAAATCATCTAGCTTAATTGTGCCATTTAGTGTATTGGGTTGCGTCTCGTATGGTATCTTTTATTCCGTTTGTCTTAAAATGCAAACGGACGTTACATCCAAATTTTAACTTAGTTCGCATCATGACACTCTATAAAAAAAAGGCATACCGAATTTTGCATTCCAAGTAAAAGGTAAACACAAAATTAAAATATTAGGTATAGTAAATATCCTTGCTGTCACATCAAAGGAAGTGCTACATAGAACAGATTTTCATGAGTTGCCAGAGGAGAAAGCAACTCCAAAATCCAAAGATTCTTCTCCTTCTTGCAAATCTTATCTTAGAAGCGAAGTGTGATATTCCTTTCCATTTCTTCTTGTTATAATCTACCATTATTTTGATGAATTGTGCCAAATTATGATTAACTTTTTTCATGCGACATTCAAAGCAAGATCTCATTTCTCTCCCACGACACAAGTACTTTCATTTTAACTTTCCACGAGTCTACAATAAAGAAGACTTTCTATGGGCAACCATTCTCGCAAGACTGCTTCGCTGCTGACTACAACTTGATCTTTTTGGAATTCAATGTCAACAAATTCTTAGACTACCTAATAAAAACTACAAAATTGCAGCTATCGAGAGAAGTCCGAAGTAGAATGATTAGAATGTATTATCGTCTTCTAAATTTCATAATAATTAGCCTTTCGAACTATGCCATCTAGTTGTTAATATTTGTACTCAAACATAAAGCAAGTAGGTTTAGAAAATATGAATCCATTAAGAAATTATTTTTTACCAAATTGCGTAATATATATTCAGACTAGCTACGGAATGCGATTAAAAAAAAACATAATAAGAATAAGCATATGACAGTTTTGCAATTAAGAAATACTGATAAAAACTAATCGATAAAAGCATTTTGATCAATTGAATTAAATATTTAATGTTAGATCTATATTGACACTATATTCTGAGTGTACATGCCAAAAATGTATTTTTTCTAAACTAGGGTTCATTCTTATTTCATGTCATATCAAGACTTAAAAATAGCAGTGGTTATTCTTTTGCTAAACATACAGTATCTTAGAATGAGGACCAAGTAATGTGAGTTAATCCAAAGAAAGGATTAACACCTTCCTTTAAACATAAAGTTTGATTGATAATTAAAATGGAACCCTGAGGTCACTAGGCATATAGTCGGCTTTTCAGTCATCTATACTCTCATGAATTTGTTTTTGTTTGTGCATTGACATTAATATTAAAAACAACAAAAACTTTTTTTCTATTTATTTTTTAAAAGAAAATACACTTGTTATATATTGCTCGTGGAATTCCAATTTTCTTATATATGGGTCGTGGAATTGCATTCACTAATAAAAGATCTAGCTAATTTTCATATTCTTTTAAACATTCATTTTAATTAATTCCTAATTAGTTGTTTCGGTTTTCTCATGAAATGATCATCTTAATAAACTATTACGTGTAATTATATTCATGCAGATATTCTACAAGATTTACACTTGCGTAATATTTGCGAAAAATTTAATAGTAAAACAAACCTCTTTATATATATATTTATATATATATATATATATATATATATATATTGATGTATGCGTATGTATATTTGTTTCAAAAAATTGCTTACTAAACTCCACTGTCGGTTTTAAGTCTGTAGAAGTGAAACTTTATATATAGAGTATTCTTACTCATGCGAAACTTTATATTTCGGGTTTAGCCGGAAAAATTGGCGCACAGGTGTGAAAATTTAAAAAAAAATGGAATTTGCCAGGTGAAGGTCGATCGACGGATTACAAATATACATGCGTAAAGTAATAGATATTAGTACATGTTTTAATTTTTAGTCTTGAAGCAAACATGCCTTCATGACAAAGGCATTAACCTAAAAAGAAAAAAAAAACGTAAATTGTCAGCTAAACGTTTTGGTTTTTATTCTCGGTGCTGGCACACAAGTCATTTTATTGTGATTTTTTTCTTAAAAATCATAACTATATATTGGTTCAATATAATATAATAATAAATATGTAATCTGCAGTAATCACAATGTCATAGTTAAGCGTATGTTACATCCGAGCTATGCTAGGTGGCCTGCTAGTGAATAATATTTATAAATTCTCTGTGTTATAGCTGGAACTAAGAATATAATTAAAATAAAGATTTCAAAGTTGGCATTAATATTAAATAATAATAATAATAATAATAATAATCTAGAAATATTAATCGAAGTGCCGGCTAATGTCTCGGTAAACGAGTTTCTCTGTTCTTTATGTCGCGTACGAGGCAGTAAAAACTGTATTTAATGCTTCATTTGCGAAACTAGCAGAATAATGACGCTTTAAAGCAGACTCTACTGCAGTTTTGTGTAAAATCTAATTAAACAAAAGCCTTCGGGCAGTGCACGACTTTGGGCGATGATGTTACGATTTCTTTGCTTAAATCTATTTTTATTGTCAGGCTCCAACTTAACGTTTATTTAAAATCATTTGTATGTGATGCAATCGAACTGTTCATGAAGTTAGGTTTTTTTTTGGGGGGGGGGTTCAAGTATTCGTCAGTTATTTATGCTGGATTAAACTATGTCCATTTTTTTTTTTTTTTTTACAGGATAATTAAATGTGATTTATGCTTTCACCTGCTGATAAACTATAAATAACCACACGAGCATGTGTGCGATGCATTTGCTTGTAGCATGGCCAATCTTTTTTGTGTGTATTAAAGTTAGTGTTTAACTCTACCATCGCAGGAATATATGACACAACGTCGGAAAGTAGAAATTGACAAATCAACAAAACAGATTTGGCGGCAATTCATGACGGGTTAACCATAAGCGATTAGAAATAAAATCCTAGCTAAATAGAGAAGTTAAAGACTGGGAGGGTCGACCTCCTAGAACTGCACAGAGTCACATATCATTCAAACTGAAGCTACGATTTCGACTCTGATAGTACTGAAATACAGTGTAACTGATTGTTGAAGACGTATCATTGACTAGTAATATAACCCTAATATAAGTATAGCCAGAATCAATATTTGGCTAAAGACTCATTCGTGATAAAAGAGTTTAATGCGATATCCAGCGGAATCACTCCTATAAAACACCTTGCTTAAAAGTGTCTAGTGCAAAGCAATTTCGTATGAAATACAAAAAAAATAGTTTTGTTAAAATAGATTTTAAGTACGATTTTTCGGTATCTATTTCTTCGCTATTTTATAAGACCTCGGGGAAAGAAGCAACTGACTAAACACATTCAACTCCAACTTACAATAAAGAGGTTCAGACGATAAGATAGACCTTTGCGGGCTATATAAAACTGTAGGCCTCACGAATACAGTTCATTTACATAAAAGACATACCTAGTCATACTAAGACCGATACGATAAACTGCGTGACTACCGTGGGCAATAAATAAAAGAATAAAAGCATTAATAAATGTATAGACTCAAGAAAAATACACTTGCTGATAAACGACTCATCTATGCTGCAAAGTAAAAAGAAGATATAAACCATTTCAGATGCCAACGATAAGTGTTATCATGCTCACCCGCAGTCAATAAATTGATTAATATAAGTATGGGCACATAAAAGAATTAAGCTTACCAAAAACTTTGGAGAATCATGGATACGTTGCTTGCCGCAAGTGCTATGCAACCATGCAACGTTTTGTTGAAGCTACAAGTAACAGACAGTAATCCAATAATCAATAAAATAACACACCGGTAGAAACGTAGCAGTATTAAACTACAGTAAGCAAATGCTGGGAAAATGGTGGGATCCTTTTATCGATCCAATAGATATCTTACTGCTGATGCAATTCCCTATCTATATAAGAGCCAGGTGCGTCCAAGAATGGAGTACTCTTGCCACATCTGGGCAGGAGTTGCTAGAAAGGACTTGTCCTGCCTTGATAAAGTTAAAAATAGACTTCGTACCCTCGTAGGAGATGTCCTTTTCTCTTCCCTTCAAGATCTATATCACAGAAGAGATGTTGCGGGGTTTTTCTCTGCTTTATCGTTATTTTATGACAGGTGCTCGACTTTCACAGGAAACACCCGTCTAACAGAAAACTCTATCAATATTTAACCCCACTCTTTATATGTGCCTTAACCTACACGTAGATTCAATGAGCAAAGTTTCTTTCTTAGAACTGCACGCCTATGTAATTTTCTTCCGTTTTCCTGCTTTCCAGCTGACTACAATATGGTTGTCTTCAAGTCTAACGTAAACAAGTTTTTGATGAGCCGTTCCACTTAAGTTAACAAATTTATCGCATTTTCATTACTAACGATTACTATATTGCCCAAGTGACTACTGTACACTCTTAACCTTTATCCTCGAATATTCTCTTGGCCTTGATAAGTGGATCTGCCTATGTAAAAACAAACTGTACAATATTAATAGTAAAAGGACAAACAAATTCATTTATAAAGAAAAGCTCGTAACACTATTTAAATCCTGATCAGATGCGCATAAATTTGCATATGCATTTTATAGATTATACAATATGCAACATTTTAATGAAAATCAATGTCAGTCGTACATATCATTATTCATTAAAAAATATGGTTAGTCATTCCATTATCCAACGAAAGCAGCTGAAAATAATCATCTATAATATAAATCTAACCTGTATGTATGTATGTATGTATGTATGTTTGTATGTATGTATGTATGTATGTCTCGCAAAAACTTTCGACAGAGGCGACGGGTTTTCACGAGATCGGTTTCGCACATCAAGTAAACTTTCTAACCTTATAGGTCTGAACTCAAATTCGAAGACTTTTCAGAACCGTGTTCTTGAACTTTCATATGCAGATAATGCAGACCTTGTTTCAGACTCAGAAATAGACGCAGAGATGATTATGGGCCAGTTGTAAAAAGCTTGCAAAACTTTCGCACACACTATCTGCCTCAAGAAAACATATATCATGCATTCCCCTCCTATATAAATGCCATATGTTGTACCAAACATCTTGGTTGATGGCAAGTAAATCACGAACAATTTTGTTTTTCTGGATAGTACGCTGAGTAAGGACTGTACGCTTGATGCTGAGATAGAATCATAGAATAGCCAAAGCTAGTTCTGCTTTTTGGCAAACTGGAGAAACGTGCATGACCTGATCGGGGAATTTCATCAAAAAACAAAGCTAAGTGTTTACAAAGTATGTGTTATTATACATTGCTATATAGGTCAGAGACCTGGACAACATATAGAAGGAATATTATGTTATTGAAAAGGTTTCATCAAAGTTGTATTCGGAGAATACTTAATATTAACTGGAAGACTCTAACGCCTTACACTGTAGCTCGTGAGCGATCAAATAATAATAGCATTGAAATTAAATCATTCAAAATCAGACACGCTGCACTTGACACTTGGTTAAGATGGAGGACAAAAGACTTGCTAAACAACTCTTTTATGACGAAATAGATAGAGATAAAATACCACAATATAAACCAAGGAAAAGGTTTAAGGATTCTCTTAAAAATAACTTGAAATACTGGTTATGGATGTAAAAACAACTGTAAAATACTGATTATGAATGTACATAAATGGGAAGCCCAAGCTAAAAATCGATCACTGTTGAAAAAAACCACGAGAGAAAGTTGTAAGAGTTTTTGATGAGCAGCGTGTAGAGCTTGCTGTCTTAAACGCGTATTAAGGAAGCAGGAAGATACTATAGAGGCAGAGAAATTCCAACAAGAACTGAAGTGCACTTTATGTGGCAGATATTTTCATCAAATTCATGGTTTTGTTAATCATATGAAATCACACAATGAAAGACAGGAACGACAGTCTTATGAGGAGGCCTCTACAGCACACCTGCAACGCTAAATTGTCATAAGTGTGGTCTCATCTGCAAATCTAAAAGTGAACATGACATTCAAGGATTCACAATATTATCATGAGATCACCTTTATAAGGAGGAAAGTTTTTATGCCAAATTTGTGAACTTTCATGTAGGAATAAAGCTGGATTAAAGAGTCATTTACGTGCACGCGGGCGCAATAATACTGAAGACACGTCAAACTTCTGTCAGGAGGTAGCAACCATCATGTGTGTATGTACGTCTCGCAAAATTTTTAAACCGAGGCGATAGATTTTAACGAGTTCATAAACGTCTTCATGCTCGAACCTCCGGACGACAAATATTGAAAAATTGGCTAAAACCATCAATTCCTTCACCCTACAGAAATAGGACGCTTTTTTCGCTAATATTTTCGAAAGTCATTGCTTCTTTTCGATTGTCTAGCCTTAATTTAAGCCTACCTTACTGCCAGTTTGGCGACGGGACGCAACAGCTAGCGCGTCACGTTTTTTTTTTCACTTTTTTATTTTCTTCGCTGTACAGGTTCGAGCCTGCTTGCCAACTACCGTTTTTTATTAATGTTTTTGCACCCGGAATTTTCCTTCTTTTTTTTTTTTTTGCTCAACCAACCCTCTTAACTAAACCCCAACTTTCTTTTCCGAACTCGCATCACTGGTTCGAACCTGCCTGCGTACTACAACTTTTCCTTTGTTCAACACACACCTACAAACAACTCGGGTAACACCGTGCACCAAGGTTAGTCTATAATATCAATCACACCTATCTGTTTAAATGTGTGTCTGTATGTATGTATGTCTGCCTAAAACTTTCGACAAAAGTGACGGATTTTCACGAGATTGGTATCCCTTTGAAGATTAACTCTTCGGACGACAGATATCGAAAAATTGGCTAAAAACATTCATTCCTTCACCTTCAACGGATACTTTTCTACAGGGAGGGGCCGCTATTTTCGCTGATATTTTCGAAAGTATTCCCCTCTTTTCGATTGACTAGCCGCAGTTTAAACATTCATCATCATTTAAACATTGAGCCTGCCTGCCTACTATCACGTTTTTTTGCTCAAGACACAACTCCAAAAACCTGGGCAACGCCGGACACCCAGGCCAGTATGTGATAAATGAATATACAAGGAAGTATTGCATCATATTTTTTTAATTGTCGTACGAATAATTACAGATATAATTGATTGTATTAAGTAAATTAAAGTGATAATTTTCTATCTATAGCTTTATTAAAATGCTGTATAATATTATTAGATAGATTATATACTTTTTAAAGTTAACATTTAGACAAGTGTTACTAGACTAAGAGACAATAATTAAATATCAATATGGTTTATGTACTCACATCTGACTATTGCCCCTTACTATTTTTATTCCAGGCTTTGAAAGTTTTATTCGCTGTAACTTCATGAATTAAACCAAATGTGTTATATACTGATTTATGTAATATTTGGCAATCAACTACGTGACATTTTAATTGCATTCGCTAATGATGAAATTGTGTTTTTCTTTAAATATATTTCTATTTTTGTGTACAGTCTTGTTTCTAAATGTTTTACAAAACGTTATATTATTTAATCAGAATATCAATCATGATCTAATTGTTAATAAATATTTTGCTACATCATGGTCACGAGACATTATCTAGGTTTTAGAATTAAAAGGGTTCCTTTTAGTGATGAGTTCTATTTTGTTTGAGACATGCCCTCTTTGTTTGAGAACGAGAATGATGATTCCGCGGTTATAACCGTTAGCACATCTCGAAGGATTTCATATGTCTAACTGCCGACCTTATAGCATTATTTCCGGAGTGATGCCCCCCCCCACGCAATGCGTCCTTCAAAACAGCGATCAGGTTGTCATATCGAAAATATAGAGTGGAGTGAAGTGCACGCCTGTGGAAATCTCTTCCATTTGCCTGTTTCTCACCTTAATACAAGTTGTATGTTTTCAAGTCCAACATAAACAAGTTCTTGATGAACTGCCCCCTTAAGTAAGACACTTTATCAGATCTCCATTATTAGCGATTACTATGATATTGCCCCATTGATTACTGTACACGCAATAACCTTTATCTCCGAGTGGCCTCTGGGCCTTGATAAGTGATGACTTCTATATAAAAAAAAGACACCATCGCACAGCCAAACGTTATCACGCATTTCATGGCTTTCAAATGTATGGGGGCCAAACGTCATAGCTCCCATTTCTATGACTTAATCCGAAATTTCGGACCTAAAGTTTGCTCAAGCTTTAAACATATTGTTCTGGGGAAACAGTAAACGCTAGTTCTAAGAAATTCAAGAGGATAACAACGTTTTTGTGCCTAAAGGCGGTGCACTTCATCTTAGCTGCAGATGTTTGCATCTTGAACTTATTTGCTAGGGAAAATGAGTGATACTATTCCATCGACTCTTAATTCAACATTGTGACATACATTCTGTCCGTGATTCTTTTCGGTCTTGCATGCCTATTTTAAATCCACCTAGCACCCATTTTGCTGTATTCTATGTACAATAACATCATATCGCGTGCACTGACACCTACACTCAACTCCACACTCATTTCATTCGCAGTTTTCTTATGAAAATATCTCGAGGCAAGACAGCAAATAATTGATGTAAGGAGCTAACAAGTACGGGAACTGATTATTATAAATACATAAGATGCCTATTTATCTTAGTCTTGAAAACACCAGAGTAGAAGAGAAACAGTGAACAGGAAAGGAGTTTCACTACCCCGCAGTCCTTAGACATACGTTGCTGGAATAGGAAGCTGTATTACAACGAGGTATTAAAACAACGAACTTATGGAAATCTCTTACCGATGAGTTAAACGTCTAGAACAAATGGCAACAGGGAATTTCAGGAGAAACACACGTAATAACAATATCTGTAGAAAAGACAGAGACTAGCAACGCACTTCTGTGACAGAGAAATAAGTGTCGTAGCAATAAAATTACAGATATATTTTTGCAATTTATCGAGAAATTTTAAATGTGACACAAATTTATCAGCCTAACAGTACATCATACATCGGTTGATTGTTGATTTTTAGATAAAAATGTGTGATAAAATAGAAAGACCAAGAAGTTTTAGAGTCGATTACTCATTGCCAATGAGTTGGTCAAGACGCACAGTGTTTTCTTGGATAGTCACTATACACGGACATGTTGAGCTCACTTTTTCACTTACATTTCTGTCTGCGCTCTAAAATCAACGAACATATCACCTATATATACTGACATCAACTATACCTTCTTCGTAAAAGTTCAACAGGCTTCGGCGAATGTTTATCGGTCCAATTTTACTGCATGGAGAAATTTAATGACGAATCTCAGCTTTAAAGGCACGTCGATTCCAGGAATTGCTCTCTTAAATTCTTACACCGTCAATATCTGCAACAGAGAAATAACTATTTTGGTTATGAATTCATAAATTCAGTTATAGCAATACCCTTTGGGATCACTTCTGATTCATTAGAGTGAAAAAATAGGACGAGGTATATTATAGAACAACCTCATTCCTCCCCTTTTCTTTCTCTCCATCTCGCTCTCTCTCTCTCTCTCTCTCTCTCTGGTTCTGTGTGTCTCTCTCCTCCTCTACCTCTCTCTCTCTCTCTCTCTATATATATATATATATATATATATATATATATATATATATATAGAGAGAGAGAGAGAGAGAGAAAGAGAGAGAGGGAGAGAGAGCGATAAATGAGAATATGTGTATGAAAACACTTACCAATCTATATGATAAACGAATTTTTGCTCTACAGGTTGAAATTTAGTGCATAGGTTAATGAGACATGTTGAAAAATATTTAATCCGTTCTCATCCAGAAAATAGGACTGAGAAGTCGTCAAAATTGAACAATTCGTACATGGGGGCATCGGAGTGTTATTTGTTTGTCCACTGTTTCGCAAATGCCCATGCGTGAATCTTTCACGTAACTGATTACTTCTCCTAATACTAAGTAGGTTTGAAAACACGTGTAAGGCCGTGTTAACTGGCCTAATATTTATCGTACTTGGTTCACTGTCTATAGGTTTTAGTTTAGACTTCAGCCCGAATATATTTTGTCTCAAGAAGTGAATGCTAAAAACAAAACACCTCTCATTTTACCCCTTATTTTTCTGGGTTTTTTTTACTATGTTTTTGAAGAAAAAATAACGTTATGGTATTTCTGCTAATAATTAATATGAAGTCTGCATTGATAAAAATATAATATTATATATATGTATATATATATGTCTGTGTGTGTGTTTTATAAACAGGCAACGCCTTACAGCCTGCTAGCACACACATAATTCATACGTGTGGGTGTATTTTGGCATGTGTGTGTGCGTAATTTCCCTACATGTCCATCTGAAGATTAAATGGATAATAAACGATTTTCATTGACTTATAATTCTATCCACTTCTAACTGAGCGAGAAAGCAACCGTTTCTGAATAAATGGACATATTTTTTTTATCTTACAGATAGACAGTTCTATGGAAGTATCAGGTAGTTACGTAAAACTATCGGCTTATTTAATAATGGGTCGAATGTATTTATCTTTCAACAACTTTTCCCATTGGGTAATCAAGTGAAGCATTTAATGTCAGTGGATTGTCAGGAAGTCTGATATTTGACTAAATTATGACAGACAGGGAAATACGAGGCGGGCATATGAGTTGTGTAATTGGCGGAACTTGACACGATTATGAATAGGTTTAAGAATAGTCTGGAATTAAATGAATTATGCCGATAAAGAAATACTCTAAGAAAGCAGAAGAACATAAATAATTGACGCAGCTCAATGTAATAATACCCGCATTATTACAACACTAGAGTGAGAATTCAGAATTACGATATGATTCTTTCTTTTATGCTTATATTAGTTAGCAAAACTAAATGAATATTGCAAAGTCGATATATATATATATATGTATATATATGTATGTATATATACATACACACACACATATATATATATATAGAGAGAGAGAGAGATACATAGACAGATATAGATATTTATATATTTTATATAATGAATACTTGTCACTGCGTTTGTGTGACGTAATCCCCCATTGGGAACTTTAGAACAACGCTGAGATAGCTAATCGTTCCCGGATGACGCCAGATACACCGAGGATTTTAAATAGAAAATATAAATATATATATTTTACTTCATGTCAAAACAGATATTGTTTGAAGCCAGAGAAATATATTTTGCAGTTGATGACAGGAAATTTGAAGCATGAAGAGTTTGGTGAACTCAAAGTCGGATGTCAGAACTGATATCTGACCTTGGCGGTTGTGAGAATTACTCAGATCCCAGATTCGGGAATTTCGCACACACAAAAATCAAAATCTGAAGCTTTCCGATTTCGTGGCGAAATCTTATATGCTGGAGAACTTTATACATTATCCACATACCTCACTATATATACGACTATCGCGCCAGAACAGAATGAAGACAGTTTCGAGAGATTGCTTGTTGATTTCAGGGAGAACAGATCGTATACAGACGTGACTCCTCTACCTCCTAATCCCCACCCGTCTGACGTTGTCTGTGAAGAGATTTGAGACTTTGAAAAACTTACTAAGAACTGAACGATATTTTTATAAACATTTGTACATAAGTTTGTGAAAATTAACTCTGCAAACTAGAGTTACACGAGTTTGTTTTATCTTCCTGCCTGTGGCTTCGATATTTGCTTTCAGCGTACAGGATTCAATGCAACAACCATCAGAGAAGAACTAGACGACACGAGCCGAGAATTCCAGATAAACAGGGGTCCTAACCAGCTTCACCAGTGAGGGGTAACATTTGTATGTCCAGATAAACCTTAAAACTACAAAACAAAAAACCACGAAGTCAGTATTTTCTTATTAGGTTTCGCCCTGTCTACATATAGATTAATTTTAGGAATAACAATTCATTTATTCACCTCAAGGCAGGGCATATTTTTAACAAGTAACTGGGAGTATGTTCTATATGCCGACGTATATTTTGACTAATTTGAAATGTATATTAATGTATATTAATGTATGTTAATGTATATTAATGTATGGATATGAATAGGTTGGGTTAAGATAGAAGATTATTGATCCATAAGAAAGAAATAGACGTTTTAATAAGAAGGTGATGACCTTGCTTACATTCAATAAATGTTTAATATATAAAAACGAACTAATATACAGGGTGGAACGATAAAATAGTTTCCCTAGAAAATGCTGCATGGTTATATTTCCGTTTGATGAAAAATGGGTACCATTTTTTTCTTTTTTTAATGCAGATCATTTACTAGTTCGCTAGTTTTGTACGAATCCCAAGATTAATGTCTGAAAGTGATACAATGTCCAACAAACAACATCAGAGATGCGTCGCTGTAAAACTCATGCTTGTTACCAATACAAGTTATGACAACAGAACAATTGCGAGCACTTTTAAAATGCATAAATAACGAATAACTGGGACGTCACAAAGCTTTCGGCCACGCTTATGGTCTTTGGTATGGTTTTCAAGGCCAACAGTATGTCACCTCATATCTTCGAAGTTGGCTTGAAAGTCATTACCAAAGTATACATTGATGTGCTAAAAAGGTTTGGGGTGTCCTTGTTCAATCAGGTGGCCGCTGAAAGACCATCAGTGGGGCAGCTGGACTCAGCGCCGGCCCACAAGTCCAAAGAGACTCAAGTTGGCTTCAGAAGGGGTGTTACGACATTATATCCTTCTCTCACTCACCGCTCTTTCCCGGACATGGACCGTTGGACTATTCGTTTGATCATACGTCGAGAACATCACCAACATGACTTAACAAAACACCAAACTAGCGTAATCGCTGCCATCCGCCGAGTATCCGCCGGGTTCCCGTCGACTCTTGTTGAAAAGGCATGCTCCCAGTTCCGTACCCGCATCGAGGCTGGGATTTAGGATGAAGACGACCACATTGAATAGCTCTGCTTCATAATCAATTATCTTCATTGATGTTTTTCAATAAAAGTTTTAAAATAAAGATATAGTGTTGTTTTCTTTAGGGCGACACTTTTATCGTTCCACCTTTTATAACTACACATAATACTACGATACAATTATTTTATCTCATCAGAAGTGTTGAGAACTGATATTTAAGATATTTATAATAGCTTCGTAACTCCCGCTCATATTTTCCGTTATTTCATACATTTTATTAACGATCCTTTTTAGAAAAGAGGAAGAATATTTGCTTTTCCTGAATGTTATTTTGTTATGAGTGTGTGTAAAATAATAATAATAATAATAATAATAATAATAATAATAATAATAATAATAATAATAATAAAATGGATACCAAGGAGACAGAGAAGTAATTACCTGGGCAATTTCATGATCGTCTGCCGGGATGCATTTAGGCCTTTGAAAGCGAAAACAAGCCAAAGAAGAGGCAAGTTAAAAGAAAATTAATTTAGTGCAGCCAGTTTGATAATAATCATGTTTTATTTGAATTGAAAACCATGTTTAATTTCAGAGAACATTCTAATGGGGATCTAATCTGTGTAGGATCTGGAGTTAAAAAAGAGTTTCGTTGGGTAGGTGATCTGTATGAGGCTTGAACTTTTAAATTTGCAGACAAAAGAATATAGATATTTCTCGTGTGGACGCGAAATATCATGTGCGAGAATTCTTTAAAATCCAATATTTTTATGGAAGGATTCCAGTTACTGATTAGTTATTAAAAGAACTCGACTCCATAAAATTTGTCAGTTCCTATGGCCCATGTCTATGAATAGAAACATTCAATTATCTTTAATCATATTCCCTCATTATATTAAAAAAACATTGTAATAATCCACATTGCTAGCATTCATTTTAGATCAATTGTAAGTCATTCGCCATCAGATCAGTATATCGCGAGACGCTTAATTGACTATCAATCCGGCGTCCTCACCTTGTTTTAACAATGCGCTTTTCTGTGGACTTCTTGCACATAAAAAGTCGGGTCCATATCAGAGTAGAATAAGCTGCACAGACTGAAGCGCTTTCCTTGTTATACACCACTAACAAAATTACACTCGACCCACATTTAATATTTCACTCTGCGACCAATTGAGGTTTGGTATGTTTAAAGCTGAATCTATACCAGTAGTATCAGTGGATGAACAGTTCACTGGACGATATTATATCAAACTACTATACCATCTTTTAATGAAACAAATAAGAGGTTTGGATTTTATAGTATATCTTCGCCGGTTATGTTAGTAACTTCAAAATCATTAACTTATGCACTTTCGATTACTCTTGCTTTTGTTCTGTTGTCACGAAATCATCCTTCATATATTGTCTCTTTTCGTATTGTATCTGAACTCATTAAAGTGTTGGTGAAGACAATGAAGTAAATTGTTGATCATTATTCATACTAGCAAAGTCATGTGACAACCATTATGATTATGCATTTTTTGTCATTGCTTACATATGAGCTATACTATAATACGATAATAAACATATAAGCTGTACTATAATAAACATATAAGTTACACTATAATAAACGTATAAGCTGTGCTATAATAAACATATAAATTATACTAAATTAAACATATGAATTATACTATAATAAACATATACGCTGTGCTATAATAAACATATGAGTTATACTATAATGAACATATAATTTATACTATAATAAACATATAATTTATACTATAATAAACATATAAGTTATATCATAATAAACATATATGTTATACTATAATAAATATATAAATAATACTATAATAAACATGTAAACAATACTATAATAAACATATAAGCTATACTATAATAAACATATAAGGTATGCTATAATAAACATATAAAACATACTATAATGAACATATTAACAATACTACAATAAATATCTAAACAATACTATAATAAATATATAAGCTATACTATGAGAAATATATAAGCAATACTATAATAAACATATAAACAATACTATAATAAACATATAGACAATACTATAATACACATAATAACAATATTCTAATAAATATATAAGCTATACTGCAATAAATATATAAGCAATACTATAATAAACATATAAACAATACTATAATAAACATCTAAGCTATCCTATAATAAACATATAATCAATACTATAATAAACATATAAGCTATACTATAATAAACATAAAAAATACTATTCTATAATAAAAAAAACTACCTATTTGTTCTTAAAATATGTGATTACACGTAATTTGTCATATAGAATCCCTGCAAATGCTTAGATATTGCAATAGTCAATACTTATTATGATTATTAGATAATCAATATTTCCCATACTGCAGATTGATTAAAATCTGCTTAACGACATTTATGTTTCTAGTTTATAAAGATTTAAATGTTGTTATCGATTAAATGACTAAAGTCAATTCTTTCTCGAAAGTGACCATGTTACTCTATAATTCCGCTTTCTATTCAGTAACGAACCGACGTAATATAATCATTTGCGCAAAGTTGCATTCGTTAACTTTTGGAAAGGCGATTAGGATACACTTCTTAAAATGTAAACTCAACTATCAATGCGTGAGTTTAAGTCAATCGACCTCTTTAGAGAATTAGTGAATCGTTTCTCTTTTCCGATGCGCTTACAAGGAATAAGTTGCGTGCTCACAAGGCGCCGAATTTGTTTTGGTTCTCTTGAAAAGAATTTAATGATACAAACAGACTCTCCTTGATTATGAGTGTCAGACATTTATATCGTTTTATTTCGTTTGAAGCCATTCAGAGAAACACAGGGAAGTCTGTAGTCTTGGTTGATCTTTCTCATCACGGAATATATTTGAAAAGCTGCACGTGTGCATGGTAAAAGCATTCATTAGTACATTGTCTGTACGCTGTTTGCCTCTAGCATACAACTTTTGGGGTTTAATTATGCCTTTTGTAGCCTGTAAGTAGAAGACATGGGGAAGAAGTGAGAATAATATATTTTAGTTCAACTCTATATTATTTCAACTAACTACGGAATGATTTACTTGTTTACTAGGAGTACAAGACGTCAACATTTTTCCTATTCCTCCGGAAGTTCATTTAATCCTCTTTTTCTATTAATTGCCAACTCGTATCTAATTTTATTTCCAAGCAGTATATTTATGTACCGTCACATAATTTAATTAATGAAGTCTACGTATATAGATGGAGTGTAAGAATCGTCTTGCAATTATGTGGACGATGCGAGGTAAAGATAACACAGTTTTGGAATTTTAGTAAACAGCAACTTGCGAAAGTTGTAATTGATCACAATTTGTTTAAATTTTGCTTTATTCAAAGAGATAAATGTAAGTATTAAAACAATAGCATATTATTGAATCAGTTCGCTGTTACAAAAAATAAAGGTTAGTATGATTACAAGAATGCTTTTTAGAAAATAGGTGTTAGAGATGCTTTTAATGATAGGTCAGTTTAATCGAAATATACGTATTGCTCTTAATACTTAATAAACATAAAATGTATTTGATTTTAAAATACTAGTTTAAATACGAAAATTACTACCACTGATTCTGATCTATATTTAGCTGCCTGTGCACCTGACGAATTATTCCACTCGAAACTTATTGATTTATCAAAAACTTAATTTAAGCGGTTATACGCTTCACATAACCTGCTTATGGATATGTTTAATTTATTAATCGATAAATTATAAAATATAGTGTTATGTACATTAAATTAGAATGCTAGGTGACCAAAAAAAAACAAACAAAAAAAAAGGGCGGCCATCTTGAACATATACTTCAGAACGGAGAAAAAAGGCAAAATACCCTAGTGTTTTGATGTGATGTTTTGATTATAATAAATTAGTCATGAGCAAAGTTTCATTTCATTCGGACAAAACACAAAGAAACGGGGCCTAATTAGAGTTGGGGTCCTGTAGGTATTAAAACAACTTTGTTGATTCTTGTGTTAATTTTCATTTAGCTTTCGAAGTTACTGGCTTCGTTAAGAAGATTTTTATGTGCACTAATTATAATACAGACAGAATATTAAATACCTATAATATGCTTTATTTTTCTTTCAAGTAAGATCAAATTAACGACGAGGTTTACACTCTATAGCATTTTTCTCATGCTGGAAAAGACCCTTTAATAAAACTACATTACCCGTGATCACTTGATGATAATTATCCTGAAAGGGGTGGAGTTTTACTAATAAGGTAACCACCTGACGAAGGCCAGAAGAATAGTTGGCCGAAACGTCGTGAAACAATAACTAAAAAGATGAGGATAATAGTCCGCAATAAATAAAATTAATAAATAATATTCATGTCAATAATGAATTCCAATTATAATAATATATATATATGCTATTTCATGTCTGCAATAGTTAAGGATTCTTATATAAGGATTAGTGCACGAATATCCAAATGAAAATCACAAAAGACATGCTCATAACATTCCATTACATATCACTGACCAAAACTCAATGTGGAAATACAGAATATAAATTGAAAACGAAAAACAAATAACAGAAAGCATACAAATAGCATGAGAACTGAATATTGATATATGCCTCCCAAATAATTATGTTACATGTCCCTCGGTTTCTCCTCAAACAACCAGGCTAAGAGTTAAGCTCCGAATAATAAAAAAAAATGTAAGGATAAAAACATGGTTACATGTAATTAAAGCACAATCTCGTGTGAAACTGATGATTATTTCATGTGAAATTTATATAGAAAACTAAAGTATTTACTGAATATTAAGATAATGCTAATCTTTGTAAACTAAGTTATATTTTTAACGTAAAATTTTAGATGATTTTTTTTTCTTTTATGTAAATAAACACAGTCTACAGACGTGAAAAATACTACTGAAAATGCGTCCTTCAGCATGGACACCAGAATAAGAAACCTCTCCAACCTACTAGCATCTCTTCTCTCTAGAAACGCAATATTTACCCATTCATTTGTCTGAAGAATAAACCACTCATTTCGTTCTATTAGACAAGTTTCTAAATGACAGTGCAATATATTAAACCCTGTGTATCGCTTTATTGCAGGTCAATGGTTTTTTTTTATTTTTAAATTGGAATGAAACACAGAGAAGTCAAATTTGGTAAAACACTGGGAGAGCATAACAAGGTTCCTTATTTCTCTGATTTTTGTGAAATTTGAACAAATATTTGGATAATCATGTTAATTTTTCTATTTTCTGGTAATTTTAAGTGTGTATTACTTTATTGTAAGTCTCTAAAATGTATATTTTTCGGTAATAAAATAAAAACAGAACTATTAAAAAGACAAGTGAAATAAGGTCTCTGCAATAGTGGTTGGCGTCAGCAGTTAAGTGCATACTTTTTATATCCTATGTAGTTTACAAAATAAAATGAATATTTTGAGATAGGATGATATATTCCGCGATCTTCAGCATTGGTAAAATTACAGTATATACCCTTGAGCAAATCATAGTTTATGCCTTTTTTTAAAATCCTGATGCCAATTTTGCTAACAGCTACAATTCAAGGCAATGCGTATTATTTGGATTCATACGACTACTGTTCTTATTTTGAGTGTGATTTTCACAACGTTTCAGTCGGTATAACTTCGGAACTTTTTCAGGGGTATCTTTTCGAACTCGGGAAACGTTGTAAAACTCACAATGAAGATGAGAACAGTAGTCCGTTAAATCCAAATACCACGAATAACCACTCCTCATTTCAAGGCCATAGTCAGTGAAAACTGGTGTTTATATAGATATATAATATTAGTAAACGTTAAATAGGTTAAGCTAAAAATATATGAAAGCTATTGAACTGTAAAGGCGTGATGATATACTTGAGAAAATAACCTTGCCTCTGTTGACATTCATGCATAATGTAGAAACTATGAATAGTAACTTGAAACGAATCATCTAAGAAGAATCATTTACTCAATTTCATCTAAAAAAGAAAGTAATAACAACGGTAAAAATGAATAAGTAATTGACTTTTTCAAAGAAAATATACAAATAAGTTAACCTTTATGTAGTCGGCTGCGTATTCATGATTACATATATTTAGTTCCTTTTAGTGGGTTTAAATAGAGAAAATAGGTTTTACTGTGAATTTCAGAGCGAGAAAATACACTAAAATTTATAGATATATAGGTGAGTTATTCGACAGTACTTTAGCCATGATTCGCATAGAATCGCATAGAAACAAAGACACTGTGTTGATGTGGAATATAGTGGATTCGAATCTGTCACACTCAGGATTGCATTCTGTGTCGGTAACTACGTCGACATTTTTAGCGTTTAACGAAAAGCTGTTCAGTAAATTCGGTCAGTTTTGTATAGTTCAAGTAGATATCATGACAGAAAGTCAAATAGTTGGATCAAAATTTTTTATCCGCGTTGTAAGCTACTTCGCCATTTCTGGCCGTCAGCGAACATGAAAGTCTCTCCATTCTGTATAGGTCAAGTAGATATCATTACAGAAGATCAAATAATTTGATCCAAATGAAAGTTTATAAAAATATGTCAATGGCCGACGTAAAAACGATTCAGCGATCATGTTTACTTAATTATATTTTCTTAAATAAAATCAGAGGATACTTTTATTTGTTTCAGAATTAGTCGTGAAATACTATACAAACAAGTAATATTGCAGTGCAAGGTGTTAAAGATTGAGTATGGGTCAATAATAAGGTTTATTATATAAAGGTACAAGTATCAACGGTCCACGCACTAAACACTTTGAGAATCGAGCGTATATACAGGGTGTCCACAAAGTTTGGTTAAATAATGTAGCCAGACTTTGTGGACACCCTGTACATCTGTACGTCTTTTTCTTGTCTTTTCCTAGCAAGATCAACCCCCCTTGTTCGCTGCATAGAGTCATATTTTTAATGAAGGGGAGACAGCTTTTACCATATCAATACATTCTCCTGAGCGAGATTCGTCGTTTTAATTTTGCTTATAACAAAAGTTATTTTTTCGATTAAATCAAGTTGTTCGATATTCCTTTAACCGTATGTATGTCATAAATGGTAGGTTTTTTTTTATATTATAAATAAGTATTAGGCTTAGACGGCTTTACCTTCGCTATTAGTATTCTTGGGAGGTTTAATTTTAAATGTGACGTACAACATTTTTATTGCAATGTAATTCCTTCCACCTGTGCCAATATATCGCGATCTTGATTGATTAATATGCATTTTACATATTAGTTTTCGCCTTTTTATCATATGAACATTTTATCGATCATTTGAATAAGCACAATCTTCTAGCTAATTCTAGACATGATATTAATTACATTTTTATATTTTTTCGAATGAATGTTAACACATCTTTTTCTGTTTGACAAGCACCATTCGTTATTTTCTGAAACTACTTAATCAAGTTCGACCTTGCGTCGTATAATTGTGAATATATAGACTGTAATAATTTACTATTCCTAAAAATACGGGAAGCTTCACTTTATTGATCGGCCAATGCATATCCTTTATTGATTCATATCTACTAGGGTTTTGTTTTCTTTCTTCTTTTTTTATTTTCTCGTAGAAATTCAATTTTATTAAATAAAACACTCACATTTCCCTCATGAAACCGTAAGTTCGTATTTTTGCATTGTTTAGAATATTCCCAAATGTGTGTTTTTTTATGTTCCTTTACAGTATATCGTCAAAATATGCCACCGCGTAATTCAACCCAGCCAACATGTTATCCACGATTTGTTTAAACCAAGTTAGTTATACCTTCAAACAAAAAGGAAGCCTTTTAATCTGCGTACTCATTTGTGCGTATTGACCGGTAAGTATTTACTGCATTGTGTCACAGACTTAACCCGCGAATACGCATCTAACGGATCGATTTTTGGTGATTATTTTTTCTATTTATTTAAAAATATAACTTCTGGGGTACGAATTTGCTGACTATGGTTTTTATACAATAATTTATACTAGCAGAAAAATTCGCACGGTGGAGTTTCCCAATTAGAGTAATCAGAACTTGTAATCACTTAATTTTTTTCTGGGCTATGTAATTCGTTTATAATAAGTTCTAAAGATGATAGAGGTTGCATTTTTTCTTTAAAAACTTGCTTAACCTTGCCTTTCAATTCAAAAGCAAATTTAATTTTTTCACAGCACTAAGGTCCTGTTTAAAATACTTCTTAACATATTTTTTAATTTTTATTTTCATATTTCCTGGATTAATTTGTGTTTTTAATTCAAACATCTAAAGAAGCTTTTCATGTTTTTTTCCATAGCTCAAATAAAATAATCCAACGTATAACATGTATCAGATTTATTAGCTTTATATCTTCTTTACAAGTAGGCATTCTTTTTTTGTGCATGTTTTTTCCTCAGAGCCACATATGCAGAAATTTCCTTTTAAATTTGTGTATTTTTTTCTGATACGCATCTTGCAATTCTATCCACACTTTCTAACAAAGGTCGATCATTTCCGTGTTCAATAAGAATGTAGATTTCCATCTGTTCATGTTCCTGTGAACATACTTGATTTTACCATTGAGTAAATGATTTCCAGATTTTTCTGACATTTTTCTTACATAGTCTTACATGGCAAACATAATTTCTTTTTTGAAAAAAAATAGAAGTCTGACATTTTTCATCCCCATACTTTACTGTTGTACATTATTTTCGGTTGGACTTGTTTTCCCACCCGATAAATATAGGCAATTTTTGTTATTTTGAAACATTTATCTTATTTTTAGTTTATTAGTTTTTGGTAATCATCAGATATTTTTCATTCTTAGTTGTTAATCGTGTAACTAAATTTAAAAAAAACGCCCTCTTTTTTTTCCTTTTATTACGAATAATCCGCTCTGAAAGTAAACTTTTATTGTATACCTTACAAAATTCTTTGGTTTGTTTTTCTTTTTTGCTTTACAATGTTCAAGCATTTGTATGGATTGTTAAAAGTGCTATCCCGTTCGAAAAATTGTAGCCCAAATCTCTACAAATTTCTAAAAAAAACTTTCTCCGTTTTTTTGTTTTTTTTTTTGTAGGATATATTCCAATTTTTTTTTATCTCTCTGCCTAATGTTTGCAATAACAATATTTGTATATGTTTTTACGTGTTAGTATTGTAAATATATAAAGCTTTATATTTGGAAGTCAGAATATACTTTTCAGCATATTTAAAAAAGCTGTACGTGCCTTCGAGATATGTTTATTTCTAGTAGGGCGAGGCGGAAGTATAAATTCAGAAAACTCTAAAAATAAAAAAAAACACCGTTTGGATACCGGAATTTTACCAACTTGTTTGGATTTTACCGTCATTGGATCTTCTAGTCTTAAGTCGACCATCCATTCACGTGAATCATTTTTTCTTTTACCCCATTTCCTCTGCCTCACTAGTTTTTAATGTTTAGCAAGTAAGCTGCATGGCTCACTTTCAGTTTCATTAAAGACTTTGCAAGTAAAATCCGATTCTGCATTTTGCTGATTCCTACCCTCTGATGGTAAGAATAATATTTCTTTCGAAACTCCGCTGATTAAGGACAATTCACTTCATTTGTTTCTTATTTTTTGCAAATTAAATATATATATTTTTTAAATCATGTCCACACCTTACAAAGCATATCGCCACTTGGAGGTAAGAGGCTTCTATCTGGGCCCATGTCTAGGAAAGATTACAAGATATTTTTTATGTTACATTAAAATCTCTGCATATCAGTACAGTCAGGGAAGTAGGCAGCAGGAAGGGAATTCCGAAGTCTGGCTGTTTGAGGTAATAACCTATTAGAATAGAACGCTTTCTGGCATTTAGGGCCATCAATAGTGAAGGGGTGAGATCTTATTGCTAAGCGGGTTTGTCGGGGGTATGTATGTCGAGGGGGTACGAGTGAAACAAGTTCATCAGAACACATTCCATTAAAATATTGGTAAAACCGGCACAGTGATGTAACATTGCGACGATGGGACAGGGGCTGGAGCTTAGTTGATAGAGTAGGACCGATTAAATTGACAACTCTTCTTTTTTTTTACTTTTTCTAAGAGGAAGAGACTACTGGTAGATGCACCAGCCCAGATGTGGAAACAATACTCAATGCATGGGCGAATGGTCGCCTTGTAACTGTACAGGATACTCTCAGGTATGAGTAGTCTTCTAGCGCGATAGAGAGAACCCACCTTCTTTACTGCAGCGTTTGCAATGTCCTCTATGTATTTGTTTCAGTTCATATTGCCTGCAAATGTTAGGCCGAGGAGTTGAAAGTAGAATTCTCAGGTAGGGTGCTATTTTTCATGGATATAGGGGGTTGGAGTGGCGTCTTGTTATTGTACAAAGGAGAGCAGCTTATTTTTTCTAGCATTAAATGTTACCATCCATTTGCGGCCCCATTCGACTATAGTCTGGATGTCATTTTCTAATGATTCTGCCATTGTCTTAGATTTATGCACATCTGTCCTTCCTTCATGCATATTATAGAGCTTTGTATCATCATCAAATATACCTATCTCGGACACAATATTATCAGGGGGTCGTTTATGAATATCAGGAATAATAATGGTCCAAGAATCGACCCTTGAGGCACTCCCGCTTTAATGTTATGCTGTTTGGTTGTAGGTCCGTCAATGAGAACCTGTATGTTTCTGTTGTCTGAGAAATGTCTGATTATATCTATTATATGTCCAGTTATACCGTACGATTTAATTTTGATGTGCAGCCTTTTATGCCGGACTTTGTCAAAAGCCTTGGATATGAAAGACTACAGCCCTAGCTTCGCCCGGCTTTTTCCAGTACATGGTTAATGTGTTCAGAGATTACTGTTAAAATATCTGCAGTAGAACGGCATTGCCTGAATCCATACTGTTGGTCAGAGAGCAGCTTTGCTTTTGCGAGGTGGTGAACTAGTGTTTAATTAAGTAAGGTCTCAAAGATTTTAGAGACTGGGAGGAGACTAATGGGCTGATAATTGAGAGGGTCTGTTCTTTCAGCAGAACTCTTGTACACTGGTACCACAGAGGCCATCTTCCAGCTATTAGGGAAGCAAGATTCAGCAAGGCATTTGTTGAAGAGTTTGGAAAGTATGGGGGCTAGCTCGGCTAAACATTTATAATGTAGACTTGTGTGTGTCAGGACGTGAAAAGTTGATCGGCGTATGGGCGAGGAGATGCGATAAGAAAAATGATACTTCTACAGCACGCTTGCTGTTAAATTTTCTTTCAATTTTAATCGCATAGCAACTATTTAAATCGACTAAAGCCCGGTAAGAAACGGCCTAAAAAACGATAATCTGGGCCGTCTTGTGCTTCTCTGTGACCTATAATCTCAGAGGAGATAGATTGTGAAAAACGAAGAGACAGACGGACATGGTGAAACTTAAAAATGAGATAATTAAAAGATATCGCATGAAATACATTTGAAATAAGAAAATATTAAAAACATTGAGGATATAGAAAATCGATAGTAGTGAATATATAAAATAATAGAATAATTACAAATTAAAAGCAAGTAAGAATATTCGGAATTATTTTAACCATATAATAATCATGATAATGATAAATTGTATGCGAAGTTACATATGATAATATATATATATATATATATATATATATATATATATATATATATATATACACTACAGACGGCCAAAAAACGCCCATGTAGCCGAAACAATAATTTAACTTAACAGAAAGATACGGTAATAAAAAATAAAACGCATATTTCCTCTTGAGCACTTTCTTCGGTTCTTATTAATTACCATCTCCACTAAATATATATATATATATATATATATATATATATATATATATATATATATATATATATATATATATTACACGTCCCACGACGTGTAAAGTTAATTTTATTTTATTAATTCTACGGGTACTGTTCCTGACAAGGCATGCAATAAGTCGTTGCTGACGTGTTCCAAATTTCCTAACATTTGATTAATTGGTTTAGTGATAACTGCTGATATTTAAACATTTACACATACATAATTTCCTGTAATATATATATATATATATATATATATATGTATATATATATATATATATACTTGTGTGAATGTTTTTAAATATAATTTTCTTCATATTACATAATTTTATGTAATAGAAAGAAAATACACATACATAATTGTATATAATAGGAAGAAAAACCTGTAGGCTCTTTAAGAAATTTTCAACGTTTCGTTCCCATTTTCGGAGGATTTGTTCAGGAGATAGAAGAGATGATTTAGGAATAAAATAAAATATAAATTTGTGAGCAGAAAGTCCCCCGAAAATAGAGACGAAACATTGGAGACTTCCTCAAAGGCTACAGGTATTTCCTCTTTTCCCATATATATACTGTTTAGTAATTTGCTGCAGTATTATCGTGAAGTTGATTTTCAGAATTAAACAGTTATACTAAGCGTGTACGTGTTTGCACCGTATTATAATTATCCGTTAAAAGTTTAGCTTAATTGTGAAATACAATATAAAATTGTTTTTCCCTTGAGCGTTAATGGGATTGCGTTGTCTATTAATATGGAGTATATATAGGATGGAGTACTGCTGCCACATCTGGGCAGGAGCTGCTAAAAACAGTCTATCCTGCCTTGACAGAGTACAAAATAGACTTCATGGTTTAGTGGGGGATGCCCTTTTCTCTTCCCTGCAACCGCTCTCCCAAAGAAGATACGTTGCAATCCTGTCTTTGTTTTATAGCTATTTCTATGGCGGGTGCTCGTGTGAGCTCCAATCCCTCGTCCCGCCTCGCCAATCTTTCACGAAAAACACCCGCCTGGCTGAAACTACTGTCAATAATTTTCCCCACTCTTTATCTGTGCCTAAATCCAAACGTAGATTCCATGAGCAAAGCTTCTTTTGTAGAACTGCACGCCAGTGGAACTCTCTGCCTCTTGCTTGTTTCACACTTGACTACAACTTGGACGTCTTCAAGTCCAACATAAACAAACTCCTGACAAACCGCCGCCTTAAGTAAGACACTCTATCAAAACCCCCAATACTAATGATTACTACAATATTATCTCATTGATTACTGTACACGCAATAACCCTTATCCCTGAGTGGCCTTCGGGCCTTGATAAGTTGTGACCCCCATGTAAAAAAAAATACAATTAAGGCCATGGTGGTTTTTGGAACTTCCTTCTATCTTCATCCATATTTTCTCTAACTCGCTCTATCTCTCTATGATTTCTCTCTATCTTTCTTTCTCTCTTTCTACCTCTCTCTCTCTCTCTCTCTCGTGCTATTTTTCTTTTTGCCTGATAATCTTTATTATGTTTTTATATCTTTTTGTTTATTTCTATTTTTCGTACTTTCTTTGTCCTCATCTGTCGTCCCTTGCTGTTTCTGCCTGTATGAATTCCTAATTGTTCACTCTTTTTTTCTGATTATGTATCTATACATCACCCTCACTCCTCTCTCCATTTTTCTCTGCGTTGTAGACTGTTTATTACAGGGTTATTAAAAAATCAAGAGACTTTATTCAAAAACCAAGAGACTTTATTCAAAAATATAAAGACTTTATTCAAAAACCAAGAGACTTTATTCAAAAACCAAGAGACTTTATTCAAAAATATAAAGACTTTATTCAAAAATATAAAGACTTTATTCAAAAACCAAGAGACTTTATTCAAAAACCAAGAGACTTTATTCAAAAATATAAAGACTTTATTCAAAAATATAAAGACTTTATTCAAAAACCAAGAGACTTTATTCAAAAATCAAGAGACTTTATAATTTCATTTATTCAACACCTGTTATTACTTGGTAGATTAGGTCCCACATTTTTCTTATGAGATTTTCAAACATTTGCACATCCTCCCCATTTAAGTTTTCCAAAACATTACCAACATTAATTTTTAATTCTTCGCTAGTAACAGCACGAGGTCTTATGGCCGAGTATCTTGACTTAACCATACTAAAAAAATTTTCTCGGGGCTGTAGGGGGGGAGATATACAACTTCAATCTGATGAGATTCTAAAAACTCTTTAACAATAATTGTCTTGTGGATTGGGGCGTTATCCATTACTAAGACTACATTTTTCCTTAAAACACCCTCATTAACAGCCCCGACGAGAAACTCAAGAAACCTCTCCCCATTAAATGATCCATCAATCAGTTTGTAATAGGATAAGCTGAACTGTGAAATAATACATCAGGCTGATAGGTTTTGTTCTTTAGAAGGGGGCACATAAGTAACTGGTCTTACACCAATTTCCGAATATACATAATTTTTGGATGTGTGCAAATTAAAGCCTGTTTCATCCAGAAACAAAACTTCGCGGTTTCGATATCCCACAAAAGCCCTGGCGTATTCTCTCATTTTTTCACGGTGATTATTCGTGTTAGCGACAGCTGCCTTCCTCTTCAGCCTTTTTCTTGTTATCCGCGCTTCCTTCAAAAGTCTGCAAACGGAGGTTTGATTCGGGGTAAATCCAAATTTTTATTACAACTTTGTTTGAATCCCTTTTTGAGTTAACGACTGGTCTTCATTAATAATATGTTTAATCTTGTTTACCAAGTCAGGATGCTGTGTTGTAGGTCGCCCTGATTTTCCATAATTCTCAGAATGAGAGGAATCTGGATTTTCTCTTATCTTTGAAACTGCTTTATACACAGTAGACTTGCTCTGTCCATTCATCTGCATAATTTCCGTTGCAGGTACATTTTGCCCAACAAGCCTTTTTATTAACTCAAAAAGAGATTCATTCATCATTACTCTGGGTTTCTTGTTAGCAGAACCATCCGAGTTCATATTGTTCTCCATACTTTGATTTGATTCTACCATTAAGGGTAAAATTTAAAAATAATTTTTTTATACCTGAAAAAGTCTTTATATTTTTGAATAAAGTCTTTTGATTTTTGAATAAAGTATTTATATTTTTGAATAAAGTCTCTTGATTTTTTAATAAAGTCTCTTGATTTTTGAATAACCCTGTATATCTATCTATATTGATTTCCTCGTGAAAATTTAAAGCAACGTATAGATGATTATCGAAATAGTGCATGCATTTTAGTAAATCAGAATAAATTCATCTGAATTAAGTCTATTAAATTTATTTTCCTTTCATTTTCGTTAATAATGGTAAAAGATTAGGTTAGGAACAAACATGGATAAGATTTGTAACTTCATACACATCCAACTAATTAGAAAGAATGCTAACCCTTCATGTTTCTAAGACCAAAATGTTTTTCATTGCATAATTAATGTGGCCGTCCTGTAAGGGACCGGAAGAAAAGGCACAACTTGAACAGAAAAGTAAATACATCAAAGAAATAAGGTTCTTATATGTTAGTCTGACTATCAAGATGGCTACCTTCAATGCGCTGTCATAAAAAACGTGTTTTTCCGCTGTAATAAAAAAATACTCTATCAAATTAAGTGAAACTTTTTTGGAGATCTTCAGTTCAAAACGGATGAGTACAGTATAACCTTTTTTTCGATATTTTAATTTTTTTAATTTCTTGATTAAACTGTACGAGTAGCAACATTTTATTTGTTTATCATACATTATCCATTTTTCTTTTGAAGAGATAATTTGATAAAATATTATATTGTTTTGTTTTAAATGGTTGTTTTATAATTATAATATCTTTAAAAACAAATAAGCATCATTGTGTCTAGCAATGTTTTGTTGTCAGTAAAATTGTAAATTGAAATTATTTCAAATCTTCGGATATGTAATTGACTCTTACAAACACTGAATATTCAAAAGAATTCTTATATTTTTGTGTACATTTACATTTTTTAAAGAAAATATGAAAAATCTGTTATTGTTTTATTTTGTTTTTGTGTCGTCTAAAATTGTTTCCCTATTCTTCTAGATCGGATGAACAAAATCATTTGCTTATTTACTTTTTGTGGCGTGCATATTAAAACAGAAGCAAATTTTAACAAATTTACTTACTAATATGTTTTATTTACTTACGACTGTGTTTCCATGTTACTTGCAGGTAGTTTTTGGGCTTTGTTTTTTTTTTCTGGCTAGATAACATCAACCTCGTAGGTAAGTGCCTTCTAATGTATAGAACATGTTATGCCGTGTAACATCTCTTTTTTGGCGGAAAGTTAATTATTTTCTTTTTATAAGTTTACTCATGCAAACTAATCAACAATTTACTCCCCGTTCAACATTTTTACAAATTTCATTGTAATTCCTTGTGAACAACACGGTATTACTCGAATGCAACTGGAGATAGTTTTGCATTTACCTTACAAAACAAGACCACTTTAATCACAACCGCATACTTTATGTCTTCCATTTATCATTATAATTTTTATCTAGATGGAGCACTGACAATAAATCTCAGCCACCTGGATAACGTTCCGAGTTATTTTTCATGTTTCCAAATAAAGCTAACAGTCAGAAAATAAAAATTAAAAAATTATAATTTTTTTTAATTTTATTCTATGACTGCAAAGTTCGCTTGGAGTAGTGAGGAACACGAGAATTTGGAAACGATGATGGATTTACGTAGGCTCCTTACAATGCTTATATAATTTCATTTTCATAAAAGTCCTAGAAAATATTTTTGAAATTATATTAGTGTATTTTTTTTATAATATACGTGAGCTTAATTAATCAATTAATATATATATATATACATTAATTGATTAATATACATATATGTATTATATATTAATGCATTTATATATATTATTTATTAATATATTTATATATCAATATATATATATATGAGCAAACAATTAAGAAAACATGTAAAAAAATTTGAAAAAGAGTTAAAGGCATATTTAATCTGAAAAGGAGACACTTACTAAGTGGATAGCCATTAATCCGCGGAGTTTCGAAGAAATACATTCCTTCTCATCAGTGGGTAGGAATTAGCAAAATGCGGGATTAGATTTTGCATATAAACGTATTTGATGAAACAACAAGTAAGTCAAAGATGTTACTTGATAACAAAAAAGTGAAGCAGATAAAGATAAAGGTGATTACACGTGAATAGATAGTCTTGTGAAAGATAAATTATTCAATGACGGTAAAATCCAAAAATATAACTTTAAGAAAGTTAATTGAATTTCCATTTGCACAAGTAAAATCGAAGGAAATCCCGTAATTGGAAGAAGATCCGAAATAATCCAAAGGCCGAAATTCATGCAATAATTCACAAATATGTACAAGGGTTAAGGGGAAAAATTCTGATAATATTAATAAAAGAAAAATAAGATATGCTTTTCACACTGCTGCCGAGACATAAATATAAATAAAAAGATCAGGGAAAAAGAAGACGAAAAAGTGGTGATGGAATTAAATATAAGATAGAAAAACAAATGTCAAAATGACCTAGACAGGAAATGTTAAAAGGCGCGACAAAATATTTAGGGTAAAATAATATAGGTTAACAGAAATGTACAGGTTATTACTTAAGAAAATGTCAGCAAGAGTTGTTAAAATTCACTAAATGGAAAATAAATAAATAAATAGAAAATAAATAATAAATAAACAATAAATAATTAACAAATAAAATATAAAATAAAAATACAAATTATTATATATATATATTAAATAGTTTTTATTTATATATATATATATACTCATCTAATATTATTAAATGCAACAGAGACACTTTGCTTTATTATTTTTTCCCCGTATAATCATTTTTATATCAAAATCAAATGAAAATATTATTAAAAAATGACACATTTTTGAAACGTCATGTATAAGAACCCTTGAACCCACTATAACTGATATTGCATTCGAGAAAAGCAGTAAGTTTCTAAGATGTCTTTCTTGCGTAATTCGTAGTGGACGGGCGCCGTTAACAGTGTCTACGAACTTGCTGATTTAATTACTCGAACTTTTAATCGACCTATATTGTTATCGACTTTTTATCGACTCTATACATTTTAACGTATCACCTAATGCCGTGTATTGTATCTTTTAGTTTTCACTTTTAATTCTCATTTTCGCTCCTTCGCACTTTTACTTCTTCACCTAAAGGTGATTCGTGGACGAAGCGGAAGCGCTTGTAACAACAACAATTATTGAACTTTTATTAATATTTTGGATTTTAATATAAAAATATTATACGTTCATCTCTGGTCTATATAAATGGGCATTGTATAAGAATGGTAAAACTAAGGTGGTAGCATTTAATATTGTAGAAATGTTATTTTTTTTCCTTATTTACCTCTCTTTCCTTTCCCCCCTCTAATTGGTATATTTCCTTCTCTTTCTCCCCTTCTTTTCTCCCCTTCTTTTCTCCCCCTCTCTCGGTGAATCTGGTGCTACTACTTATGGCTGTGTCTCGCGATATTCGATAAAAGTAAGAAGAAAAAAAAACACAACAGACTGGCAGAAGAAAAGGAAAACGCCAGAGCGGTGTTAGGCTTTTTGAAAGCGCCAGAGCGGTGTTGCAACTTTGGAATTACGACAGAGTAGATTTGCGGCCTCTGCTTTACACCAGAGCGGTGTTGCGACTTTGGAATTACGACAGAGTAGATTTGCGGCCTCTGCTTTACACCAGAGCGGTGTTGCGACTTTGGAATTACGACAGAGTAGATTTGCGGCCTCTGCTTTACACCAGAGCGGTGTTGCGACTTTGGAATTACGACAGAGTAGATTTGCGGCCTCTGCTTTACACCAGAGCGGTGTTGCGACTTTGGAATTACGACAGAGTAGATTTGCGGCCTCTGCTTTACACCAGAGCGGTGTTGTGACTTTGGAATTACGACAGAGTAGATTTGCGGCCTCTGCTTTACACCAGAGCGGTGTTGCGACTTTGGAATTACGACAGAGTAGATTTGCGGCCTCTGCTTTACACCAGAGCGGTAGCAGTGTCAGAAATTTCGTGAAAATAGTGAATAATTCCACCCCATCTTTCCAAGCTTATAACTCCTCGAAAAATGTAATTCAAGCCCTAATTTTTTTTTTTCAATTAAAGGAGTAAGGACCAAGGTTTTATTTAAAAAAAAAACAAAACAAAACAATGTGTTTTTTTTTTTTTTAAAGGTTTTAAACTTCGGACTTTACAGGTAAATTTCTAAAAAACTGATTTTTTTTTTTGTTTTAAATTTGAATATATTATTTATTGACCTTTTCTCTTCAATTTGTGATATATAAACCTATTAAACATAAATTAATTATTTACTTTTTAATAGACATTTCAAAATGGGGGGGGGGGCGTGAAAATGGGGGGGCGTGAAAATGGGGGGGGCGTGAATTTAAAAAAAACGTTTGTCTAAAATATTATATTCGGTTTATTGGAAAGAACATAAAATTTCACATTGACCCTGAAAATATCGTAAAAATAGAATCAATAGAAAAATTTTGATAGATTTTTAAAATTTAAAAATTTAAAAATATTGAGTTTAAAAATTGAAAAATATTGAGTTCGGAAAATTCATTACTGTTTTAAAAAAAAATAAAAATATTTTTATTACTTTTAAAACAACTGTAATAGTTTATTTTGGAAGTATAATCCATAAAGAAAATAAATAACCCACTTTTAACAGAGAAATTACGAGATTTTTATATTGTATTCGCAGTTTCGTGTTAGGGGTGTCAAAAATTCCTACAAAAATTCTGATACTGCTACCAGAGCGGTGTTGCGACTTTGGAATTACGACAGAGTAGATTTGCGGCCTCTGCTTTACACCAGAGCGGTGTTGCGACTTTGGAATTACGACAGAGTAGATTTGCGGCCTCTGCTTTACACCAGAGCGGTGTTGCAACTTTGGAATTACGACAGAGTAGATTTGCGGCCTCTGCTTTACACCAGAGCGGTGTTGCGACTTTGGAATTACGACAGAGTAGATTTGCGGCCTCTGCTTTACACCAGAGCGGTGTTGCGACTTTGGAATTACGACAGAGTAGATTTGCGGCCTCTGCTTTACCCCAGAGCGGTGTTGCGACCTCCAAACGAAAACGCCAGAGTGGGGTTGCGACCTTCGAACTAAATCACCAGAACGGTTTTGCGACCTTTGATATGCCAAAAGAAAAAAAAAGCAAGTAAAAGGTATATTTGTTATGAGTGTTCTTTATGAACCGCCAGAGCGACTGATTTGGCAGCCCAGCCGAACTATACATTTCCTTCCTTTCCTATTTTTCTTTCTGATAAAATTTATACCGGTTTACCTTGGCCTTTTTTTTATGTGATAACATTTCTTTAGAACACTTACTCATGTGCAACGGGATAAAATTCGTTGAACGTGACGATAAAATTCCCGTTAATATTTCTAAACTCTTCATAATATCCAAAATTATGGTGTATTCTGGAAATATAACTCTTATTGTACTTTAGACAAATTATTTATTTCTAAGCTAAAAGCAAGAACCAGGTTTTTATCGAAGAACGTACATCTAAACAAAAACAGATCACTGCGAATGATATATTCAGGATATCAATATTTGGGAATCTATTATTTTTGACTGTCATAAAACACCATAATAGAATCAGGTTTGTTATATGTGCAATAGGTAATGACACTACACTTTATTCCCATGATTGTATTACTTACAATCGCTGGAAAAAAAAAATATATATATATATAACATGTAAATGTATCAAGACAAATTTTCGCTCCGTTCAAATGAGAATAAGCTGCCCCAACTCCCAGTTGTAATGAAGATAGTATATGCTGGAGAGTTAAACGTAAAAACGCCTTGCTCTGACAGTCTCCGGCAACGTGAACTGAAATACATATATGTAAAAGACTGTCAAGTCCGCGAAAATTTTACTTTGCTGAGCTAGAAGACTTCTGTCATTTTCCAGTATCCTATATCTCTATAAATTTACCTTAACCCGTTCATGAAGTACTGTTGTCATATCTTGCATACACTAACCTTCTTCTTGGACAGGTTTTTAATAGGAGTTTCCACACTCCTAGATCCTATACAGTATACCGAGTTCAATCCTCTGTCACCTCATTGCACTTTTGCTTCCCTGTGATAGATTTACAAGTATTACAACGGAATCCGCTCCGATATTTTTTACTTGTTCGATTAAATAAAAGTATTTCAGACTAACTCAATTAGCACCCCCCTGCTTTACTGTAGAGGTTCGTTGATGCCGGACAAGAGTGTCTTCTTATAGCTTCTTTATTCGAATTGCTTCCCTCTGCAATTAAAATAATATGTGAACACACATCTTATTTTACAACTTTACACATCATAAATATAGTCCAATCTTTGTATCTCTATGTCGGAGAGGCAGACTGACTCATTTTAAGAGAGCAGTCTTACAAACAAGATATTCATTGGGGATAAAACAAAATAGTATTTTCATCAATTGTTCTGCTTTAAATTGATATTTAAATAATGGGCATTTCCTGCTCTTTAAAAACTATTTAGATCGAAGCCTATTGCGTGGCTTGCTTATAGCTCTCGTCTGATTAACAGGACAATGCAGAAACCTTATTCAAATATTAAAGAAAAATTTAAAGCTACAAAAGAGAATCAATAGAAAGGGAATATTTTAGCAATAAAGAATTTATGTTGGCCGACCACGTTTTATCTCATTGTACTCATTCATTTTATAAAATATAAAACGACCTAAAGATTACTTATTGTTAATTAGCTATAAAATTGAAAGAATTTCGTAAAAACTTGTGATAAATACTTGAAAATGATTGTTTCTGTTTATTATTTTCTCTAGAATAAAGCAAATTTAATTTCGATTTATGATGAATAATTTTTGCACATATTAAGCCCAAGGACAGTTGGGATTTTTAAAGGAGTTAAATAAGTCAAGTTCGTCCTGCCAAAAATTTCTGAACCGACTTTTTTTGCAATTTTTCTATGCAAGGGCAGTTTCGGTGATTTGCAATAAGCCCAGACAGAATGGAATGTAAGGCA